>NC_090442.1:115985290-116293206 GCF_031143425.1 Pleurodeles waltl
ACCAAGGAGGTGTCATCCCCCTTCTTCTCAACTATCTCATAAGGTCCATTCCAGATGTTTCACAAGCTGCCTAGGTTTCAGCTTGCCACCTCATGCCCTACAGGTAGGACACTCCTGTGGTTGACAGAGAGTCTCCCTGGTGGGTCCCCCTTCGACTTGCCATCCAACAAGCTCAATTAGGTCACCAAGGAAGGCAATATCCCCCTCAGTGGGGTCTGGTGTGGCCTCCCCTGGTGCCCCACCCACCACCTCTGGGAGACATACATTGACTGTTTTCCATGACCCCTTCCCTTACCTCTATTGGCAGTTGTATGGGCCATTTTTCTAGGCTCCAGACCCTCCTGACTCCCTTCCTGGGCAGCCATGGACCTGACAGGCACACAGACCCACTAATATGTGCTCCAAGTCATTTCCTAGTAGGCAGTTTTCAGAAGACCTGAGACCCCACCCCACTCAAACAGAATTAGAGCCACAGAGTAGTTGCTTTCCCAGTTGTCTGAGACTACTACCTGGTGGAATGTATTGGGACTGATTTGCTCTGAGTATTGAAGGTATGTGGGCTTTAGGTACAATCTCATCATCGTCGTGGAACACTAGGGTATGCTCACTGACCTTTTCCCCTACTAACTGGGGCCTTCTCCTCCCCAAGTACTACAGTCGCCAATCCTGAGGGGTTACCTTTAGTGGGAGAGTGTGCTCTCTTAGGGCAATTGGGATCATGTTTGTACTGCCCAGATTCATAACGCTCAGACTACCTGAGGTATAATTTGTTCTTGTCTGAGAAGCCTTTCTTCTGGTGGTCAGATTGGGCTTGAAACCCTTTCCCCTGGGAACTATTTTTGGGAACTTGAGATCGCTCCTTCTTTTTATCTCCCCCTTTTTTCTTCTGGTGGGAACCTCAATCACCATTTTGGGAGTCCACACAGAGGCCTTTTTGGATACTCTGGTGCTGGGTCAGAGGTCTGCCTCCTCAGCAAGCTTCCTGGGATGAGTCAGCTTGCTATCTACCAGGTGATGGTACAACTCTGTAAAACAGCTATTGAGTATGTGCTTCCTCAGAATCAGGTTGTACAGCCCATTGAAATCGTGTTCCTTCTCGCCTCTCACCAACCCCTTCAGTGACTTGCTGACATAACCAATGAGGTCCACCCAAGACTGGTTTGGAAGTTGACGGTTGCCCCCGAACCTTCACCTGCATTTCACAGGGGCTCAACCAAAATTTAGAAAGAAGAATGGCCTTCATGAGGTATACTTGGTCTGGTCTTCTATCTCTAGAGTGAGGAGTATGTCCCTCCCTTCCAGAGGCATATACTTCTATAAGCAACCCCCGAGTGCTCCTCTGGAACCTCATTACCCTCAGGGCTACCTCATATGCTGAAAGCCATTTATCTATATCATCACCAACCCCAAAAATGGGCAACTGGTCTTTGGGTATGCAGACTCTCATCTCTACAGTAGATACTGCTTATTCTCTGCCACCATTGCTGCTGGACCCAACTTGCCTGGCTTTTGTTGTGGGGATACTTACATTTAGAATTTAGAAATAATGTAAAAGAAACTAAAGAGAATTTCAAAAATCTGTTTTGATACCAAATTATTAATCTGGAATTTTTGTGTAACACAAATCACTGTCTGGTAATGCATGAACACAATGTGAACATTAATGTGAGAAATTGAGTTGTTGGTTGACTGAGGTGTGAGCCCTGGTCAAGCAATAGCTACAATCCCTTGCAGGGTGAACCAAAAAAGTCACTATAACCTGTGCTTAACCCTGGTAGCTTGGCATAAAAAGCAGTGAGGCTAAACATATAGGCAATGAGGCAATGTGTATAGCATTTACGCAGTACACAAACAACAACACAGTGAAAACACATCACAAACAGAAAACCCCAAACCAATTTAGAAATAGAGAAAATCTTAACAACTTACTTGACACAAAAAACATCAAAATCTAATTTGTGCAACCGCAGTTATGAATTTTAATTTTTAATTTTTAAAGTGTAAAATAGCACTTAAAAACAAAACACGTCAACCAGGGACATCTGGTTGCACTAGACCAGGGCAAAGCCAACCGCTATAGAGCATAAGTCAGATACACAAAGTAGATTAGGCCCAGTCAGTGCTTACATTCAGACTTAGACATTTTTTAAATTAAAAAGTCTATGAGAAAGTAGGAGTTCAGCAGGGCAAGGCTGCAGGAGTGTCCGAGGAGGGAGCAACATAATCGGATAGCAGTGGAGCAAAGTCTCCATGAATATTTTTCACCTTCAGACTTAGTTGTCTGGGTGGGAGTTGAAAATCTCCAATAGGGCAAGGCAGGAGGCAGTAGCCAAAGACAGTTCGGATACCCTTTCGCAAGGAGCTCCTGAAGAGGATTTGCAGCTGTGAGACAAGCTGCAAAGTCAATCCGACTGGTGATGCACCTTGGGCGGATAGGTGAACAGGTTAGTCCTGGTCTCCTCCTGGTTCCTCCTGGATCTCAGATTACTTTTGAGCCAATTTTCGTCTAAGTTCTCACTTTTGAAGATTGGTCACCTGGGCACTTTTAACACCACCAGGGGTCCAGGAGTGGGTGCAGATCTCTTGGGGATTCAGGACTCACACAGGCTGGGTCCAGGTTCAGGTTTAAGATGGTGGGAGCCTGTTAAATCCTTGCGGCTCAGAACAGAAGCCAGTCGAACTAGCCCTTAGAGTCACTTCTGAAGTACTAGGTGCAGGTGGAGATGAAAGCTCAAGCAACAGATCTGAGAGCTATATTTCTGTATACTGGTGCCCTGCTCCTAGAAGTTGGGTGAAATTTCCATAAGGTTAGCTGAAGGTCCAAGAATTCCCTGCCTCCCCCTCCCTGGCACCTAGTTATGTCTGCACTGACAATACAGGGTTATTAAGCCTATTGTGTGGTGGCAGAGCCTAGCTTATTCAGCTGTGCTTCGCTCGTCCCCCTATCAAATCAGATAATGCCCCATTCAGGATCTGCTATTTCTACTATTGTGTGGCTGCTGAGGGTGAGTCAACGAAGATCCACTGTCAGTTACACCCAGTCATGTGACCTAGGCAGGCTGCAGGCACAGAGGGCTAAGGTCAGGAAAATGACAACTTTCTAAAAGCTTGAAATTATAAATCTGCTGTTGCCATTAAAGAGGGTTTATTACTACAAGTTCACAGATACTGAACATGACATATCTATCACCTCTGGTGAGAAAACAAATGTAGTGTTTTTTCATTACCAGGACATGTAAAACTAAAAAGTACATGTCCTACCTTTATTATACAGCACCATGCTCTGTGGGCTACCTAGGTAATAAAAGAAGAATTTAAGTCTTGGCAAGTGGATTTAAATGCCAGTTAGACATGGCAGTGTGACACTGCCAACAGGCTGCAATAGTAGGCCTGGGACAAGTTTTAAGGTACTACTTAGGTGGTTAGCACAATAAGTGTGCCGACCCACTAGTAGCATTTAATTTACAATCCCTGGCTATATGCTACACCACTCTACAAGGGATTTATAAGTAAATTAAATGTGTCAATTAGATGAATGCCAATCAAAACGTGTTTAGGGTATTGAACACACATTTTTTAGCACTAGTTAACAGTGGTAAATTGCTGGGAATCTTAAGACCAACAAAAACAAAGTGGATAAATAATAAGAAGAGGGAAGCAAAAAGTTTGAGGATGATCGTGCAGAGAGGGCCAGGTCCAGCACCACTAAATGTAGATTTTCAGATTTAGATGATGACTCCGGAGAACGTTTTTGGAGTATGTTATTCCTTGGTGAAAGTAGATTTGAGGTCCCACTGATTGTCACTGTAACATCTCATATATTTGATCATTACCTGGAACATAATTTGATCAGTGGATTGTGAAATGGTTTTAGTACAACTGATTTTCTGATTCCGGTTGACACAATAGCAGTTCCTTAGAGTTCCTAGATAGGTGTAGAACCACAAACTGCCCTCCCCTAAGTTTCCCCCCCAAAATGGTATCTCACTTGTGTGGCTGGGCCTAGTACCTATGGCAGAACAAATCAAACCGATGTCAATGAGGTCCCCTTTGCGAGGAGCCTCATTGATGTTAGTTTTATTTGTGCCTTTTATAGGCTCTAGATCTTTCCACACAAGTGGGGCAGCATTTTGATTGGGATAAATGGGGAAATGCTGGGTGTTAGGACTTTTGTGGTTTCCTTCTAATTCTGGAAGAATAAGGCACAGAAATGCTACCAAAATTATGAATTTAGTCTCATTTTGAGGTTTTCCGGGCATTGTGGGTAAGAAAACGTTTTGGGATCCACAAGAGGCACACCATCCTGTACTCCCATGGGTGTCTCATTCACAAAAATATCTAGAGTTGGTAGATATTCACTAGAGATAATGTAGACCCTGGCAGAGAAAGATAGAAAAGTCAAATATCACTGCAGAACCTTTTCTAAAGTACAAACACATAATGGTTAGATGTGGTACGAGGTTCAGTGAACGATTCAAAATTTACATTTTAATTAACAAGAGAGTTCACAAAAATTAAATACACTGTTAATAATTGAAAGATCAAAAAACTGAATCAATAACTCACAGCTAGTGAACTTTGAAGCTGTGACAAGGCACCAATTGATTTACAGGCCATATACACACCTTTCATGTGTGACACACACAAGATTATTCACACCACCAGCCACATACCCAGCACATTACAACACTCACATCAACAGAAAACACTATTCAAGGGCCCGTCACTTTAATACACCCACATGACCCACACAGCAATCGCACCAGCTGGCTGCTGACTGGGTGGAATGGTGTTTGGATAGCAGTGTGTGAAATATCCAGCAGCAAGTCACAAGTCAGAACACTACCAGCCAAATGCCAACTCACACATACCACCAGCCAAACACCCATTCATGCACACTGCCAGCCAAGCACCAGTCTACAAACACCACCAGCCAACCCCTTGTCCATAAACACTGCCAGCCAACTACCAGTTTACGCACACCACCAGCCAAGCTCCAGTTCATGCACACCACCAGCCATGCACCAGTCCACACAAATCTCCAGCCAAGTACCAGTCCCCACACATCATCGGCAAGTGCCAGTCCACACACTGCCAGGCAAACATCAGTCTAACCATACCACCAGCCAAATGCCAGTACATGCAGCCAGCCAAATGCCAGTACACGTAGGCTATCAGCCAAATGCCAGTTCACAAACAAACACACAGAAACTTTCCCTGGTGTCTAGTGATCAGCCTAAGAATATGGCTAATCTGCCACTAAGGGAGGGCACAAAAATGGCCAAAATATTGCCCTCATTATGGTAAGTAACCCTTGCCCAAGGGGCCACTCACTCACTGTTAGAAATGGGGTTTTTGGTTGGCAGTCAGGTTACCCTCTGACCAAGCAAAAGCCCTCACTCTAGTCAGGGTAAGTCACACACAATCCAAGATTATCCTGTGCCCACCCTCTGGTAGCTTGGCACAAGCAGTCAGGCTTAACTTAGAAGGCAATGTGTAAAGTATTTGTGCAATAAATCATACAATACCACCATATAGCACCACAAAAATACACCACACAGTGTTTAGAAAAATATATAATATTTATCAGGATAATTGAAGGTCAAAACAAATAAAGTTGCAATGTGAATTTGTAAAGATATCACTATAAAGTGTCTTAAGTCTTTAAAAAGCAAACAAAGTCTCTTTCAAGCACAAAGTACCTGGTTTGGAGTGGAAAATCTCAGAGGGCCACAGAAGAAGAGATGCGTGGAAAAAAGGTGTGTGCGTCGATTTCTCCCCAGCACACACGAACTCGCGTCGTTATTTTTCACGCGGTGAAGTCGTGCGTCGTTTTCCGGCGCGCGGACAGTCTCTTTCTGTGGATCGCGAGGATTACCAGATGTACCGGGTCTGTGCGTGGATCTTCCTGCTTGTTTTCCGGCTGCGCGTCGTTCTGCGGGGCTGCGCATCGGAATTTCGATCTCACAGCAGGCGTTGCGTCGATTTCTCTTCTGGAGGTCGGGCGGCGTTGTCCTTGCGAAGCCGTGCGTCGAAGGTCCGGTCGTCCCGAAGGCGTCGCGTAGATCAGCGTCGGTGTGCAGCGTTTTTCTCGCGGCAGAACAAGCTGTGCGTCAAAAATTTTGGCGCACGAAGCATCCAAGTGAAAAAAAGAAGTCTTTTTGGTCCTGAGACTTCAGGGAACAGGAGGCAAGCTCTATCCAAGCCCTTGGAGAGCACTTTCACAGCCAGACAAGAGTTCAGCAAGGCAGCAGGCCAACAGCAAGGCAGCAGTCCCTTGTAGAAAGCAGACAGGTGAGTCCTTTAAGCAGCCAGGCAGTTCTTCTTGGCAGGATGTAGTTTCTGGTTCAGGTTTCTTCTCCAGCAAGTGTCTGATGAGGTAGGGCAGAGGCCCTGTTTTATACCCAAATGTGCCTTTGAAGTGGGGGAGACTTCAAAGAGTGGCTAAGAAGTGCACCAGGTCCCCTTTCAGTTCAATCCTGTCTGCCAGGGTCCCAGTAGGGGGTGTGGCAGTCCTTTGTGTGAGAGCAGGCCCTCCACCCTCCCAGCCCAGGAAGACCCATTCAAAATGCAGATGTTTGCAAGAGAGGCTGAGTACCCTGTGTTTGGGGTGTGTCTGAGTGAATGCACAAGGAGCTGTCAACTAAGCCCAGCCAGACGTGGATTGTAAGGCACAGAAAGATTTAAGTGCAAAGAAATGCTCACTTTCTAAAAGTGGCATTTCTAGAATAGTAATATTAAATCCAACTTCACCAGTCAGCAGGATTTTATATTACCATTCTGGCCATACTAAATATGACCTTCTTACTCCTCTCAGATCAGCAGCTACTACGTCAATACTGTATGAGGGCAGCCCCAATGTTGGCCTATGAAGGGAGCAGGCCTCACAGTAGTGCAAAAACGAATTTAGGAGTTTTA
Source organism: Pleurodeles waltl (assembly GCF_031143425.1). Classification (NCBI taxonomy): domain Eukaryota; kingdom Metazoa; phylum Chordata; class Amphibia; order Caudata; family Salamandridae; genus Pleurodeles; species Pleurodeles waltl. Next base: position 115,992,209 of record NC_090442.1, read on the forward strand.
CACTACCAGGTCATGTAAACTACACAGGTACATGTCCTGCCTTTCACCCACACAGCACCCTGCTCTAGGGGTTACCTAGGGCACACATTAGAGGTGACTTATATGTGGAGAAAGGGGAGGTTTAGGCTTGGCAAGTACTTTTAAATGCCAAGTCGAGGTGACAGTGAAACTGCACACACAGGCCTTGCAGTAGCAGGCCTGAGACAAGGAAAAGGGGCTACTTAAGTGGTTGGCACAACCAGTGCTGCAGGCCCACTAGTAGCATTTAATCTACAGGCCCTAGGCACAGAGAGTGCACATTACTAGGGACTTAGAAGTAAATTAAATAGTCCAATCAGGTATGATTCAAGGTTACCATGTTTTAAGGGAGAGAGCATATGCACTTTAGCACCGGTTAGCAGTGGTAAAGTGCGCAGAGTCTAAAAGCCAGCAAAAACAGTGTCCAAAAAGTGGAGGGAGGCAGGCAAAAAGTTAGGGGTGACCACCCTAAGGCTGTCAGGTCTAACACTCACATATTCATAAATAAAATCCCTGGTGCCTACTGCTTTCTACCACTTTGGGGGCAGATGGGCCTAAGATTATGGCCGATCATCCCCCAAAGGAGGCAGAAAATGGCCATACGTATGCACCAAAAATATACCCCCACAATGGGAGTGACCCTGGGCCATGAACTTATTAGGAATCTGTGGTCTGACAATGACCCAAGTTAGAATTATTTTTCTCATAGAAATAAAGGGTGTTACATGGTGTTAGCAATGTTAAAAGTTCCCCATTAAGAATAATGAAATTACAAAGTGGAGGGGCATGTGTATATGCAAAAAGTACTTTTGAAGGGTTAGCAGTGCTCAATAAGATAACCTAGTAAATGGTGAACTAGGAATCAGGATATTTACAGTTAGACAAGAGCTCAGGTTAAATTCATCTCAGACCATCTTTCCATAAAGGTTGCAGTGTTGAAATAACAAGAAAAGGGGTAACAACCTCAAACCCTGACAGAGTGACAATCTTTAATTTTCTTTCACAGTGGGGAATTCTTTTTTCATGTGGAGAAACCTTCCTCCACTTAGCCCCTATCAGTTTTCAAGGTGTTCCTAGCCAATTTCCAAGCATGAATGACATTTCATCCTGCCCTTTACAGAAATCAATCTCAAACCGTCCGTCTCATTCAGAAAAAGTATGTGCACTAAAATCAATAGCCTGTAGATGTTTGTTTATTTTGCATGTTGTCCCCATCCTAGAACACCCACCTCCAATCCCTGGTATAGGATTTAACCATATCTAGTAATATATCATTACGGAATACAATTATACATGGATACATAGAATCCATGATGCTAGTGGCGTTTTGACTCAGCTACAATAGAGCAGCAGGAATTCACTGTAAAGAGGGACTGTACAAAAGTCAAAACTTTCCTTTCTCACCGGTGTCTTTTCCATGTCCCCGCCCCTCCCAGAAGGAAAACTTACCTCCTTTCTCCTCCTGGCCTGTTCAGATAACACCAGTGCATGGTGTGTGGACTGACTTTAACAGATCACTGGGGGAGGGGACAGGTTGGCAGCAGAAGCACATCCTTCCCTGTTGGGGGCATATTGAGGGCCAGCCACCTGGGGGAGCTACAGAACTTCTCCCAGTGGGAGGGCATGAGGAGGGCTTTGAGCCATCCCCTGCACATGCCCACCATGTGCACAGATAGCTTCAAGCCATCCAGTACACACAAAGGGCTAAATATGAACCAAGGTCAGCTATATTAGAATAATTCCACATTAACAAAGACAAGTTCACAAAATGTGCCACAATGTGAGAGGCCTTCGTACGCCTGGGAGTGGTATGCAGGCCATACAAAAAGAGATTAAAATAGTAGATGCTTGGCCTGGCTATCCCTGTGTGGAATACATTTTGATTCAGATTCTATTTTGTGATACTCGATAGGAGTGAGCCTGCAGAGCATGCCGAGGTCTTTTGGCCTCCTAGCGAGCTTGAGGTGTATGCAATCCTGCTTAAACTGTACCTGCTGCCTAGCTACAGTTGGACATTTATAAATGTCATGCACAATTATAGTTTAACAAATTTGAATCTTTCTTCTGTCTACTATGCAATCTTCTCTTTTACTGTTTGTCAGGATTGGTGCCCATGGATTGCAGGGAAAAGCTCTGAGTAATGTCCTCCTGTAGTACAGTGGGATTGTAAGTGACTGTATAAGAGAAAGGTGAACTTCCTGAGGTCAATTAATATGGGCTCTCAAAATAGTAAAGGACTGAGATGAAGAACCAGCATATCAAATGTTTATCAAATTGGACATGTGGTTATGGTGAAATAATGGATTAGCTGCAGTTCCTCTTACATGGTGCCTTTTAATTGTAGCGGCTGGATTACTTTAATACATCTTAGTATAATGTATAAAGTTATGTATAAAGTTGTGATATAATAGCAAAGTGACTGGGTGCCATATAACTATAATTTAGTTACAATGAGTTTATACATGATTTCTGATAAAAAAAAGACCTATGAAAACCTCCTTAAAACAATTCACACTGTTCATATGGTCAATAGAGGATTTAAAAACTGTAAACAAAAATGTGACTAAAAGAGGGAATTGCTACAACAATCTGTTTTTCTCTCTTGGTTTTAAGTGTACTGACTCTGACAGACAAGGGTAGAGTTGACTTCATCTGGTTTAACATTTTCCTTCTTCATTAATATAGATCGATTGCTAGGGTATCAGAATTAAATCCAGCACATATCTTTTCTCAATTAGCATATAAAGACCTTGCAGGCTGACTTACAACTCTTAGCAACTAAGAATAAATCATGCAGCATATTTCATGTAGCTCATTGGAAATTAACAAATGCAAGTTTGTGCTCTCTGTTCTTTCAGTATGCAAAAACCTAACCACAAAATAACTGCATATTCTGGGAATATAGCCAAAATGGGAATTCCAGACCTATACACCACCTATATCTTTTTTAAGAGAACATCCTTTTTTTCAGAACGTCATGTCTGCAGAAAAAAGGGAGGTGAATGCAGTAGCATCCTGCCCCTCCAGCTTTGCTGTCATCATTCAGACTTCGGGCACGGTCAGGTCTGGCAAGAAGGAAGTACATGAGTGTGAACTGAGCTATTCAAGTAAGGATGGCAGAGAGGCAAGATAGTCTCCCTAAAAATGCAAGATACAGAAGAACATTCATAAGAAGCAGTGATATATATATTTCAGGTTTCTTTCCATCTAGTCTCCTCTAGATTGTTATTGCTCTGTGTCCTTATCAATTTTATGCTTCTACACCTGTGTCACAAGATAGGAGAACCATTTGTGACGTCAGCTGCACTAGAAGTTATACAAATACTAGGGAAACCACTGCCAGAGGAGCCTATACTGCTTACAAATGTGAAGAAGATGGCAATGTTCAAGACAGGCCATTTATTATTGAAAGGGCAGTTTCTCAGATCTGATCAATTCTACTTAAAGGGTGATGCCACAACATTGGATGAATACATATTCACTATAAAGTATCATATAGTGAAGGATTGGAATTAGGTTATTGGACTCTGTGAGGAGGATTTCTCAATTGTACCCACATTCTATGCACTGTAGAATGGGTTAAACCAATCAACCCAGGCTGATTTGAGAAACAGATTTGGGGTTAACGCGTACAGATGTGCAGTGGACATACTGCTATACCCAAACCAGGTCTATATCCCTGAACTACCACCATTAACTACGTAATTTAAAATTCCTGTACCCGGCATGCATAACCCCCGCTAGACAGCCTACAAAAGACTGGGACAAAACACACAATTGTTTACGCAGTGGCTAGGGTTTTTTCACCTGGCTTGATCTTGCTCACTTATATTGAACTACTAGCGAGACATTATAGGGGTTGTTGCAGAATGACAGACCCCAGAGTTAATCCACAACCTTTGGTTGCACTTTTGGTTAGGAATTCACTGCTTGAAGATCAGTTGCTGATGGCGATAGCACTCCTGATGATCAAACGTAGGATGTCTATGAAGTGGAGCAAACGTAAAGTGCTTACAATATACAAATAACTTAAAAATATGACTGTATGTAATGACACCATAGAACCATATACAATGCTAAACCAATAACTTTCAGACCTGGGACCATGTTGGACCCATACAGAGTGTGTTTAAATAGATGGGCTGCAGATACAGCTCAAAAGAAACTGCGGGTGACAAAGCAGGTGATGTGAGAGCATGCATTAGGAGGCAACAGCACCATGTTAATACGGTGGGCACATGCTTGGTTCTTGATGCAATATGGTAGTCATTACAGTGAAAACTGTTGCCATACCCAAACTTCCTTTTCATGACTTAATAGCTAATGGACACAGGAGGATGGCAAGCATAGCCAGCATGCGTTGCCATTGAGCACTCAGCCCCTGAAAGCACAAGCTGTGGCGAGGTGACGAGATAGGAGGTTCACTGTAAGTGGAATAGTTTGTGTAGGCACTGAGGAGTAGAATGCTGCCGGCACCCGTGTACCATTTTCAGGGAAATGAGAGCCTACAAGGACTGTGAAGAGTTCAGAGAATGCTGCCCATGGTGCTGATGCAGCCTGAGCAGAGCACAGTGTCCGGAACAAGGAGGAAAGAGAAAGGAGCGAGGCACAATCAGTGAGGTGTGGGGGTCTGTGTCCCTGGATCCCTTGTGTGCCACTGGACAGCTCTGTTGGGATAAAGAAGAAGAGGACAGTGGTGCCCATACTCCCCCTCAGGCAAGAGCTGAGTGTGGCCAGCCTGGAGAAGTCAGGGCAGGCCCGGGCTCCTCCCAGCCTGGGGGAGATTTGCTTGGTGCAAACTGAAGATATTGGTGGCATTGACTAGTGCTCCTGCAAGATGAAGGCTACCAGGCAGATTTGGGAAGCTGGAGACAAGCAGTTGTTTGTGTTGGACTATGTTTTAGGGCACCTGGCCAAATAATCTGCAGAGGGATGGCTGCTCTTTATGAGAAGGACATTTGGTTAAATGGCATAATTGGTGTAATCTAGTGTTTAGCAAAGTGGACATCTCTTAAAAGTACTACAGCCAGTGGTATTAAACAGTATGCAAAATCACCATTCTAAATCAGGGAGCCTTGCTGGCTGCTTTTAAACTAAAGCTATATGGAAATTTGACTTTGGAATTAAAAGTACTTCCAAAGTCTTAAGCAACCTTATTTTCATATATGCCACCCCTACGATGTGCCCTAGTTGCCCCCAGGATGGGTGCAGTGTAACAATAAGGGACCTAATAAATATGTCTTATAATCCCTGGTGAGGTAAAATAGCCAAATTTGTTTTCCCTCATTGTAGTGGATAGGCTCCATAGGCTAAAATGGAGAGACTTTATTTTAATTAATAAAGTCTGCAGAGGAGCTAAATATGAGAAATGTGGTCTCAAACTCATTGTTATAATAAATGCAACAACTTGCCATTGTTGGATCGAATATAACTTTCTCCTAGGAATAGTTATAGAATTTTTCTAAAAGTTACCAGTTTTAGCTCTGTAGTGTCCTTCTCTGATTGGCCAGCCTATGGCAGCCTGCCAGGCTGCCTTGATGAGGTGTGAAGTGGCCTGCGCTGATCACAAATGAAGTGCCTGGTGGAGGAAATCTGCCACAGCAGATGGTGAAACAGGATGGGGGAGAGAATAGCCAAACTGGTCTTCAAAGGAGGGAAGGACATTTGGAGCAGCTCAGGACCTCCCCCATTTCCTGCAAACCCAGACAACCAGGTGCCCTCTTGATTAGATTAGGAGAGGGCAGGAGAGGTTGTGTCATGGATTTTAGCCACACCAGGGGGTTGGCCCCGCCAGACCTAACCTCCAAAATTCAGTTTCTTCTTTTTGAATTTTTAAGGAATGGTGCTCGCTGGTATTGATTTTTGCCACACTTCCCAGGAATTGGTCATCCAAGGTAGTAGTGGCCTGCCTGTGATTGGACAGTTGCCCCCCCCAGCGTTCCACCCCAAGAGCAAGGATAACTATGGCATAGCTGAACCCTCACCTCAAATCCTTGCTGGAAGATGATACTGGAGAAGAAGGACTGCCCTTCGGGACCCCTGGCCTGCACCTGGAAACTGCACTGGCAATGACTGCACCTGCTGCACACTTTGGGCTTCAACAAGAAAAGGACTTTGCCTTGCTTCTGCAACTCCAAGAGTGGACTCCCTGTGAGCTAAAGATACAAAGGAGCTGCCCAGAGTCACTGCATCAGGTCCTGTAAGAAGAGCCCAGCTGAACAGTGTTCAGTGGACATTTGAAGATTCTGACTAGGTGCATTCTGGGAATTGTAGTCCAAAATCCCAAGGAGCAACTCGGAGCTTCTGGAGCCTTGGATCAAGTTGAAGACACTTCAAGGACCCAAAAAGGATCTCAGGAGGAAGAGCTATAAATCTGGAGAGATTTGGAGCAACTTCATAAATTGAAGAGGTACATTGTGGGAGTTGTAGTCCCAGACCTCAACAGGCAACCCAGAGCCTCTGAACTTTTGGCTGGTGCTGTGGATATTTTTCTTGTATCAAGAAACACTTCTGAAAGTAAGTGTAACAGTGTTACATCATGTGTGGCCTGAACTCTGGACTTTGTCCCTGTTCAGTGTGAACTTTTTTTTAACCCTTTGAGCACTATTTGCTTCTAAGAGCTAAAATTACTTTTACTATTTAAAAAGTCATATCTCTGGTTCCCTACATTGGATTTTTGTCATTTTAGTGTCATTTAAGGATAAAATTATAATCATTTTTTGTAATTTGATATTGGGTTTTTATTGTGTTTTATGTTTTACTGATTTACTATTTTTTGATTTTTAAATGCTTTACACACCTGTCCCCTAAACTAAGCCAAACTGCTTGTTGCCAAGCTACCAAGGGTTGAGCTGAGATTCATTTATTGAGACGTAGCTGGGCCTAGTTGGGATTAGTGGTCTATTGCTAAGTGTATGTACTTACCTGCCCTTACCAATAACCCACTTTCCAACAGGAACTCAGGTCCTCGCAGGCGAATGAGATCACTACGCTTCTTGGAAGGCTGACGAAGATTGAGGAGTGAATGGTGCAACTCCTTGAGTGGTTAAAGGAGGCCGAAATCAAAATATCTAATCTAAAGGATAGTGTGGCATCCATGCAGCAATAATTCTTGCCACTCAAAAATAGCAAGAACAGTTTGGAATGTAAGGTGGATGATCTAGAAAACTAAAATAGATGTTCATATCTCTGAATTGTAGGAGTCCCAGAAGGGTGTGAATGACAGCAGCCCATCTAGTGGGTAGACTTGCCAGAGCTAGAAAAGGATTTGACTATCTCAAGGGTGCATACGGTACCAGCCCAGTGGTTTTCTAGCACTTAGTATCTAAGTACTATGTTAGTAAATTTTTCTGATTGTAGGGTGAAGGAGCACATTCTGTCCAAGGCCATTGAAAAAAAAGAAGTTTCTAGAGAAGTCAACAGCAGCAAGATGACGGAAAGACTTCATCAAAATGATAGATCTATTCAAATCACAGGGGGCCCAGGCATCAATTGAGCAAGAGTCGAAACTCAAAGTCCTGGCAGAAGGACAGTTCTATCTCTTTTCCACTATTCAAAACTATCTAGCTAGTACTGGGTGTATGATGTATGGTGTATGATGTTTTAAATTTCATCATCTGCTAGGGGTCTGGGTGACCCCCTTTTCTATTGCTTGGGGTTCTGAGTGTAATGGGGTGCAGTGTCATGGCACCCTTGTTTGGTTGGGTGGGGAGAGGGTAGTGCAGGCGATTCCTCCTCTGACAGTAGTGGAGCACTATGGGATCAGTGGTTTGGTGTGGATAAGGTTTGAGGAGTAGGGACATTGGTGTGGGGAAGAGAGGAAATATTGGGCTCTGTCAAGGATGCTGTCTTAAGTGTCAGATAGATAATGGGCAATGTATAATTTAAGAATTATTTCATGCAATGCTAACAGATTGCTAACAAGTGTAAATATGGAGGCCTTATAAAATGGTTAATGTCACTTGCTCCACAGGTAATTTATTTGACAAGAAACTCATGTGAAGAGTAATAACCCTAAAATGTCCATCTCCAGAAAGTTATCTCATGTATATTTTGCTTATGATGGAGTAACAGCTAGAGGCGTGTCAGTGCCAACAGTGTCAATAGCAGCAGATGAAGGGCAATCTATAATTTAAGAATTATTCCATGCAATGCTTATGGATATCTAAGAAGCATAAATATGAGCGACTTCGAAAATGGTTAGCGTCACTTGCTCTGCAGGTAATTTTTATACAAGAAAACAATGCGAAGAGTAACAAAACTTAGATTTCCATCCCTTGGAAGTTTTCCCATGCATATTTTGCTTATGCAGAGGTAGCCGCTAGAGGCGTGGCGATATGTTTAGGTTAGGGTATCAATTGGGAAATAAGAGAGGTGATCAGGGAGCCTGGGGGCAGGTGGCTCTGAATTAAGGTTTTGACAAATTACCTTTCCCTCTATTTGGAAAACCACTGTGACCTTATCATTGATGAGTCTGGCCTCATGTCATCTAGATATCAAGTTGCTATGGGATCAGTGGGCCCACTGATTTGGGGGTTTAATTTTATTCAAGATCTTTCACTAGATACAACTGATAAGGCCAAAAAGCAGTTGAAGCCTAGGACTAAGCAGGAGGACTACGCAGGTTATCTCTGCCTTGCGGCAAGAGTTTGGGCTTATAGATTCTTGGAGGTTCACAAATCCGGCCAGAACTCAATATACTTGTTAATCACAGCACTTCAAAACTGCTTTTTGTCTTGATTGTTTTCTGGCTTAGCAGACACTTGAATTAACAGAAACAGATATTTGGTCAAATGCTTTTCCTGACCACTCAGTGGTATCAATTTCAAAATAATTAGTTGCCCCCTTAAGCACAAGGCAAGATGACAGATCAATAGGGCCCTACTATCTAACCAAGAGTGGTTACAGGAAATGCGGGTGCTTATAACAGAGTTAATAGAAATACAGCTTCACTTTTCTTCTGTTTCGGTAGCCTTTAAAGCCTCAGTACAGAGACGCATCATTGTATACAAAGTTAATTGGTCAAAAGAGCACTGCAGGCAGGTTCAGGAGCTACTATCAGTTCTTGAAGTTATGATGAGGGCTGTTATGAATGCATCTGGCCAGAATTCTTCTGTGAAGGATTTGGGGAAGGTTAAACAAAATGTAAGAGATTGTTATATATTAGAGGAAATAAAGTGCTCCAAAAGCAGCAATGTTATGAGGAAAGGCAGCAGATTGGAAAATGTCTTGCTTTGTCTGCCCGGGCTAACCAGGAGAAATCACTAGTAAGGCAAATTGATGATCCGGCCACATATAGCATGGTTTCAGAAAAAGATGATGTTGCTCAGGTTTTTCTGCATCATATTATAAAGAACTATTTGAAATTACATATCAAGTGCCATGATCTAGTATAGAACAATATTTTCATTCACCAATACTGCCTCAGTTAGCCGGGACATTGGCTAGGACTAATATATTTGCACAGCAGCTGGTGCCTTTTTAAACTGAACTATTTAACTACATAAGGGAGGGCGGGTTTGTTCCCCTCTCCTTCAGGGAATCCATTATAATAGGTGTTGGAAATGGCGTTTCTGGTTGACTAGGGTATGCACCTAACCCAGGCAGAACCCACTCACTCTAGTCAGGGCAAGGGAGTTACACATCCAAGAAAACCCCTGCTCACCCCCTTGGTAGCTTGGCACGAGCAGTCAGGCCTAAGCTGGAGGCAATGTGTAAAGCATTTCCACAACACACACAACACATGTGTCCCCATGTGATGCAATATGTAGACCACAAAGTAAACACAACACTGAGCTATGTAAAAATTAACTGTATTGCACAAAACATAATTAGACCAAACATTCCATGTCAGAAATACCCTGCTACTTTAGCAGTTGTCAGAACGTTACGCCGGTTACTAACATTCTGCAAGAATAAGTAGTAGTCACATTAGAACACGTAAGTACTTATAATTCTGCAACACATGCAGTAGTCAGGAATCACATTATAAAACCAATACACTTATCATGGTATTACCATACATGCCTAAAAGAGGAATATTAGAAAGCATAGGGTATGTCATAAAATACACGGGTTAATATATCAGTCTACAGTGTCCCTTCCAGGGGCATAAGAACGAGTATGTATAAAAAGTACCTGAATAATGATGTGGAGGCACTCCTAGTGCCAAGAAGATCCATACAGGGGGCCCCCAGCGCTCCTATGTGAAAAATTAGCTGTTTATATCAGGGGGCAGGGGGCGGCATGCACCCCCTCTGTTTACTCTAGCTGTGTCCCTTCTGGGACCTGCACGTGCTGGGGTGCCCCTCCCAGGGCCACTATGGGCCCCTCCTCAAAGGGGGGGGCACAAACCAAAACCCCAAAAAGGGGGAAGAAGGAGAAAACATGCAAGGCGAAGGCCTCCGATGAGGCTTCCGCCCGCGATCTCGATTGCTGGAAAGGAGGGTAGGGAACCTCAGTTGGGGACTTCCATCCCACCTCAAGTTCCTCCGAAGATGAGGAGCCCTCCTCTGCTGGCTCCCTAATGCAGGGGGGTGGGGGAGGAGGCGCACAGTGAACTCTCCCGAGCCCAGAACCTTTCTCTCTCCGCAAGCCCGCACCCCATCCTGGTGCGTGAGCTCTCTGGGCCGAGGCGGTGATCTCCACGACAACATGGGCCGGTGTGTACCCCGGGGCACTACTCACGTTACCAGCTCCGAAGGGGCACTAGTAGAAGTGTGCCGGCTCCTCTCTTCGTTGTTCTGGTGCCCTGGGGGGGCACGAGACACAGCGCGCTCAGACGCGCTTCGATAATTATGGGTGCCCGGGCCGCAGAGGTGATTTCTTTCCAAAAGGCACACGAAAAAGTACTGGGGTACTTCAATGAGCCCGGGTTGTGGTGGTGAATCTCTTTCACAGTGACTGCATTAGAAAGCTTGAAGGGGCACAGAAAAGCGCTCGTCAGGTGTTGTATGTGCAGAAGAGAAGCACTCTTCGTGCTTTGATTAGTTGCAGGGGTCAGGGGCCAAGCCACCCTGCCCCTGGATAAATAAGGGGGGGAGAATCACAGGGCTAGCAGGCCCCAGCAACAGGCCAGCACAAGGGATGCAGATGGCCACAGTTCTTCCTAGTGACTTAGCAGGTCACGGGTCAGCACAGCAGCAGCAGTCCCAGGTGGGTCCTGGTGAGTCCATTCAATAGCGTTCTGTGTCCTGAAGATGTCGAAGAATGTCCAAATTGTGGGGAAAAATCCCCTGTACCTATACTCAGTTTACAGTGTGCTTCACAAAGAGAGGGGAGAGGAGGTTCCAACCAGTTACAGCTAGTTCTCGGAGTGCCACCTCTCTCCTCCTGCACTGGCTCCAAACATCAGTTGGGGGTAAACAACGCTTTGTGTGAGGCCAGGGCACAGCCTTTACAAATGCATGTGTGCACCGCCTCTCCCTTCTCTCAGCACAGGAAGACTATTCAGTATGTAGATGCATCTCTGTGACACCTCTACCCTCCCCGTGTACCGGCTGTCTGAAAAGTATGCACAAAGCCCAAATGTCACTCTGCCCAGATGTGGATTGGAGTCACGCTGCAAAACACCATAGAGTTATAAGCACAGAGAAATGTTCACATTCTAGAAGTGGTATTTCTGTAATGATAATGAAAAATCCACCTACTCCAGTAAGCAGCATTTCTCACTACCATTACAAGCATATCACACATGCCAATGCAACCCCTCATAAATCAGACGATACCCCCTAGATATAAGGCAGGGCATGTCCAATGCAATCCTATGAGAAGGCAGCCCTCACAGCACTGAGAATCCAAATAGGCTGTTTTTCACTACTAGTACAGACCACATTATTAGGCACATGTTCTGCCTTCTACATACATAGCACCCTGCCCATAGGGCTAGCTAGGGCCTACCTTAGGGGTGACTTACATGTAGTAAAAGGGGAGTTCTGGGCCTGGCAAGTAAATTTAGGTGCCAGGTCCCTGTGGCAGAAAACTGTGCACACAGGCCCTGCGCATGGAGGCCTGAGACAAGTTTGAAAGGCTACTTCAGTGGGTGGCGCAAGTAGCACTGCAGACCCACTAGTAGCATTTCATTTACAGGCCCTGGGTATGGAAATACCACTGTACAAGGGACTTACAGGTAAATTAAAGATACCAGTTAGGTAGCAGCCAATCATACGGAGTTTACAAGGGAGAGCGCATGCACTTTGTCACTGATTAGCAGTGGTAAAGTGCCCAGAGTCATAACGTTAGACAAAAAGGGTCATAAAAATAAGGAGGAGAAGGCAAAAGGTTTGGGGAAAGACCCTGTCAAAATGGCAAGGTCCAATAATAGGTTGCGTGAAAAAGGGCAAAACTCCACTAAATGGTAATTCTTACAGACCAATCAGGGTCACTGCAGTTTTGTTCCTAACCAACTGATGACTTCAAATACTCATTTTTTGTTCCATGCAGTGAAAATGAAGGTGGACTCCAAGAAGTCGTTTGACCTCATTAATTGGGATATTTTGTTTTTTTCTTTATTGCAATTTGGCTTCCCCCACAATTTGTGATGTTGCTTGAGAATTCATACCATGGTGCACAGGCCAAGGTTGATGTGAATTCCAGAATGGTTGGGGAGATTTCCATCAATAGAGGCACTTGTTAGGGGCTGTTGTGTAGCTATTTTAGCAATATTTTAGACACGTTATTTTACCAAAACTAGGCCTGCCGTTGCATTTTATTCAGCATTGCTTTATTTTTTTAGCATTTGCCACATTTGCGGTATTGTTTTATTTTTCTCTATCTAGTTGTTCTTTAGCCTAGAAAAGCATTACATTTTTAGGGACATTCATTTCACTTTGTACTTTCCTCATGGCTGCAGTCAGATAGAGTTGCTGGCAAAAGTGTTATGCTTTGTCTCCAACATTCACAGAAGCACACATACTCCTACGTGGGGACCCTTTTTTAGAAAGTGAACTGTTTTATTATAAAAAACACTCTTTTGTCCCATACAAGTTAGAGGGGGATTCCAGCCAGACCACCATGACTGCACGCTAATTGCTGATTGCCTTCGCTACAGCAGCCTGCTTAGACTACCGAATGCCTGGCCTACATGGGGACGATGTCTCTCTAGACTACAGGGTTCCTTGCTCAGGTTTGGGGGATGATGTCTTCCCAGGGGGGAAACCTGAAGGGCGGATTAGGCTTATTATGCTGTGCTCTAACATAGTTTAGGTAGGAAAGATATATGTATCAATCCTAGCAACAATATGGTAGGACTGTTTTTGTATTTCACACTCCTTGTCACTCTTTTGCTTTTAGTGTGTTCTATCAGCCTAGTTATTGCAATACATGCCATTTTATCTAAGATGCAGTTATTCTGCCTCTGTTGTATTTGCCTCTGTAAGACTAATGTAACTGAGAGAAAGGGGTGAGATCTCATCGTCCACAATTCCCCTGAGGAGTCTTTCATATCATCCGCCCGGTTGCCACAATCATCACTGTTCTTGGGCAGAGATGAGGAGCTGTTAGTTAACCGAAAAACCCGGATTGGCCTGACAGGTGTCACATGGTGTAGACTTGTACTTGGTACCCCACAATCTATACGATTCTGACGCCCAAGTCCAGTAGCCTCACTAGGATAATGAGAACCTATACAACAGGATATCTCTTATTTCCAATATTATTTGCTTTCTTTATTGAGCCTTTAGCACTTAAATTGTGCAGCACACCAGAGTTGACCGCACTGCTCGAAGTGATGCCCAAATTGAAGGTATTTGCTGATGAAATGGTGTCGTACTTTAAGCTTGATATAACCAATGTGTAGTAGGCATTTGACTTGCTGGGAGAATATACAGCCATTGCAGGTTATAGAGTGAACAAGAGTAAGACGGAGATATTGCTCTTTAATGCAACCGCTGCCAGGATTTTTACATCATTTGGCAAGGTCTTGTGGCCCAGTTAGGTATCGGGGCAAATACAATACTAGCAATTTTTCCTGGTTATTGCAGCTGAACTATGTTGCTATGTGGACGAAGGTACAAGATTTGTTAGAAAGGTGGTCTCTAATACCTTTGACTCTTATCAGATGAGTGGCATTAGTTAAGATGTCAATCTTGCCCCTTTTTTGTTCTCTAATATTCCCATTAAGATTAATAATAGTTATTTTCAAGATCTTGACTCCCTGTTGGGGAGTTTTATCTATAATAAGAAGGACCCCAAGGCTAACCTCACGATAGTGCACCTTCAGAAGGATCAGGGAGGATTAGTTCTCCCACATATGCAGACATATTGTCAAGAAGCCTTGTTGAATTTAATAGGTAGATTATTGGAAGGTATGGGGGTGTTGGATGATTTTTTATTTATTAAGAAAATAGTACTTAAATCTGCAACTAGTCTCCCTGATTATATTATATTTGTGAAGCTACCAAAGAAAACGAGATACAAGACACGACAAGAATGGGTTAGTAGGATGTCAGCTATATATAAGATCTATCAGGTACCAGATGGTTTTAATTATCTCCAGATTTAGGAATGTAATTATTTTGACCTCTCTCTCTCTCTCTCTAAGGCAGTGGTTTTGTTTTGAACTTCACTCGAATTTGAAGGAGTTAGGTGATTTAACTGTAAGAGGTATTTTACTAACCTGGGATGAGGTGAAGCAGAGGTGTGGGGGCTAAGGGGACAATTTTATGTGGAGCTTCCGTCGGCTAACCGTTTCCCTCCTATTCAAATGACCTAAGACAATAACCACACCAGGTTATGCATTTCCTGATTAAGGCCACTCATAGGGGTTGGTCAGTGGTACTGGCTACTTTGCAATGTATTAAAGCAGAATGTTGTTCCCAGGTTTCTTGAAAGAATCTAAAAAACGAGAAGATTTAGATTTATGGAGAATGATTGGCAGGCTTATTTTGAAGTGGGGAATGAGTCACTGAGAGTGGCAAATTTTAAGAGGATTACTTTTTTCTCATAAAGGATGGCTTTGTACCCTCCAAATGTTCTGCATTGGATGTTCCCTTAAGTCCATGCTCAATGCTTTCAATGCCCTTAGGATAACACTGGGGACTAGTTACATATATTTTTTATGTAATGAGAACTGAGCCATTTTTGGGAGGTTTTGTTCACAGTTATGAGTAAGGGAATGAGAGTTACTGTAGCCCTTGAGGCCAGATTAGTGCTATTTGATGTGTACAAGGAAAGTCAAAAAGTTAAAAAAGCAGAACAATACTACATCTCAATTGCACATTAGCCATATATTTAATACTGCGAAATTAGAGGACTAGCCGGGTCCCCTTGTTGCAGGGTTGTGGGAGAAAATGTCCAAGATATGAAAATTTGAAGAAGTTTATGCAAAGCGTGTCAGGAGTTTTAATAGATTTGTTGCAGTCTAGTTTCATTATCAGTCTTTAGATTTCATCTTGTGCCAGGGGTGTTTGTTTAACTTAGTTATGATAGCCATATTTCAGCATTATATGATATCGCATTCTATAAAATATGGGACACTTTTATTTTTTGCATCTGGAACACAACACTTTATTATTAGCATTTTTTACGAAGACTGGAGAATGTCAGTGTTTAATAATTTTGTGAAAGTCATATCTAAGTTCTTATTGAGGTTAGAACAACATAGGTTGTTCTTTTTGCATCTGGCTCATGACACTTTTCATAAACATTTAATTAAGACAGTAAGTAAGTATCAAACGTGGACTATCATTCTGATCATTATTGGTTTGCAATGACTGTTCTACCAAAACCTTCTGTCAAGTTTTTTGTCTGGCTTGAGTAGCACCAATATGTGAACGTGGATAACCTCTGTGAATAAATCTTTATTTCACATCCACGAATTGTGTTTCCATCTCATCATCGCTAGAACAATTGCGTCTAGTAAGCAAAAAATTTACCATTCACTATGTGATACTTACTTACAGTAAAGAAAGTAAAGATATTATAAAGATTTTCAAAAAACATTGGAAGATATTGAAAAATGTATCAAGATATTATAAAATTTGTTGGTGCAAGGCCTCTAGTAACCTACAGAAAATCATGTTCACTCAAAGATATGCTTGTACGTAGCCATTACATAGCACTATCAAAACTAATTGGTTGAATAATGAAATGGTTGTTTTTCATAAATGCAACAAATGCAAAATCTGTCAAGTAGTCAAAAATGTGAGGACTTTTAAGGATCGCAATAGGATAGAGGTCTGGATTACACAAAGAATCACTTGCAACAGTCAATAAGTTGTGTGTTTGATTGAATGTAAATGTGGCTTATGGTACATTGGTAGTACCATTTGTCAACTTAAGAAAATAATATTGCAACATATAAGAGCTATACAACATACATTTAAACCATTCAGTTGCAAAAAATCTGGTAATGGAACACACTAATGCCTGGAAGAGCATTAGATTTTTTGGTTTAGCGATGGTGAAACATGATGAATGAGGCGGAGACAGAACTTTGAAATTAAGACAGCTGGAGAGTAAACTTATTATTCGATATCGGACTAAGACCCCAGGAGGTTTGAATGCTGATGAAGAGCTTTTTGTTCATTTAATTGATTCATAATGAAAAATAATTTGAACATGACAGTGATTGGGATGAGTTAATGATTTTTTTGGTTTTGATTGATAACCAAAGATAATTCATTTTTGTTTTATTTTTGTTGATTTACAATGCAAATTGAGAAAAAGTGATAATGATTTGCAATAATGACAAATATACATAAGTATAAGAAAAGAATAAAAATACATACTATGAAAATAATTAAAAAAATATATATATTAAATGTTAGGTTAAATAATTGTATAGATTGGTTAAAATAATATACATTAAGATCATCATTGATTCGACCATTGAAAACTTCATCAACAGCTTTATATTGCTGAATCTCTGAAGTATAGACAGTATTAGGATGCATTTAATTGCTGTCTTTGCATTGAAATACATAGTAAGGCTTTCTATCTAATATGATCATGGTAATTCAGCCTACATGACATATTTTAGCACCCCAATTCATTGTATATATTCATGTCTATATTTTCTTAACATAAGAAATCATTATAATGTTTATTTGAAACTACGTTATCCAGAATGCATCATTACTAGCTTCCTGGATTGTATGTATATAAGTAAAAATGGTAAAGGGACTCACTACGTGATCAAGACTGCAGGCAAGTTGAAACACGTTGGTGGCTATGCAAATGAAACAAAGGAGACATAATTGGACTTGTGGAGCACTGTGAAAATTCTTTGTTATATTTATATATATATATATATCTTAACATAACAGGAGAGGCGGGGAGAAAGAGGACACGGACCCCATACTGTGTCCCCAAAGTAAACAACCAACTACACAAGGAGCATGGGGTGTTTATGTGGGTAGCAAGTAAAGTTAGATTGCACTGGACCCTCTGTGTATCCCAAACTTCGGGACTTGTTTGTGTGCTGAACGTGGTTGTCACGATGGGAATTTCTCCTTATGGACTAGGTGGTCTCAGACACTATGTAGTGTCATGCTTCATCATTTGACCACCTAGTCCCATCCAGGTAGGATGGTACCACCTAGACAGACTCTAACTTGCTGTTAAAAGAACTTGGAGGGAGTGCAGAGATAAAGATTATCTGGATAATAGTGGGATCCAGTTGTACTACAGAAAATATAAAATCACCTAATCAGTCACCTGTGTTATATTGCACCTTTATTTGCGGTGCCTGTTGGTGAGATTAAAAAATGATGGGACACCTATGGAGGGTGATGACTTGAAGGGTCACATACTGTTCACTGGCCAACATGTTTCTGCCCACTAACTAGAGCCAAAGGTGGTCTAGAGGCATTTGTCAGGGCCTAGCATCCCTAGATTCATGCACTAATGAGTTGTGTGCAGAAAGAAGGACAAAGGGCCTACCTCAGTAGGAGGTGGTAAAATTAAGGTAATGCAAAGGGCCTACCTGTGGATCACTTAACAACGAGGGCCTGCAGATGGAAATGAACGGATGTTCAACTAAAACGTACTGACTACATGTGCTACACAGCAAACCACAGCACACAAAAAAGTGAAAGCACATGCTCAAACAAGCAAATAATCATGCAATATAATTACAACCAGTCACACTAGATGTGGGATATAGTTCCACAGATTGTGGGAGGGAAAAGAAAAGGTTGTCTCTTATCTTGTCAATTAAGGGCAATTCACCCCTGGTCTGTGGGGGGAGAGTGTTCCCTTATAGTCATACAATGTATATGGGAAAGAGTCGACAGGAACGATAGTGAGCACAGAACTAGGAGACAGACACAAATCACAAATGAGGAAAGCGCTGCAAGTGTGCCCTGAGGGAGGTTGAGTAAATGCCAGTGCGCCCGCAAGGTCCGGCGAATTGTTTGGTGGAGCCCCCTCTTGATAGGGCCTCATAGTGCCTAGTGTGACTAGTAAACAGGTAAGTGCCAGTTGGATCTGGGTTGTACCGACATGAAACACAGAAGATAGCTAATATGCAGTGAAAAAAAAGAAGACAAGATTATTGTCTGTGGTGGGTGCCACTCAAATCCGAACTATTCAGACAGTACATACATTAAAATAAGGAGAATGAATACAAAAGGTAAGGTCTTATCTGTCCAAGGAAGCCACCACCGGTTGCCGTAGAGGGTAGGGTGCAGGGCACGGTAAAAGACCCGAGTTGACTCACTGCTTCAAAGGGTGATGCTCTTTTGGCACCTAGTCCGACTCCCTCCCTGACCATGAATGAAAATCGGTCGGGGAGGCTCGGTATGTAAGTAACCAGCTGTTCGGCAGCTGTGTGAACGTGCAGGAGATCATGGGGCGTGGCAACGCCTGGTCTGAGGGAGCATAGGAACTGTGGTCCCATGTCTCCCAGCTCTATCAACCTATGGAAGAGCACAGGGGTGGCGACGCCCAGTCCAAGAGAGCATGCAAACAGCAGTCCCATGACTTCCAATGATATTGATGGACTCTGTAGGGGGCGGACAACACCATGTAGAGGGGGGAATGGCTGGTGGGGGTTTTTGAATAAAAGGTAAGGGGGAACAATAAAAGGGAAAGAGGAGAAGGAAAGGGGGAAGAAGAAAAATGGAAGGGGAAAGATTAAAGGAAGGGGTTTGTAAAGACGAAGAGGGGGGAAAAGGAAGGTGGGGAATAAATAATGAGGGAGGGGGAGGGCTGGGAGGAGGTTTTGGGACGGGGAAGGAAGGACACTGGTAGGGGTAAAAAGGGATGTTGAAGGAAGAAGGGGAAGGAAAGAATGGGAAGAGAGGGAGAAGGGAACAGGCACTGGGAAAGAGACAAGAGGACCATATTAGAAGAGAGAAAGGAGAGTATCATTGAGCCCTCTCATTTGTTTAGTGAGGACCATGGTATTTCGTCATTAAGTCCTGTAATATCTGTACGCAGTCTCCAAACCCATCTCTGTTTGTAGTATAAAAGCTTTTGGTTCATGTTGTTTGTCTTAGGATTAAGTTTGTCTAGTACTATCCTTTCTAATTCATCCGAGGAGTGGTTGCTCCTGACAAACTGGCTAGTAAGTTTCATAGCATCCCGTTTGCAGCGGATGGTGCTTCTGTGTTCGCATATGTGGGTTCCCACTCTCCTCGTTGTCATCCCAATGTACTTTAGTCGACAGGGACATTGGATAATGTAAATCACATTTTTGCTTTTGCAATTTGTGAGGGATTTCAATTCGCAAGGGGTTTTTAGACATAGGTCCAGAGTAGTTGTTTTATGTGTGAACTGACATACACTACCTTTCCCACATTCGTGGTGGCCTGACAGAGGGGACAACTGTCATAAAGTCACTTGGTTGTTAAGAGGTGTCCTCATCTGGGGTCGTGTGTGGACCACCATGTCTTGTATGTTGGTTGCTCTCTTGTAGGCATGTAGAGGTTGTTCAAAGGGGAGTCCACCTGACATAAGAATCTTCCAGTCTTCCCTTATTATTTTCTGGATTTTATTTGATTGGGGGTTGAAAGTGGTGACGCAGATAACCTGCTCAGTCTTTTGCCTCACTCGTGAAAATTCCAAGAGTTGGTCTCTGTTGTTGTTGTGTGCCCTCTTGTCAGCTCTCCTGATGAGATGTGCCGGGTAGTTTCTCTCAATAAGTTTCTTTGACAATCTTTCAGTATGTTTGGTGTAATTCATTATATCCAAGCAATTTCGTCTAAGGTGCAGGAACTGTCCCACTGCTAAGTTTTCCCGTAGGGACCTGGGTGGAAAACTGTGAAATTGGACAAGATTGTTACAGTCTGATTGCTTTGTAATAAACCTCAGTGGCTAGTGTTCCATTCTTCTCGTGAATAAGCAGAACAAGAAAAGGTAGCTCAGTGCCGCCTATCCTTATAGTGAATTTAAGGTAAGGGTTCAATGCATTTAGCCAATTAGAGAAAGTTAGGTTCTCATTGGCGGTACCTGTCCAGATCAATAGGATGTCATCAATGTAGCGTTTCCATAGGTTGATCTGCCTAAGAAAGGGGTTATCATCTTGGAACATCAATTGTCTTTTGAAGTGATCTATCTACATAAAGGAAGGCTAGACTGGGAGCGAAGGTACTACCCTTTGATGTTCCATGTATTTGTAGAAAGTTCTCTCAAACTCAAAATAGTTCCTTGTCAGAGCCATATGGGCTAAGTCCAGTGTAAATTCCGAGGGCGTTTATGATTTGCCTCTGGTCCTCTCCAGCTGTTCCCGGATGACCTCAAGGGTTGCATCCTGGGGTATGTTGGTGTAAAGTGATTCCACATCCAGCTTAATTAGAAGTTTAGTATTTTTGTCAAATGGCATTGCATTTCATAAGTTTAAGACATCAGTTATGTCTTTCAAGTATGTTGGGATCTTCCTGACCTGGGGTTGTAGAAAAAAGTCACAGAATTGTCAGAGAATTGTGAGAGGGGTTCCAGGACTGATCCAATCCCGGATACGATAGGTCTGCATGGAGGTAGATTTGTCTTTTGGAAGAATATAGAAATATGGCACTTTTGGGTTCATTTGGAACAAGAAAGCTGCTTCCTGCTTTGTCAGCTAATCGTTATTGGATCCTCTAGATACCAGGAAGGCAATATCCTCCTGGATTTCTGATGTGGGATCCTTAGATAACCATTTGTAGAGCTGCACATTCTCCAATAAACGTAAGCATTCATCTTTATGCATCTGCTGTGGTATTATAACAGTGGCTCCGCCTTATCTGCTGGTTTTATCACTATTGTGGGGTCTCATGTCAGTCATTTGGACTCAACTGCATCAATGGCTCTGTTGCTGAGATTAATGATAGTGCTATATCCAGTTGTTGCAACTCTAGCTGTTACGTCTTGCTCGTGCTGGGGGCACTGTCCCACAGTGACTTGATCTCTGGAAGTTCTTCTCTTGGTCTCCAGCTGACTGCCTTGTTTCCCCCTTTTCCCCTCATCTGGCCTCTGTCTAAACAAGCATTTTCAATGCAACTGGTCTCGCATTTTCTCGAGTTAATGCTATTATTAGTGGACTTTTCTTGCCACACAAATGAAAAGAACAAAAAAACTTGTAAAATGCAGGGCGATCGTGCTGAAATTGAAAATGAAAAACCGAGCACAATCACATTTTACATAGCGTTCTTTTTCTTTTCATTTGTGTGGTTAGGAGTTTACAACGCTAATTGCTCTAACTCTAGCAAATGCAAGAAAAAATGTAAAAAGCAACAGTTATCCAAATAAACGCAACTATACGTCAATACAAACTTCTGATGTGCATCTGAAAAAAAAAACTGATTATTTTTCCCCACAGATTTTCAATGGACGACCCAAATACCTCGTTACTGCATGGACCCTAATACACCATTTGCAAATTGTTAATGAACATTCTACCCGATTCTGTTTGACATAACTACTTTGACAATTATTCAAATGCAACATTTTTATTACATGAATTTCAATTTCAGGCTCAAAATGCATAGTGTTTTGTTTTTTGATTTGTGTGTTTCTTTTGCAGTGTATCATTTAATTTCAAACGCCATCTAGTCCTGAAAAATTTGGCAGTTGCCCCTTTTAGAGCTGAAAAGTAATGCGATTTCAGTGGGGACGATGTACCATAAGCCCTCATTATCATGTAAGCAGAGATAAGTGCCCGTATGGCTGCCAAGCAGAGCTTCAGCAGCCACACTGATGGAATGACCCTAAAATATTATGCGCGGAGCTAATGGTAATCTTCTGTTAATTTGAGAAGTGGGCCCAAGACAAACAATGCCCCAGTCCTCACCCCTTCTTTCGTTTGACAGCAAATCACCCGGGACCCAAATCCAATTTTCACCCGCTGCCTAATCCTGTAATATAAACAGGCCCCATAGTACCTTTGTAAACACCGGCAGTGAACGAGGGGCACAGATAGCAGGGTCCTTGATCTACCGTAGCAATAGAATTAAAATGCATTAACAACAATGCACATTTACGGCCTGCTAGAAAAGTGCAAATAGAAAGATAGATAGATAGATAGATAGATAGATAGATAGATAGATAGATAGATAGATAGATAGATAGATAGATAGATAGATAGATAGATAGATAGATAGATTGTATCTAAAGATGCTTACACCGGTCAGTACACAATGCCACATAATTGAAGAATCTGTGATAATACAGGGACACCAAAGGTTATGTTCAAAACCTTTTATATTGTGCATTAAAAAGCGTTGCATCCAGTCACATTTATTGGCCAAATAATAACACAGACCTTCTGAGACTCACAGCGGCATGCCTTGCTTCGATTGTACCCCAAATTTGGCACTATGGCTGCCTTTTATTTGTACCGTTCACGTTTCCAAGGGGGCCTGCAAAGAGGAACCCAAAAACCAAGCTTCCTCTCACAATCCACAATGGCAGAGCTCTTTGGGTGAACGAATGCGGCCAAATGGGTCTGGTCAAACAGACCAGAAATGAGGAGTAGGACTGGGGGTGGAGGTGTTTACGAAAAGCAAAAGACACATTACATATTACTTGGAACTATAGAGTGCAAATAAGGCACAATCTCCCTTAACTGGGGACTTTGAAACTGCCGGGCAGAGTCTCAGCTGATCCACTTGGCTAAACTGTGTGATTTTGGGTCACCACCCTGCCGCTCCGTTCTCTTGTGAGTGAAAAGTGGGGACATAAACATATACAGGCTCTTCTATCCAGACCCTTATTAAACTGTTTATAAGTCTCCTCACAAATGCACATTTTGATTATATGGATGTCAAGGTTTCTGCCTGGTGTAGCACTTTCTTTGAAAGGGAGGGCAAAACACACATAGGTGACATTTTGATCGCCAACTGCTCGATTCACTTCAGCTCGGGGCCTCTCCTGCTTTATCCGAGGCTAGCTGTAAACCTTCATAAGAGCTCTAGCTAGAGTGTTAAGTTTGTCACCGTGCCTTTCGCACGTTTACAAGGCAAATGTTTCCCCTGGTGCAGATTGCAGGCGTGACGTGCAAAAAAAAGGAAAATAACACCAATGAACCAGTCACATACTCTTCAACACTGAGAAGAGTTTGGTAGGTGGGATGAGGTCTAATGGCATTTGGGCCAAAGAGCTATCACCACAAAAAAGCAGGGAAATCAGGCAATAAATCTACCTCTGTAAATGCACGTCTGTCAGTAGCTGGTTTATTTGAGTCTTTTTTTCCTGCCGTGTGTTTATGTTATCCACCCTCTCACGGGGCCTCTGCGACAAAACAAGCCGGTATTTATTTTATTTACTTCTGCCCAGAGCCTGGTAGGTTGGGAAAATAAATCCGCGGGCTCTTTAAGTTTCAAACATATTTATTTATGGCAGAAAAATAGTATGCAAAGATGTTTACAAAACAATCATAAAAAATATTGACTGCATTTAGACACCAGGGGCCAGATGTAGCAAAGGGTTTTTCCCATTCTGTGTCAATGGGAAAATGTGTTTGTACATATGGCCCCAGATCTATTTGCATTTTTTTTTCACACACGGATCATCAATAAATAAATAAAACAATTTCACTATGTATTTGTTTCTCTCCAGAGGGAACAGACGAAAAATAGAAGATTGTTTCACCAGAAAATGTTCCTAAAAGACAAGACAAGGAAAGAAATGTTTTGTCTGTAGAGGTTTTCAGTTCCCTATCCAGAAACAGCAAGTCATTGGTACCTCTGTTTGTTTTTTGGCTTCTCTCGCATGCAAAGGTGCATTCTTTTTTTGTTATTAAAAAAAATATGTCGACAGTTCCGATATTCTTGGTCATTAAGGATGTTCCAGCACAGAGTGGTGAGGTAGTTCGGCTGTGCGTGAGGCTTAAAGTCTGGCCCCTTTGCTCAGAGGTACAGGTCGGCCGGAGGTGAGAGGCCCAGTCCGGTCCCTCTTGTTGGTGTACAGTTCGGCGCTCGGTGTGAGGTCTCAGTACGGCCTGTCTCCTTGAGGTGCAGTTTGGCACTCAGTGAGAGGCCACAGTCCGGCCCCTCTCCTTGGGGGTGCTCTTCGATGCCTGGTAAGAGGCCACAGCCCAGCTTCGGCTAGGAGGTACAGTATGGTGCTCGTTGAGAGGCCAAAATCCGGCCTCTGCTCGGAGGTACAGTGCAGTGCACCGCGTGGGGCTCACAGTCCACCCCCTCCGATCACCAACGTTCTTCACTAAGTGCTCCCACAACAGCCCCCTCGGTCACCCGGCATGTCCCAGTGCCCCAGAGAATCTTGGCCTGTGTCAAGCAAGCCCCAATCCAGCTGCACATTTTCCAATGCCGTCTGAGCTGGAATCGATGCAAACTGCAGAGAAAAAAACAGAAAACATATTCATTTCACTTTTTCAAAACAGCCCTCTAGCTCTAGTCTACGAAACTCTTCAACACACGATAGCAAACAAAGGCCTTTCAAAATGGACCCTCAAGTGAGGCTGAAAAGACAGATTTTATCTAGGGAGCTGGGCCTGGTGGTTGCATATGAGGAGTATAGCTCACCACGCATAAACACATGGGTCGTGTTTCACCATGACCCTTTAAAATATGCACGAGAAGCGGAATCATGTTTACACAACATAAAAAAAACAGTGAGGGGAGAGCAAGCTGGCCCTGGAAAAGCCCCCCTCTGTTTTATTATGTTTGCAAAGGGAGCTGGTTGGGAGGAGGGACTGAACAAGCACCCACAGTGTTAAAGTGAAACAGGCAAATGCTAAAAAAAAGTCCTTTACAGAAGAGATAAACAGGACATAGCGTAATTACACAGTACTTTGTGCTGTTCCCAAAGTGAAAAAAAGGCAGGACAAAGAGGCAGAACTGAACACTAGCAAGCAAGGATTTTTGAAGGACACTGCAACTAGCAAATGAAAATGCTGGAACTCACTCTATAGTATACTTAAACGTATACAGCAGGCCGAACGCTAATGTTCAACCTAAAAAGGGAGGTTGGGAAAAGACCATGGTGCGGGGAATACATGGAAGCCTGGAAATGGGAGGGGGTGCAGAGTGTGCGGGCCAACCCCATTGGTTATTCATACGGGGAAATGAAGACATCATAGGTGGATGAGTCCATCTGTCCTGGTGGGAGCTTCTACGTCCTCTTTGTTGTTGAGTTGTCAGGGAGGAATCACTATCAGAGTTTGTGTTGATGTTCCTGCCTGATGATGCATCAGAGGATTTGTTGGATTTGGGAACATATTCTGCTTTCGAATGATGGTAAATTCTCTCATGTGAAATTTTTTTCAGATCTTTTAGGAATTTGGAGATTTTCTGTTGGGTCAGATACTCCTTGTACTCATTAATATTTTTATTTATTTTCTCTAGCTTCTTTTAAAATTACAGGGTGGTAAGACCTGTCTTCAGGTTGCTCTCACTAGTCTTTATCTGTACTAGTAAGGATTCTGATATTCTGGTAGCTGTTTCTTATTATTATGTAGATAAATACACACACACACACATATTACCTAGTGGCAGTTTCTACTATGTTATTATAGTTACAACCTAGTTTCTATTTTACTTGCCTCTCTCTTTAGCGCCACTTGACGATTCTTCATGAAACTTTACAACAAAAAAAATGTCTATTCCATTTTCTGGGGGGTGGGGTGGAGGCGAGAAAAAAGGGGGTCTTAAAACACGTTTTCCCCATTAATTTTTCCATAGTGATTTTGAACAGCGATAGTGTAAAAACTACTGGACGGAATTTTGCTAGAAGGTAAGTCCGAGTCCAGAAAGAGTGCTTTTTTTGTTTTGGTGTCATACCGTTCAGTAGTTTTTGAGAAATTAGGGGGAATTTTTTTTTGTATATCTAGGTAAGCGAGGTATTCGCGACCTCTAAGGATCTCGTGCTAAGAACTGATTGGCTGACAACACTTCAACAACAGAAGTTGTTGAAGTGTTGTCATCCATCTTGAGACTCGGCTTCAGCTGAGTCCCATAGTAAAAGTAAAAAGAAAAACAAAAGGGGCCAGGGTACGAACACCCTGACCCCTTAGGTCTGGTGGAGGGGTACCAAAGGGACCCAGTCAGGGCTAAAAAGCATTTTTTTTAATTTTATGAGCCTCCAAGCCCCTTCTAATGCCCCGGGGTCTGCCACATCCCCAGGGCTAATTGTTTTAGATGTTGGGGGGGTCTGTGGCACCCTCGCTGCTCTGGGGACTGCAACCTCCTCAGGTTTTATTGTAATATGTGGGGAGAGGGCTGTCTGCCCCCCATTGCTCTGGGGACCACCCCCCGGGACAACACTGTAGTTGGAGCAATGGGGCCACGTGCCCCACACTCCAGGAATCACCACCTTCCAGGGCAAATGTTTAAAAAAATAAGGGGGGCCCCTATGGGACCCCTGCACTCCGGGCACCACCACCCCATTAGGCTAAGTTTTATTATGGCCCTGGGGACCGCCACCCTCCAGGGCCAGCTACTCCTAGGGCCCGGGGTGCCCACCCCGGTACATAGCTGGTTGCTGTGGCTTGGCTACAGTTCTGCAGCTGCAGCCTAGCCAAAGCAAACACTTTGGGTTTTGTCATCTGGAACTGTAAAGCAGGTGCTGCTGTCAGAATCTGAAATTTAATCTCTGCTCGCATGCAGAGGACAGAGATGAAATGCTTCAGAACGCACAGATCTGCTGTCAAAGCATTTTTCAGCAGTGCCAGGTAGCTCACATCGTAAGTATGTGAGATATTAAAGCCTAAAAAATCTCTCTCTCTCTTTCTCCCTCACTTTCTTTCTCTCTTTCAATCAGTTTCTCCCTCTCACACACCCACTTAGACACTTACGCCCCCAGTCACAGACCCACTCAGACACTCATGCACCCACTCACATCCCCACTCAGACACTCAGGCACCCACTCACATACCCAGTGACATCCTCATACAGCCACTAACAGACCCATGCACAGACTGAAACGCCCACTAAAACAATGCTGTATGCACTCTCACACCCAGACAGTCAATCTGATAGCCACTCTCACCCCCGGATATACCCTCTCACACCTATTCTCACACCCAGAGAAGCTGCAGCTAACTCCTGCTGCGCATGGCAAAAGGGCTGTGCACAGTGTGGGTTTGGGTGGTTGGGGTGTGTTGGCCGCAGGATCTGGCTGCAGGCCAGGTCTTGTGGGCAGACTCCCTTGTGCATGTGTGAAAGACATGCATGGTTGGGTACTTATAGGGGGTTGGCCTCAGGGCCATCTCACTGGCAGGGAAACAGAGGAACTCCCCACTCTGATTAAGCAAGAGCTGTTTGACAGTTCTTGCTTACTTGGAGCAGAGTGTTTCCTTTGACTTGGTAGGAGCTGTCAAAGCTCTTGCCAAGTTAGAGCAAACAGCTATGTCCCAAGGACGGGCAGTCCAGGCCACAGCAGGAGCCAGCCCTGGGGGGTGGCTGTCCCCAGGGTCACAAATGGCTCATCGAGGGGGGCCCTGCAGCCCCCCTCCCATGGTAAATAGCCATGGGTAAATGGCGGTCCCCGGGGCACAGGGGTCCACAACGGACCCCCTATGTTCTTTAAAATTAGCCAGGATAGGTGGCGGTCCCCAGAGTGGCTGTGGGGAGACCGGGCAGCCTCCCACATTTCTTAAGTTAAAAGCCCTGGTGAGGTGCCGGTATCCAACAAAGGCTGTGGTCCCTGGGGCTGTGGGGGGGGGGGGCTCAAGTGTCGCCCCACATTCTTTACATTAAGTTCCCTGGGGAGGTGGCAGTGCCCGGGGCTGTGGTGGGTCAGGTGGCCTACCACATAGAAAATGTAAATGTCCCCGAGGACCTGGGCTACCCAGGGGCTTCTAAAATACAAGTTTGGTTTAAAAATGTTCTCCAATTCCTCACACTGCCACAAATTTGCAGGAAAATTCCAAAAATATATCTTATCTTTGCTCTCTGAAGTTTCAGGGTGATCTGTCAAGCCGGGCTGAAAAAATGGGAGGGCGGCAAAAAAAGTACATTTCCTACATTAAATCAAACAGGGGTTTTGTGCACAATTAGCACCCAAACGCTGGATGGAATTGCACCAAATTTGGCAGAAAGGTAGCTTTGGGACTCAGATTACGCTTTTTGGTATTTAGTTTAAATCTGTTCAGTAGTTTTTGAGATACCAAAGGGAAAATACATTTGTATATCTATGGCTGCTGATCTAGGGAGATCTCCTGCTGAGATCTGATTGGCAGCCATTTTGGGACTTGACTTCAGCTGAGTCCTACAAAAATACATTAAAAAAGAAAAGGGAGCAGGATATATATACACTTACCCCCGAGCCTTGGTCCAGGAGTCTTCTTGTGACCCCCGCCAAGGCTTATACACATTTTTTTTAAAACACAGAGAAATCTATGGTTGAATCTGGATTTTGCAAAAACAAATACAGTCTCCTGCATTTAAAAATACTTGGCCCCGGGGTGGGCCAGGTCCCTCAGTCATTGCTGGTTAATAATAGGAGGGTGAGCGGGCCGCCCTCCTAGGGCTTTTAGAAGCACCGAGGATCACCACCTCAATCTGTTCTTAATACATATGTGGTGTGGCTGTGTGCCCCCTCCCCATGCTCAGGCGACCACTATCTCTCTGGGGCTCTATTTTTAATAAACAAATGGGGGCATCCAGTGGACCCTCAAGCCCAAGGGGCCACCACCTCCCCGGGGCCCCATACAAAAGAAATATTATGGGGGTCCTGCAGACCTCCCATGCCCCGAGGACCACCACCTCCCCAGGGCTACAAAATATATAAAATGAGTAACAGAATGGGGTTCATTGTGGGCCCAACCTAGGACAAAATTGAAAACACTCTTTGAGACACGCATGGTCCTGGGGCCCACCATCCCCCAGGGTCAACTCCTGCAAGAGCCTGAGTTGCCCACCCTTGTGAGGCAGCTGTTTGCTTTGCAGGAGCTCACAGCTTTCACCAAGCAAATACGAACACTCCACTTTCAGAAGGTGGGAGCTATCAATATGCTCATGCCTCGCTGAAAGCAAAGCTTTCATCTCTTACCCTGGCCGCTAACATGTGCTGCACTACTGTCCTGCTTCCCTTGTGTGATGTATTGTGCTGCTAGTGATGCCTGCCCTGTAAGGTCAGTCCGTTGCACCTTCCCATATCCCTCCTGCCCTCTGCAATCCAAGTCCATGTTCCTACCCCATTCCTCCTGCTCTCAGTACTCTAATGTACCATACTTGTCAACATTTTGAAATTGCTAAGAGGGAGATTGTGAAAACAAACTGGGAGAATGCCTTTCCTCATTGATCTACTTTTAAAAAGAAGATATTTTAGGCAGGAGACAGATAAAAGAAAGCCATTTGGGGCTTTAAAGTATTGGGAGTCTCCTTCCTGAATCTGAGCTGTTTTACTGCTTCTTCCTTCTGCCCTTGATGGTCTGGTATATTGCCACAGCCTCTCTTACCTGTTCTGCATGGCTGGTTTGTTGCCCCTGCCCTGTTTCCCCTGCCCTCCATGGTGCGTTGTTCCACCATTGCCTCTCCCGCCTGCTCAGCATGGTCAACTTGTTCCCTCTGTAGCTGCCTCTCTGCCCTCACTTATTCTCAGTATTCTAATAGAAAACTAGATTGCTTACATTCTATATTTGTTACAAATGTGTGGCACGCCTGACAGTGCTATAAACTGCAAACGAAGACAAAAAACAAGTGTTTTGCATACTTTTCTCATGGGGCTATGCTTGGGCTACATTCGGGTGAAATTTGGGCTACATTTTGGCTCTTTTTTCTCTTGTGGTCATCTTCATAGACTTATATGTTATGAAGCTCCCCAATTTCCACATTTACTGCAGTATCCTCAGGTGAAAATGCTGTTAGTTTTCTACTTTGATTCCATCAAGATGGGATTCAGATGATTCTGTCATAAATTCAGAATGATAGCACTCTAGTTGATTCTTCAAGCACTCTAGTAAAACTGCTCTGCACCAGAGAGTAAACTGGCAATCTGCTGCTGGTGTTAAAAGTGCATGTTTCAGTCTGCATGTCAGAATGCTTAAATGAAATAGGCGAGGAAGATATTTGAGATCTCACTCACATGTCCTAATTTTTCTTTCTATAGCAGTAACCATAATTTCTATGACAAAATGAACCCTCTCATTTTGTTCCTTTCTAAATTAAGGCCCAGACTTAAGAAAGCCTATCCCCTCCTTGCACCACATTATTGCACCACATTATTGCCATTTTTTATGACACTAATGTGGCTCAACGAGGCCAAATTTGCTGCGACAAATTTACCAAGTGGTGCAATGCATGAATTGCACCACTTTGTAGCGCCTTGTGCCACATTATACCTGCACCAGGCATAATGTATGGAAGGTGGGCATTAGGGGGACCACAAAAATGACACAGTGGAATCTAAGAGAGTCATTTTTAGAGGCAATTTGTAATGCCTGCACAGAGCAGGCATTAAATGGGGACATATCATTGTTTTCAATGCTCCCCTACATACTCTGCAGGATTTTCACAAACATTTTGGTGCTAATCCTACACAGTACACCAATAGTTTTAAACATTTTGATGCTATTGCCCCTACCCTACATCATGGTGAGCCGTATGTTAAATATGGTGCATATAAGGTGGCGTTTGGGGGGTGCTATGGGGTGCAAGATAATTGGTGTTGCATTGGATGCAGCTCCACTTTTCTTATATTCGGGCCCAAGTATTTTAAGTTTTACCATTTTGGCTCAATCAAGATGTCTTCAGGCATGCCATACTTTTGCCAAAAGTAAGACTGTTAGTTCTCTAGTTGTTCTTTAGAACACTCTGGGAGCCTGCAGTAGAACACAAGGAAATCAACTGACAGTCTGCTCTTGATGGAGGTACATGTTATTCCGAGAATGTCAAACTTCATATGGCTGATCAAGAGAGTGTACATTTACAGACAATATCCTCTTAGTTTAGCTTCTCGAGCACCTTCCATAACCTCCATGGGAAAATCATGAGAAAATAGTTCAATCTTGTGAGAAAGCAGTGCCCCCTAACTTTTTGCCCCCATTTTTCACTGATTGCTGGTGTTTCCGTGACTCTGATGGTGCAATTGGTACTGCTAACCAGTCCCAGGGCATGTGCTCTGTATAAAATAGGTATACAAATTAGGTTAATTATAATTGGCTATGTCAACCTACCTATAAGTCCTTAGCATATGGTAGGGCATGTAGGTTTAGGGACCCCAGCATAGGTAGTGCACCCATAGGTGCACTGCTGAGGTGCCCAGGGTCTTTTTAAAGGCAGGCCTGCCTTGCTGGCTGCTTTTAAATTTAAGTTAAATACACATTTGACTTAAACTACCTTATTTGCACATATAAGTCACCCCTAAGGTCTGCCCCAGGGTTGGGTGCCATGTAATTATAAGCAGGGACCTTATAAAAATAGTTTTGTTAGCCCTGGTGAGGTAAAATAGCCACATTTGTTTTTCCCTCAGTATAGCGAATGGACTCAACAGGCTAAAATGGGGTGACTTTATTTTAATCAACAAAGTTCTCTTAAGTGCCAGATTCCTCAAGTTTCGTATCAAATGAATTGTTATATTAAATCCCACAACTTACAGTTGTTGGATTTAATATAACTAGTTTGGGTTAGAGTTTTAAATTCTACATAGTGCCCTTCTCTGATTGGCCAGCCTCTGCCAGTGTGAAGTGGCCTGGGCTGAACACAAAGGATGTGCCTGAGGGATGAGAACTACCTCAGCAGGTGGGGAGGCAGGAAGTGGGTAGGACTGCCAAACTGGTCTTCAAAGGCAGGTAAGGATATTTGGA
Source organism: Pleurodeles waltl (assembly GCF_031143425.1). Taxonomy (NCBI): domain Eukaryota; kingdom Metazoa; phylum Chordata; class Amphibia; order Caudata; family Salamandridae; genus Pleurodeles; species Pleurodeles waltl. The sequence goes on from NC_090442.1 coordinate 116,024,355, forward strand.
GCAACCCAGCACCTCCCTCACATCCTGTAACCCCAGACAATTAGGTGCCCTTTTGATAAGATTAGAAGAGGGCAGGAGAGGGGTGTGTTTAGGGTTTTTAGCCACACCAGTGGGGTTGGGGGGGCTCAGCCAGATGTAACCTCCAAAAATTAGTTTCAGCCATGATGGATTTTTGAAGAATGTTGCTCCGTGGGATTCATGTTTGCTCAACCTCTGAGGAAGTGGTCATCACAGGGGGAAGGGCCCTGCATCTGATTGGAGAACCAGGATCCCCTTGTTTTTCACCCAGGAGCAAGCATAAATATGTCAAAGCTGCACCCACACCTCACATCCCTACCAGATCCCTACAAGGAACAAGACAAAAAAGAATAAGGACTGCCCTGCTGGACCCCTGACCTGCACCTGGACACTGCATTCTGAAGGACTGCAACAGCTGCACACTTGGGCTTCACCACTAAAAGGACTTTGCCTGTCTTCTAGCACTTCAAGAAGGGATCCCCTGTTTGCTATGGGTACAAAGGAGCTACCCCGACTCCACTGCATCAAGTCCTGAAAGCAGAGCCCAGCTGTCCAGTAGCCATTTGAGGATTATGACCAGGTACATTCTGGGAATTGTAGTCCCAACTCCCAAGGAGCAACTCAGAGCTTCTGGAACCTTTGATCAAGTTGTGGACACTTCAAGGACCCAAAAACGACTTTTTGAAAGAAAACTCCGGTTGAAAATAAAGTTACGAGATTTATTACAAAAACAAGCTCAAAATCATGTAGACTATTCACAGTACCTAATTATAAAGCTACATGATTACCAGTGGTTGCCCTTGGCTTCAAAATATGTTCAAGCAAGCTAACATTAACAAAACTAAGCATTCAAGAAGAACAATGCATGGTATAAAAGAAATATCTGAGATAGAAAAATCACTATCAGATTCAGCAGAGTCATAATTTAGGCTAGGCAGTAAAAAACCCTACAACTAGCCAAATCAGGGAAATGCATGCATGGGGCCAGACACATGTGGGCAAAATACAAAAAGCATAAAAAGGGCGAACATAATTTGGAAAAAGATAATCTCGGATTGTAAATTAGTAACTAAAGTAGGTAAAAGATTGGTAGAAAGCAAAAGTGTCAGCATATCAGAAGCTTGATCAAGGGCTTTGTGAAGAGGATTAAATAAAGATTTCTAAGTCTCAAAGGGCAACTAAAAGGGTGTAAGCAGAGAGGAAGATACCTCTACAAGGTGCTCAGCATTCCATTCAGGGAATCTTCATCAGCAAAGCATGTGGGTTAGAAATCTAAGAAGCATCTCCCCAAAGTCCAACTAGACACAGCCATATCAAAAGTCATAAAGCATTGTGATTCTCCAAAGATATTAGTCCATGTCACATTGAAGCAGCATCATCCAATAATAATCAGTTACACTAAACTCATTCTTCCTTTCCCAAGCTTTTCATGAGAACATCTTCCATCTGTGAGACTCCACGCACTTTTGAAACAATTGCATACAATGTCATTACATTTTCTACAATGTGCTCCATTCTACCTATGTTTGAACAAAGGGATCCATTACCATCTTCTAATCTTCTCCTGGGAAAACAATTTGAAAGAAAACTCACATTATGAAATTAACTGCATTTTCTGCACAGTCATGAAATACAAACTTCAACAGGCCTCACTCCTGCTCATACAAGGGAATTACAGCAATACATTTATTTATTATGTTTTAATAAAACACATATAATATGCTAACTTCTGAATTCCGCATTAATAATACTTCATTAATATGAATGATACATTTCATTTTAAATGAGAAAAACTCTGTTAATGTATTTCATTGGATATGGCAGGGAACTACATTCCTCTTATTTTTGCACACATTTTTAATTGATTACTCATTAGAAATTCATATTGGTTCCGTGTACACTGTTAGTGTAGAGTCTAAATTACATTGTAACATCAGTTGTATTCCTCTAACATGTAATTTAATTCCAATACCACCTAGATTAAACTCTGCAATACAAACAAATGCACATCTAAATTGCATCTACGTTTCACTGTTAATACTTTGATAGGCATAAAACATAAACCATTACATTTTATGGGTTTTGTGACACAAAGGGCACTACTAAATTTTAGATTACATCAGTCCCACCTTGATGGCAATTATGCCATCATAAAATATCCCCACTCTCATTTTCAATGAGACAGCCCTAAATTTCAGAGGTTTATTTCAGGTAAGATTGTCTGTAATCCTTCAACTGCTTCAAGTTGCTGTAATACAGGCTTCTCCTAGTCATCTTTTCAATCTCCCCCTTCTCCGTCTACTTTTGGCTCCTTTCTCCTTCAATATCTTATATACCTTGTAAAATCCAATTGCAATAAAGGAAGACTAGACCACTGTCAACAATGGCCTCAAAATGGTTCCCACAATACCTCTTCCGAGGTTTCTAAACCATCTACCAGTGGCTATAAAACCATTACCTATTGCTTCCCATGCACCGTCAATCCTTTTAGGTCCTGTTTCTACTCAGTCATGTTTGTAATGTATTTTCTTATCTTCATACTATTGAATGGGAATATAAGTGCAACATTGTTGCACATGTCACATTTTGCAAACGTCTCCTTCTTTTGTGAGTAATGTGTCTAAAGGTGATTTTGTAAACCCATTGATCTCATAGCTATCATCTCTGTGTCCACTAACAATATAACACCTGTAGTATCTGCAGATAACTTATCTACGATTGTTTACAATGTTCTTATCTTGATATCATTAAATATCATACCGACTGATGGAATTATGGCACCAAAATTAACTCCTGCAATTTCTGAAGAACTTGCTCCTCTTTTGACTCTGGAATTAGATTTTTCACTCCATACCAGATCATTCCCATGTTCCACATGATAATTCTGTGGAAAAACTACTCCTAGGTAACATGTACCATACCAGCCTTTCAGCACCTTGTAACAGGCATTCTTTCCACATATGGAATATGGCAGGGTCATTGAATGCCAAACACTGTTAAACAAAAATACCTATCTACACTCACTAGTACCTTCAAAATGTGTGTCAGTCTTTGATTTAGGCCGATATATACTTTGTTTCCCTACATGCTGCCAATCTAAGCTAGGAATGCTTGATTTCAAGCCACTGAATGTGATGCATTTTTTTCCCAATTTTTCAAAACTACCCCTTTCTCTATTTTGCCTTTCATTTCTTTCCTTCTCTCTTCAAACTCTCCAATGAACTCCTTTTCTACTGGGCTCAGAACGCAGGTCAAATTATTCTATTTGCATATACTGTTCCAAATTTCAAAGTAAATTCAAATACATTTCCCAAATCATCAATGTTTTTGCCTTTGCATTACTACTCAAGTGTTGCATAGCAGGGACAATTGAAAACACCAAATCATAATTTAAATACAAATATTTGTAACACTCCTGCTGATAAAACAGTGTTAATAACAAAATACATGAAATTCCATAGATTAGGGGTAAACTGTGATATGCAATTCTTTCACTTAGGTGACACACAAGGCATCTGTGTGCACACATAACAATCATTATCTTCCATCAACTCAACGTACTCATACAAACGATTATAATAAACATTTACTGATAAATCACATTTGGAGCCATAAATGTGTTAATACTTCTCATCAGTGTGAAATTATTTTTTCTCTGCAAGGAATTTGCAAAATTTTGGTCAAGTGTAGGCGCAATCTGATCTGAATCATTTGCTATGGGCAAACTCAAACCTATAAGCAATAATATAATCATAATGAAAGTCACTACTGCTAAACATATGCATATGTATTTACACTTAATACTGCTTATTCAGTTTAACACCATGCCTTGTCTAATTCCAGACCAAAAAGGATGGATTATTACTATCCCCATAGTTCACGTTTCCAATTTTGCATTGGAAATTCTGATGCTAAAGTGACTCATTGCTGCACTAACGTAAAAAAAAAATGCTACTCCAGCAATGCCATGAGTCACCATAGACAAAAGCACTGCTCTCATTTGTGTTTCTTTGCTTTTGTCACCTTAAGTGTGCCAGGTATGCCCATACGTGGGTCCCGGGTTCACTATGCCAATGGATTCAAGCTGGCCTGGCTGATGAAGGGTGATACCCTGAAACCGGTACCGGGAGGCTTGTTTCTGGACCGTGGAGGACCTGGACTGGCAGTTCGGGCTGGACTGTTCCCATGGGGAACAGGGTCAAGACTGATTTGCAAATGGCTTGGTCCAAACTGGGGTGGCATGGTGAGCAAAAGAACTGATGGATTAAACCCAGATCTGTGACTTGGGGTGAATGTTTGATTGGTTCCGCATTCCGTCCATCACTTGATCTTTTTGCATTTGTCGCCTCAACTTCTTTTAAAACATGTTGTTTAAGAGATGGATGTTTACTAGGGACGAAGGCATCCAAATTAGACTAGTGAATCAGGTATAAGGTACAATGTTCTAATTGGAGGTGAAAATACAATGTAGGATGCATGTGATAAAATGTTGGAATATTTGGGAAGTGAATCAAATGATAATAGAGTGAAACTATGAAGAAATTATTATTGCAAAAGATTATGTCAAATTTTAAAGAACAACAAATAAGTTATACATTTACACACATTTGTTTGACAGATTGAATCAACAGAAGGAATTAAGAGAACACCAAGAATATAATGTTAAAATATATCACATTTTGTAAGTGATATTGATCATTTTTACAAATGGAAAATATGTAATCAATTAATTAAAAAAAAATATATATATATATTTTATTTTGTAATGAAAGTAAAATATGTACCATTACAATCAAGTGCTCATCACATCGTAATAGTAGACATGGTGTTTAAAAAACAAAGCATAATTACTGATCTGTCTCCCTTTGGTGTCTCTTCTGCTCTGGCATTGAAATCTGTCAATTGCTGTACTGTCAAACCTTGCAAGCTGATATCATTTGTCTGGGGTACTTCTTGCGGGGTACTGCAATGTACATTTGGAATCTGATCTGGTCTGAGCATGAGATGTGATGGGGGTTCCCTGAGGACACCTCGCATTTGGAATGAATGCTGCTTGATTTAACATTGGGTTAGGGTCTGCAATTCATGCATGGGTCAAAAGTGGAACAAAAGCTGTTCACTCCATCTCTGAATTGTTTGATTACACTGATCTCTGCACACCAATTGGTGATATCCAAGCATATGTAACTGGTGTTTCAGGAACAGTCAGGACATTTATTAAATGGGCATTGCTTCCAGAATTGCCTGAAGCATACAAGGGAACAACTGGACATATAGTTGTAGGAACTGTTAATGCATTAGACCCATAGATTTGTTGGATTTTGTGGAATTGTCATTCCTGCACTTTGTCCTGTTTGTACTGCAGCTCTGAAACGATGTCCTGTTTGATACTTGCCATTGACTGAACTGAACTAAACATTGGTACTGACTGATGCAGGGCACAATTTTGAACAGGCTAATTCCAATTCACAGAAAGTGTCTACACCATTTGACTCACACTGGGACTTGATACAACTTGATTTACAGCTGGGCTTGGAATGGAATGAACTGTATTAACCTTTGTAACTGGTGAGTAAACCAAGGGCACTTGTGTCTCTGAACTTACAGATGTACCTGGAGCAGTCTGATTTGGGGTCTGTGCAAATGGAACAGTTGGCACATTCGGGACTATAGTTTGTACTGATTCACTTCTGGTTCCTGCCTCAACTGAATGATAGGGTGGCAGATTATTCATCAATAGCTGATTTATAAATTCATCATCTAAAACACTGTCATACATTATGACTTTGTACTCTAAGCTTCTGCTGTCTGGCCTGCTTTTTCTGCTTTTTTTGGGTCTTCAGCATTGTACTCTCATCATCTCCCTCTGAAATAGCTGGAAACATTCGGACTACATCTAATATATCTGCTGTCCACATTGTCTGCTATTTATCCGATCTACCTTCTGAAAGAGTCTTAATTGCTCTCTGCATTCTATTCTCGGACTTTGTTGACATTCTTTCACAGGCATCAAGTTACCAAATACTAAGGGCTTCAGATTGTGTGGGTCTAGAAGATTGTTTCATTTCATACACTATTAATTTGTCTAAAATTCTCAAATTAAATTGTTCCGTATGTTGGGGAGAAGCTAACACACCTTATTTCTCAGTGATCTTGCACCATTGTTTAAGCCATGTACATGCATGAAAGCCTTTAGTAGACAACACAATATAACCTGGAGTTTCTTCTGGTGGCGTTTCTATACCAACCCTGACTGTAATACATACATCTCTTAAATGTCTTAAAAAACTTAATTTGCTTTGTCAAATTCAATTAATTACAACAACGATCGAATCAGGAAATAACTTCAGTCCCACAACTATTTGCTCTCACTGTTCTCAAGCAGTAGCAACACTGTATTGTTCACCAATACCAGTGCAGCTTCACACCAACTGACCTATACAGCACAGCACAATATCGTGTCACACTCACTTTGTTCAGCAATACAGTTGTTTGGTTCTCTGACACCCTTAAGGAATCTAAGAAAACATGCAGCGCCCTCGAGAAGGCCTGGCGCAAGGACCACACCGCCGACAACATGACCGCCCTAAAAAACGCAACCCGCGAACACCACCGCCTGATCCGCGCAGCCAAAAGGAATTTTTTCACCGACAGACTGGACAAAAACAGCCACAACAGCAGAGAACTTTTCAGCATCGTTAAATAGTTCTCCAACCCCAACGCCAATGCCGTCACGCCCACACAAGACCTGTGCAACTCCCTCGCCACCTTCTTCCATCGCAAGATCACTGACCTCCACGACAGCTTCGGACACCAGACCCAACCAAGCATCACCGAACCCACACCCCCGGCCATCACCCTCAACGCCTGGACCCACATCAACACTGAAGAAACCAAAACCACCATGAACTCTACCCACTCCGGCGCCCCATCGGACCCCTGCCCTCACTTCATCTTCAATAAAGCCGACGACATCATCGACCCGCACCTCCAGGCCGTCATCAACTCTTCTTTCTCTTCTGCTACCTTCCCCGAAAGCTGGAAACACGCCGAAGTCAACGCCCTACTAAAGAAACCTACGGCTGACCCAAGCGACCTGAAAAACTTCCGCCCCATCTCGCTCCTCCCCTTCCCTGCCAAGGTAATAGAGAAAACCATCAACAAACAGCTTACCAACTTCCTGGAAGACAACAACCTTCTCGACCCTTCACAAACCGGATTCCGAACCAATCACAGCACTGAAACCGCCCTCATCTCAGTCACAGACGACATCAGAGCCCTGATGGACAGCGGTGAAACAGTCGCCCTCATCCTCCTCGACCTCTCGGCTGCCTTCGACACTGTCTGTCACCGCACCCTAATAACCCGCCTCCGCTCCACCGGGATCCAAGGCCAGGCCCTGGACTGGATCGCCTCCTTCCTCTCAAACCGCTCCCAAAGAGTTTACCTCCCACCTTTTCGCTCAGACCCCACCGAGATCATCTGCGGCATACCTCAATGCTCATCGCTCAGCCCGACACTTTTCAATGTCTACATGAGCCCCCTCGCCGACATCGTACGCAAGCACAACATCATCATCACCTCCTACGCCGACGACACCCAACTTATACTCTCCCTCACCAAGGACCCTGCCAGCGCTAAGACCAACCTACAAGATGGCATGAAGGATGTCGCAGATTGGATGAGGCTCAGCCGCCTAAAGCTGAACTCTGACAAAACGGAAGTCCTCATCCTCGGCAACACTCCGACCGCATGGGACGACTCCTGGTGGCCCACGGCCCTTGGCACCGCACCGACCCCCTCAGACCACGCCCGCAACCTCGGCTTCATCTTGGACCCTCTTCTCACCATGACCAAACAAGGCAACGCTGTGTCCTCCGCCTGCTTCCTCACCCTCCGCATGCTCCGCAAGATCTTCCGCTGGATCCCCGCCGACACCAGAAAAACCGTGACCCACGCCCTTGTCACGAGCCGCCTGGACTACGGCAACACCCTCTATGCTGGGACCACCGCTAAACTCCAAAAACGCCTGCAACGTATTCAAAACGCCTCGGCCCGCCTCATCTTCGACGTACCCCGCAACAGCCACATCTCCGCACACCTGAGACACCTGCATTGGCTCCCAGTCAGCAAAAGGATCACCTTCCGACTTCTCACCCACGCACACAAAGCCCTCCACAACAAGGGACCGTAATACCTCAACCTTCGCCTCAGCTTCTCCACGGTGGGTGGGAGGTCCTTCTCCTTCCTGGCAGCCAAGACCTGGAACACCCTCCCCACCAGCCTCAGGACCACCCAGGACCACTCCGCATTCCGGAGACTCCTCAAGACCTGGCTTTTCGAGCAGCAGTAACCCCCCACCCCCTTCCCCCTAGCGCCTTGAGACCTGCACGGGTGAGTAGCGCGCTTTATAAATGTTAATGATTTGATTTTATTTGAGTTGTTTCACAATTGGCTCTCATACAATCACTCACACACACCTAATATAAAATATTGTGTGCAAAAATCAACAACCTGTCTCCACAATGCAGATAAGAACTCAAACACTTCAAAGATGTAAGAGTTTTCACTTCTCCAACAGCAGCTACAACAATTACACAACGAGTAAAACTTGACTAGCAATACACAATTCGGTTGATACAGATACTCCATGTGCACTCAGGATTCACTAGATACTAAGCGCTAACTCACATTCACTGAAGGAAAACTGTTGGTTCTGTCAACAATGTTATAAGAGAAGTACCTCCCTGCAAACAATTAACCAAGTATTTTCTAATCTTGTGCGTTATCCCAGGATCTTATGCCACAATGGACCTGTCAACAACAACTGCAAACAGTTTTGAGCAAAAAGTGCCACAATCACATTGAGTATGACGACTCCGCAAAACACTTCACAAGATCAAACATCATTGCAATTTCACACCAAAAGCAATCCAAGTGCAAACTCCTATTAATACTCATACATGCATCACTTATAGGCACAATGCTGCAACTTCATCAATCTTCGATGAATCATGTGAAAGATTCTGAGGTGAAAATGTTTTGGACTGGGAAATCACATAAGGTCAATCACATCTCCCTATCACTAAAGACAATGGTTCTTTCCCCTTATGGGACAAACCATCCTCTCCTACCAGAACTGTTATAGCATTTTCATCCTTCACTAGATCCAATGCTCATTAAGGTGGATGGATCTTTGGACCCAGTAAGTGGTGTGGTAGAACCACTAACACAATTTCACTCAAATTCAATTCATTTAAATGCCATGAACAGTGTGGTCACAGAAAGAAAACTCAAGATGAAAATAAATTAAGGGATTTATTACAAACACAAGCTCAAAGTCATGTAGACTATTCACAATACCAGATTCTAAAGATACATGATCACCGAGGGTTGCCCAAGGTGCTGAAATACGTTCAAGCATACAAACATTAACACAACTAAAAAATCAAGAAGAACAATGCATGGTATTGAAATAAATATCTGGGCTACAGAAATCAAACATTGTTTAAGGTTAGAAATCATCAGTCAATTCAAATTCAGCAGAATCATAATTTAAGCGGTGGATTGAAAAACCCTTTACATCTAACCAAATCCGGGAAATGGATGTGTGGGGCAAAACACATGCAGGAAAAATCCCAAAAGCATAAAAAGGGCAAAAATAATTTGGAAAAAGACAATCTCGGGCTGTAAATTAGTAACTAAGGTAGGAAAAAGATAGGTAAAAAAGGAAAGCACCAGCATATCAGAAGGTTGATCAAGACTCCTCTGAAAAAGGTTAAATAAAGATTTCTAAGTCACAAAGGGTATCTCAAGGGGCATAAACAGAGAGGAAGATTCCTTTCAGCATTCAGGAAATCTTTATCAGCAAAGTATCTGGGTTGGGAATTGAAGCAGCCTCTTCCCAAAGTTCAACTGGGCACTGCTATATCAAAAGTCATAAAGCATTCTGATTTCCCAAATATATCAGTCCATGTCACGTTGAAGAGGCATCATCTAACAATATTGAATCACATAAAACACACTCTCCCTTTCCCAAACTTTCCATGAGAACATCTTCCATTCATGAGACTCTATGTAAGTTTTAAACAATGGCATACAATGTCAGTCTATGTTCTTCTATGTATTTATTTCAAAGGCACTATACTACATTTTACTCTATGTCTAAACAATAGGATCAATTACAGACTTCTAGTCTTCTCAAGGGAAAACAGCCTGAAAGAAAACTCATGTTATGAAATTGTTAGCTTTTCCTGCACAGCCATGGAATGCAAACTTCAACAGGACCCACTCATGCTAATACAAGGGAATTACAGCAATACACTTAATTAATACATTTCAATGAACACATGTAATATGCAAACTGATTAATTCAGCTATAGTAATACTTCATTGACATGAGTAATACATTTAATTTTTAATGACAAAAGTGTTTTCATGCATTTCATTAGATGTGGCACGGAAGTACGCTTTTGTCATTTTTGCACACATTTTTAATTCATTACTCATTAGACATTTAAAATCATTTCTATATGCACTGTTAGTCTATAGTCTAACTTACATTGTAACATAGGTTTTATCTCTCTGACATGTAACCTAGTTCCAATACCACCTAAGTTGAACTCAGCAATACAAACAAATGCACATTTAAAGTGCATGTCAGTGCAGCTTCTACATTCAACTATTAATAAGTTGATTAGCAAAAAAAATAAACTGTAACATTTTGATGACCTTTGTGACATGAGGCGCTCTTCTAAATTTTAGATTGCATCAATCTGTTATCACCCCTTATATGTTCTCCTTTTTGTGACCTTTAAAACCTGCACTTCACTGCAATGCATTTCAGTAGGGTGCTATCAATTATAATGGTCCCAGCATGGCTGCCAGCACTTTATGATTGAAGTGCTGACAGCCAATCAGATCTACCATGAGATCTGTGCTTAGGCTTCACCCAGATATTTTGTATTTCTCTTTCCTTTAATAACTCCAAACCTACTGAACGGATTTACACCAAATGACAAAAAGCATCTGTGCTCCAGGATGTAGCTTCATGCCAAATTTGGTGTAATTCTGTTCAGCGTTCAGGTTGTATTTGCTTCTAAAGGCCCTATAGAAATTAACATTGGACCCCCGCTTTTTCTCAGCCCCCACTTGTTGAATCACCCCAAAACTGACTGTGCACAATAATACACAATAGAACACTTTTTCTTTCAAAATTTCATCTTGATTCATCAAAAAGCACCAGGTATAGGCAAATCAAAAAAACTATTTTCTTTTAGACACTAGAGCCTAACTAACTACCTATTTGTATGACTTATGAATAACTTGGTCTTGCAGATTCGCTTTGAAAAACAAACATCTGGATGGATATCAAGGATTCAAAGCCTGCACTTTAGTTTTCCTTTATTCATTAAAATTCCTATTAAGTTATTGTCTTTTGCTGTTTTCTATGTCTTAATGAATCACAGACAGTACAGTGTGCACAGCACAACATGTTAACATAAAATATAGTTGAGGTGGGACTTTACCATAGAAAGTGCCAGATGTTTCCACCTAGAGTATGCTCACTGCCATGGTGATGGGTGGCACAAGGCTGGAATCCCTTGATGTGTTGACAGACCTCTGAAATCAGAACTAATAACTTGCCTGCACTGCAGTTGATGTTGAAAAGAATTAATGAAAAAGTTAATTTTTTCTTTTTTTTGTGTTATCTACTAGCTGCCCAGTAAGCAGTAATGAGCCCTTTTGCTTGAGATAGTCTACTTAAAGTCTAACAACCATGATCTAGTTGACACCTTCACATGCTTGTTTACTGCTCTGATTGACAACTTTGCTAATGATTTTGCTGGCTCCTAAAAAGGTGGTAATTTAAAGTTTTGTGAAAGTAGATATCTTCAGAAAAATCACACAATGCAGCGTTATTAGATCCAATGAGTGATTTAGATAGCAAACTAGATGTAGTATTACTGTCAAGCATTTGATAGCAATTCTCCAAGGAAATGACATTAGTTCATTTGCTTATACGAAGCTCTGGCTTTTAGTGTCAAATAATTCAACAATGTTCTGGTTACAATTTATATATCTTTGACTAAACTTTGATTTCATATTTTTCAGAGCCATATATAACATCAGTAGATCACTAATGAAGACCTGAGTCCTCTGCTTTTCTGGTCAGTAATTTTGGCAACAGAGTGCTGAGCGTTAACTGACTTTGCTAGTCCTTTTATATGAGGACAAGACTTTTTGGACAAAGACAACGACAATTGGGCTTCTTGGTTGCGCTTTTGTTGGGACACTATAAAAGTAGATTTCCTCAAATTCTACTGATATTTGTCTGTGATCAATGGAGCTTTTACACCTAAAAGACAGCACTGTATGATGTAAAACAATGTGTCTGTTTGTGTGGGTGTATGTATAAACCACAAAAATGCATGTAGGAATGGCAGACTACAGTGCTATCCAACATTTAAGTGGCACAGTGATGGTAAAGAAAGAGGCAAGTTTGACTGTATTCATTAGATTTTTAGTAAATAGTGAAACCAATTCAGAGAATGACTACACACACCTGCTTTTGAAGTCAGTCTCTCCAGTAGTGAATGGTGGTCATCAGTACAGTATTTTAACAGTTGATAAATGTATCTAATTGTTCTAGTAGCAGCAACATAGTGACGGTCTGATATTAAATGTATCATCTAGAAGGGCTTATAGTCCTGTATATTCTTCCATATTTCTATAATGTGGCTGTATTCACAAAGGGATGCTTGATCTTCGTGAAGAGTTGCTTGAAAATTATTCTACATAGCAGCTCTGCAGTATAAAACATAAAGATCAATGTTATTTGCGTTTCACTCTTTGTTGGACAGCCTTCTCCTGTTGAAAATTCTCCAGACAGCAGCTTTCACATCCTTGTTCCTCAAGCTGTAGATCATTGGGTTGAGCATTGAGATGATGATGATGTAAAACACAGAGGTAACTTTATTTTCTTTATCTGAGGGTGTGCTGTTGAGGTGCAGATACATGCTGAGGGCTGAGGAATAGAAAAGCACAACACAAGCAAAGTGTGAAGAACATGTGGAGAAGGCTTTGTGCCTTCCCGATAAAGAAGTAATCCTTTGGACAGTGATGATGATGTGGGAATATGACATAACTAACACTATAACATTGCAACATCCTATGCTGACAAATGCTGTGTACATAATGATTTCCTTGACAAGAGTGTCCTTACAAGAAAGCTTAGACAGTGGTGCCACATCACAAAAATAATGGTCTATCTTGTTATCCCCACAAAAAGAACGCCTGAATGTTAGTACAGTGTATACTATTCCATAAACTAAACCACATGTATAGGCCAAAGCTGCCAGTCCACTAGAAAGTGGCCCTGTCATTATCAATGAATAATGCAATGGCTTACAAATGGCTGTGTAGCGGTCAAATGCCATAATGGAAATGATGATAGACTCAGCAGTGCCACATGTAAAAACAAAACATGACTGCAAAGCACATCCACTGATTGATATCACATTGTTATCTTCTAAGAGCCCCAAAAGCATCTTTGGAGTGACTGTAGAGGAGTAACAGAGATCCACGAATGACAGGTTACTGAGGAAGAAATACATGGGAGTGTGAAGACGAGGATCAATATGACATATGACTATGATTCCAATGTTGTTCACCAGAGTGACGAGGTATACTATTAAGAAGAACAGGAAGAGTGGAGTCTTCATGTAGGGGTCACTGGTGAGTCCCATGAGAATGAAATAATTTACAGCAGTCTGGTTGATGTCTACCATTTCAGGAGCATGTGGAACCTGCTGTAACACAACACAGTCATTATATTAGTGAAGCTATGTATCACTTTCTTGTCACAGTTACACTGAGCAAAAAACACATCATCCTGTACATATAGATTTACTGTGGTGAATCTCAACACATTTTGTCTAATTGCTCCCTTTCATGTGAGTAAATCTGCTAATACAAAGAGAGATTCACCACTGTGGGACAAATAATTTGCCTTCAGCCTCCACTGCCTTCTGTTTGACTTCTGTAGCAAAACTCTGAGCTCTCATCATTGAACTACAGATTAGGCTGTCTTCAAGAGTTCTGTTTAGCCAAAACCTTTATGCCACATCTCACCCTAACTTCCTAGCTTTTATAGATTGACATTTCTCAAAGTCTATGTTTAGCCTAGATGGGACTATACTATACTTAACAACAAGGAACCCTCATGGGACTAGGTCCCCCTAGCTTGCACAGAAACTTATACCTTAATGCCAGGTTAGACTCATGAGATCCAGCGACCAAGCATTTCTCATGATTCCTAGGATAAATAAATCCAAAGCAGGTGGTAGAGCCTTCTCCTATCTGGCCCATTTCTACTGGCAAAAAACTGCCATATGAAATTTGCACTTGTCCTCACTATCTCTCCTTCAGAAAGATACTTAAGACTACATTGTTCTAAGGTTTGTTGATCTTTCTGCTTGCCTACCAGTGCTGAGATACCCCTTATGGGGGTGATTCAACAACTATAACAAATATATTTAACATAACATAACATAAATGCAATTTATTCAAAATAGGGCAATATGAGTTTCATTCAAAATGAAAAAAAATTAGATCATGTTTGGCTTCTCTTCAGTCTTTCCATTGGTTTATTGATCTCTGCATGGTTCCAATGGGCCTCTTCCAATAAATATATTGTTATTTTGGGGATAATAGTTCATGACTGCTCATTTGCTTGCCTTTGAAAAATGTTACTACCTTTGTATCTTTTCTAATTGGATTGGGTCAGATGCAGATGCTTTTTAGTCCAGGGTTGAAAAACACTGTTGATCCTTTCCAAGTTCCCTGACGAGTTGTGATTTCATTTTGTTAAAGTTTTACTCACAGTAAAAATAGCATAGGGGATAATATGCTATTTTTGGTTTTAAGGAGATTAAATTCACACATTCTAGGCAAAATATTTTAAAACCTCAATTCAATTAATTTAGGAGAACTGGCAACTCATGTCCTTTCACTATTGTTCGACAAGGTATTGTTGGGTCACAGCAACAATTGACAAAACTATTAAATCTTGCGTTTTTAAAGAAGCATTGGCAGTCACATTCAGGTGAAGTTGTGCTTTGATAATGTGCAATCAACATTTTACCTATACAGAGAGTTGCATTTTAGGCTGTTACTAGCTATCCCATGAGTCAGATTCTAATCCTTGCTACACCAGGCACATCTACCTTACTTTACTCCAAGAGGTGCCCCGAACTGACACAAATCCTTCCTGAAACAGGTTAAGCCCCTTGGGAGACTGTGAGTTTTTTTATTTTAGGGTGGGTATGGGCATTTTTAGGTTTTAGGGTGGATATGGTATTGAGGGTGGTAATGGTATTAGGATGTAGTTTGAGTATGGGTTTGGGGTGGCAAGGGCATTTTTAGGTTTTAGGGTGGGTATGGACTTTGGGGTGGTAAGGGAATTTTTAGTTTTTAGGGTGGGTATGAGTTGTGGGGTGGTAAGAGAATTATTGAGGTTTAGGGTGTGTGAGGTTTGTGGGTGGCAACATGTGTGTCTTTGTGTGTATATAGATATATATATGTATTTGTCTATATACTGAAATATATAGCATATATACATATATGTATATATATTTAAACATATCCATAAATATATGCATCATATATATATATATATATATATATATATAAAGAGAGAGGAGGGCCAATTTTGTTTGTGTGTGTGTGTGTGTGTGTGCATGTGTGCGTGCTTTTTTGTCAGGGTGGGCATGTATGTATAAATCCCAGGTGTAGTCCAACGGACACTTCACAGTACCCATCTTTAAGGGGGTGTAACTCCTTCCCCCCAACCTATGCCCCTGAATTTATATATAGCCCTGAGAAAGAAACAAACACAGCTTGAGACAGAAAATCAACGAAAATGAGCAAGCAAGAAAGGAAAGCGGAATCAGCATGTTAAGAACAGTGAAATAGAGAATGCAGTCCAGCTTGTGATATAAACTCACAGTGGAAACAGGTGCATTAAATCCAGATGTGCACACACTTTGCACAACTGACAATCTGCCAGTAAAACATGAGATCAGGGTTTAATGACAATACAACAAAAATCTGTTACATAGTGGCTTTTCCTGATTTACAAAAATCTTTTAATCTAGTTTTATGCCAGAGTCCCCTTGTAGTGACTAGGCCTTGACAACATTTTGATTACAAAGGAGTAATTGGAGTAATTCTTCGTTACTCTTTGATGTGGAACTGACGATGATATTACGATAATGCCTTCTTGCATAATTAAAAGTAAACATCCTACCGCTACTGCACATTTAGTGGCAAGGTTTATGTTCTGTTGTATTTAGTGCTATTTTCTAAGCGTAAAATGCATCCTCATATCTATTTCAGACATGAGAGTGCATTTTACTTCCTTAGCGCAAAATGTTTTCTTGGGCATATTTTGGACATGAAGGTGCATTCTGAGCTGAGAAACTAGTTTTAAATGTACAGAGTAATTTGGGGAAAAATCCTACCCCAAGTGCACATTTAGTGAGCACGAGTGCCTGCTTGTGATGCTTTTTATGTTCTTTTGCATTTAGCACTATTGCTCAGTGCAAAATGTGTCCTCGTACCCACTGTGCACGTAAAGGGCATTTCTGAGCTACGAAAATAATGGTAAATGCAGAATTACTCTTCTTGCATAGTTCTGTGTAATTTCACTGAGTTTTGGAGTAATTTTCTGCATGCCATCCATCACCTTGTTCTTTTTGCATTTGCTGCCCTAAATGCATTGGATATGCCCAGACATGGGTCCCAGGCTCACTGTGCCACTGGAATAAAGCTATATCTGGCTGAAGAGCCCCAAATATGGTAAAATCGGTCCTAGGTTGCCTGCATTCCAGTTGAGGGAGGACTTGGCAGTTCAGGTTGGACTGTTCCCATGAGGAGCAGGGTCAAGACTGATTTGCATCTGTCTGGGACCAAACTGAGATGGTACTGTGGGCAAAAAAGCAATGGATTGGTATGCAGCTTGAGCGATTGCCAGTGGATGAGATTAATTCAAGCATTCCATCCACCACCTTGTTCTTTTTCTACACGTCACCCATAGGCATCTGCACATCGCCCAATGCCCAACTGCCTGCCTTCCCAATCTGATGCTGCACACATCTTTACACTGATGGCCAAGACACTCTGAAGTAGAGCAAGCATTGGCCTTCACTGAACAGAGGTAAATCGAAGCAGTGTGCAGCAGGTTGGGGCAATGACAATCACAGCGCTGAGGTGTAGCAGCATTTCTCAAACTGTAGGTTGGGAGCTGACTTTTGGTGAGTCGTAAAATTCCTGATTTATGTGTAATATTTAAAAGAATTAGCACTGTTTGTGCACTAGTGCAAAGGTGCTGAACAATGCGCCTAAATCTAGTTTTAAAAACAAACACTTGCAAGTATTTCCCGGAATCCAGATGGATCTGTCAGTATTTGTTGCTGTTTTAATTCACAAGGTCATTTCAACAGAGAACGTGCTCACTATAGAGGATCATACACAAACATGCCATTTGTGCATGAATTTCACACATATGCTGAGAAAAATGGATGTGGCCTTTACAGCCAGAGCAGACGACTTTGGATATTTTAAACCAGGTTCATGTCCCAGCACTGGTTCGACATCTTTTGCTTCTTGGCAAATCACTTAATCTTCTAATAAAAAAACCCTGACCTTGTGTAATTTAATTTGGTGGTCATGTAAAGTGCTCCAATGTCCTTGGGCTGTTTTGTCCTATAAAACTGCAAAACGTAATGGAGTGCAAAATGCACCACTGGGCCTCGCTTTAACACAAAAATGGATATGAGACCTTGTTGTATATTCTGCTAAAGAAAGGGTTCTAAAAACACTTGCATCCACACTAAGATGTTTCAGAAGCCTTGTGATTTTAGTAAATGGATGCCACATGCCAGCACCCAACTCTGAAAAGTGTTCTAGCTTCAGACTGCAGTGCAGGTCACTATCTGCCACTTTTGTGGGCAGACCAATATCATGTTGACAGCCTGATATTGAGGAGCGTGGACAAAGTCATCACATTTACAAACAATTGCCGTTATTACACTAAAGCCCTCATTATGACCCTGGCGGTATTTTTACTGCCAGGGTGATTGTAGCGGTATCACCACCGCTAGGCTGGTGGTCTATACCGCCAAATTCTGGGATTGCCAACCCGCCAATTTACCATTCATACCACTATGGCGGTATGAGCTGCTGGGCCAGGGATGTGATTCCGCAGCCCAGCGGCTGACAGAGTACAGCCACTGGCATTCTGAGCCAGCCTACCAACATTTTTTCTGTGACGTTAGCAATGCCATGAAAATCATGACGGCAGGCCCTACCAGTGACAGGGAATTCTTTCCCTGTCACCAGTAGGCGGTTTCCCCACCCCCCAACATTCACCTGACACCCCCCATACACACACTAAACCCCCACCCCCTCGGATACAATCACACAGCCCCCCACCTCCTCTAATTCATTCACACAGCCCCACACCCCCTCCAATTCATTCACACAGACCCCCACACCCCTACACCCACACAGACACCCATACGCACCACGCATACACCCATTCACTAACACTCATCCTACACACATTCATACACACATTCTTCCACACACACACACATTTGTTCACACATTCACACTGCCATGCAGACATTCACTCACTTCACCATTCTTACACATATTCACTCACCCACATGCAACCATGCAAACAACACAACACACACAAACACATTCACACACTCACTCACACACACAGACACACACACAGGCATCCCACACACATGCACAACACCCCCCACCCTCCCACCCCTTCTCCTCTGTCAGATGATCACCTTACCTGCTCCGGGGAAGGGGTTCTGCTACCTCCAGCAGCGTCCCACCAGCAGGACACCGCCAGGCCATTTTATGGCCCAGAATATGGTGGGCGGTGTCCTACTGGCAGGACGGTGCTGATGGTAGCACTGCCCTGGAAACCCATCCGCCAGTTTTGCTACTGCCGGATTTCAGCCCTGTTTGTGGCGAAGGTCCCGCAGTACCCATGATATGATGGGCAGATGACTGCCAGCACTTGCGGTCTTCCGGCACCCGTGGCATTGGTGGTCTTGGTAAAAGACCGCCAATGTTTTAATGAGGGTCTAAATGTCCATTCAAATTAGGTGGGTTGCAAAAGATTGTTCTTCTAAAATTTGGCTTGTGGTTCTAAACGTTTTGGGAAGTACTGTTCTACAGTCATGAGGGAGGGGTCTTCTTAGTCCTGATGTGCAAGGTGGGGATATGAGAGCAGCACAGAATGTGCTAATGCTTAAGAAGCAAATGATCAAGCAATGTCAATCGACACATCGGTATCAGATATGGCCCATAAGCTGTGGCGGGGGCTATGGCCAAGGTACACATCCTGCACTTGGAGGTTCAAATGAGACAAAGTGACAATGGGGCCTGGGGTAAGGATGGTAGCAGCGAGGCTGGAAGTTCACAAAGGGAACTCATTAAAGTCCCATGTAACCATCCACAAAATGCCATGACTTTCCAGACATCCTACACAGTCAATGAGCGAGTACAAAAAATGCATACAGCCAATGGCTGAAAGAGGCTGATCAAAAGCCCCCTATGTATGTTTGTATATACGTGTATGTGTGTGTGTATGTGTGCGTGTGTGTGTGTGTTTGTGTGTGTATTTTAGTGGCTTGAGGTCACCACCAGACAGCTACAAGCTGTCTTTAGGTGAGATTTAAAAACTGGTGACAGTGTAAATGTTGTGGGATTATTAGAAAACTACATACTGATGGAAATGGGATGCAAAAATGCCCATGACTGACAGCCAAAGAAAGCAAAGAGTAATTTCAATATATTTGTATAGCTTTTCTTCAAGAAGTAGTGAATGTTCGCTGAATCGCCCCTATGAAACATTGCAAAGGGAATTCCATGAGTAAAAAAAAAACAGACGTACCTGGGTCACTGAACGCACTTCGTTGCAAGGTGGCAAAAAACTCACCAGTGTGGCATATTTAAAGATTGTTTAGTAGCCATGGGAAATGCTGCAGCTTCCTGGGCTCAGGTGTTTTTGTTTCCTGTTCCACTGTGCCCAAAGGAACCAATTAGTCTGTTCTTTTTGTTGTCAACCAGCTGCAATAATGGCCTCGTTTAACATGGTCCACTTTTCAGTTTTTTTTTTTTAATTGTTTTACATTTTCTCCATGAAATACAGTTTGTCGCTCTCTGCCAGTTAGCCAACTACCAAACACATATCGTCTTAAAGACGTGAAAGACTTCTTTACCATTTTTCTTGTTTTGAGGTTATTTCAAATATTTATGAATCCATGTAATTGTTATGACTTCCTTTGCTACAGTGGCAAATTCACATATATTCTACATTTAAAAACACTGGTTTCAGGTCCTGAGCTCGCCCCCCACGACCGCAGCACCAACCTGCTGCCTCCTGCCTCTGTCCCCCGACCACGCTGCTGTTTGCGTGTTCGAGGCCCTCCTCCACCCGCAGGCAGCCTCCTGCGCCTCATCCCTGGGGTCTAGTGGGCTCTGACTATCTTCACTTGACCCGTGTGCTGCTTTCCGCCGTCCCGTAAGTTGTTTTTCTCATTTTTCTGCGCCTCGCCTCCGGCGCTTCTGCCCCCGTTGTGCCCCTCTGATTGCTGTCTCCCCGATCGTGTATTGTGCCATTACTGTATTTCATACTGTGTGTTTCATATTGTGACTGCCTTTAATTTCGCTCGTTTTTTGTGCCTTTTTGCCTCTTGTGCGCTCCCCCTGCTCTCCGATCCCTGCCGCTGCCTCCCTGCGGCCCCCCCCCTCGCGCCCCCATTCGCCGCTCCCTCCCGCCTCCCGCCTCCCAGCTGCTCCTCCCTCCCTTCTTAATGGCTGGCGCTGCGCGTCACGAGTGAGCGACCTCTGACCTGTTTCAGGTCCTGAGCTCGCCCCCCACGACCGCAGCACCAACCTGCTGCCTCCTGCCTCTGTCCCCCGACCACGCTGCTGTTTGCATGTTCGAGGCCCTCCTCCACCCGCAGGCATCCTCCTGCGCCTCATCCCTGGGGTCTAGTGGGCTCTGACTAGCTTCACTTGACCCGTGTGCCGCTTTCCGCCGTCCCGTAAGTTGTTTTTCTCATTTTTCTGCGCCTCGCCTCCGGCGCTTCTGCCCCCGTTGTGCCCCTCTGATTGCTGTCTCCCCGATTGTGTATTGTGCCATTACTGTATTTCATACTGTGTGTTTCATATTGTGACTGCCTTTAATTTCGCTCGTTTTTTGTGCCTTTTTGCCCCTTGTGCGCTCCCCCTGCTCTCTGATCCCTGCCGCTGCCTCCCTGCGGCCCCGCCCCCCTCGCGCCCCCATTCGCCGCTCCCTCCCGCCTCCCAGCTGCTCCTCCCTCCCCCTTACCCCCTCCCCCCTCCCTTCTTAATGGCTGGCGCGCCGGAGGCGCGCCAGAGGCAAGCCCGTCTGCGCCCGTCCGCGACTGGACCGCACCCAGCGCCACCCCCCCTGGTCCCCGCGCCCCCCGCAGCCCCTGCGTCCGCTACTCAACCAACGAACTCCGCGCATTCAACCCCGGCCCCTCCGCTAAGTGCTTCCTTGCTACCCCGAAGCACACAAAAGGACCCTTCTCCTGCCGCACCTGCAACTTCTCCTGCGACAGAACGACGAAGCCAACAACAAGAACCTCCAACACCAACCACCTGAACTGCATCCTCATCAACACACGCTCCGCACGAAAACACGCCATCGAACTCTGGGACTTACTCGACACCACCGCCCCTGACGTGGCCTTCCTGACCGAAACCTGGTGGAACGACTCATCGGCACCGGACATCGCAATCGCCATACCGGAGGGATACAAAATCACCAGAAGAGATCAAACCAACGGAATCGAAGGAGGAATAGCCATCGCCCACAAATCTACCCTCAAAATCCACACCCACATGGACGACACCCTCAAGACAGCCGAACACCTCCACTTCCAGATCCACACGGACCCCAACACGACCCTCAGAGGAACTCTCATATACCGCCCTCCAGGACCAAGAGCCCCCTTCAGCGACACCATCGCCGACCTCGCGAGCACCCACGCCCTTGCTTCCCCAGACTGCATCCTCCTAGGAGATCTAAACTACCATCTGGAAAACAACAACGACGTCAACACCGCCTCACTGACCTCCAACCTCCTCAACCTCGGACTCCGTCAACTGGTCAACACTCCCACCCACATCGCCGGACACACTCTTGACCCCCTCTTCACCTCAAGCAACCACATCTCTTTCAGCCACACCTCCGAACTCCACTGGACCGACCATCACTGCGTCCACTTTTTCTATACGAAAATCACCGAACACCACCGCATCCCCCTACCTCCTCACCGACGCTGGGGAAAAATCACCCAAGACCAACTAACCAGCACCCTCGTCAAAAACCCACCACCCGTATCAACCGACCCGAGCACTGCCGCCATCAACCTCCATCAATGGATCCTCGACTGCGCCAACACCTTAGCCCCTCTCAAGAAACCCACCGCCAACCAAGGAAAGAAAAAACCAGCCTGGTTCACAGACGAACTGACCGCCTCCAAAAGCCGCTGCCAGAAGCTCAAGAAGAAGTGGATCTCAGAGCGCACACCCGACAACCTCGCCTCCCTCAAAGACGCCAACCGTGAACACCACCAACGGATCCGAGTCGCCAAGCGTGCCCACTTCACTGAACGCATCAACAACAACGCCCACGACTGCAAAGAACTCTTCGGCATCGTAAAGGAACTCTCAAACCCCAATGCCAACTCCAACGACATCCCGCCCTCCCAGAAACTCTGCGACGACCTCTCCACCTTCTTCCACCAGAAAATCACAACCATCCACGACAGCTTCAACACCACTCCGCCGCCAGACCCCACCCCTGACATCTCCACAGACGCCTGCCGACTCACCACCTGGACCCACGTGGACGACACCGAAACAATGACAACCATGAACACCATCCACTCAGGCTCCCCCACGGACCCATACCCACATCACGTGTTCAACAAAGCCAACGCCATCATCGCCCCCAAACTCCGCAAGATCATCAACCTCTCCTTCCACTCCGCCACCTTCCCAGACAGCTGGAAACACGCAGAAATCCAACCCCTTCTCAAGAAACCCAAGGCTGACCCCAACGACCTCAAAAACTTCCGACCGATCTCTCTCCTCCCTTTTCCAGCAAAAGTCATCGAGAAGATCGTCAACACCCAGCTCGCCCTCTTCCTCGAAGACAACTCCATCCTAGACCCCTCTCAATCCGGTTTCAGACGAAACCACAGCACCGAGACTGCACTCCTCGCCGCCACAGATGACATCAGAACTCAAATGGACAATGGCGAAACCTCGGCCCTCATCCTCCTCGACCTATCTACCGCTTTTGACACAGTCTGCCACCGCACCCTACTGACCCGCCTCCATGAAGCCGGCATCCAAGATAAAGCCCTCAACTGGATCTCATCCTTCCTCTCCGACAGAACCCAGAGAGTACGACTCTCCCCTTTCCGCTCCAAAGCCACCAACCTCATCTGCGGCGTCCCCCAAGGCTCCTCCCTCAGCCCTACGTTGTTCAACGTCTACATGGCCCCCCTCGCTAAACTGGCCCGCCAACATCACCTCAGCATCATCTCCTACGCCGACAACACCCAGCTCGTCCTCTCCCTGACCAAAGACCCACTCACCGCCAAAACCAACCTCCACGAGGGACTAAAAGCCATCGCCGAGTGGATGAACGACAGCCGCCTGAAGCTCAACTCCGACAAGACGGAAGTCCTCATCCTCGGGCGCACCCCTTCGGCCTGGAACGACTCCTGGTGGCCCACCGACTTCGGTCCCCCACCCACCCCAGCCAGACATGCAAGAAACCTCGGCTTCATCCTGGACTCCGCCCTCACCATGTCCAAACAGGTCAGCGCCGTCTCCTCTTCCTGCTTCAACACCCTTCGAATGCTCCGCAGAATTTTCAAGTGGATCCCAACAGGAACCAGAAAGACGGTGACCCAAGCCCTCGTCAGTAGCAGACTTGACTACGGCAACGCACTCTACACAGGCATCCCAACAAAAGACATCAAACGACTCCAGCGTATCCAAAATGCATCCGCCCGCCTGATCCTCGACATACCCCGCCGTTGTCACATCTCCCCTCACCTGAAGGACCTCCACTGGCTCCCCGTGGACAAGAGGATCACCTTTAAACTCCTCACCCACACTCGCAAGGCTCTACACAACACCGGACCTACCTACCTCAACTCCAGACTCAACTTTTACGCCCCCACTCGCCAACTCCGCTCTGCCAATCTCGCCCTCGCCATCGTCCCCAGGATCCAGCGCAAGACCTCCGGCGGCAGATCCTTCTCCTTCCTCGCCGCCAAGACCTGGAACTCCCTCCCCACCTCACTACGTCAGACCCAGGACCTCCTCACCTTCAGGAGACTCCTCAAGACCTGGCTTTTCGACCGCTAACAGCTCACCCACCCCCCACCCCCAGCGCCTCGAAACCCTGACGGGTACATACTGTAGTGCGCTTTATAAATGCTATGATTGATTGATTGATTGGTCCAGAATTTTTTAAGCTAAATTACCTTTGTCTTCATACAGGTCCCGTTGATATAACTTGTCTCAGCTCATCTTATTTTTTTTCTCTTTTGAGAAGGTATCCCGTAAATAAAGAAACAATGGCCACTATGTCGAGCTGAGCAAAAGTGATGATTCCTTGATTGTAAATAATTTAGTTTTAAATAAACTGAGGACAGGTTCACCAGCCACACTGTTATCAGTATGACTCGTAAGTAACAGATTTAAATCCAGACAAATCTTGGCTCAGGCTTTCGCATTCTGTGGTTGATACATTTAATATATTTCAACTTTTACCAACACTTTGTGAAGTAAGCTGTTTTTATTAAAATCGGTAAAATGTAAAACCATTTCAAACAGTGAAGGATAGAAGATTTATTTAGCTATTAAATTATTTTCTTTAACCCAATGTTCCCAAGTGATCCTTATATGTCAGGTGTTAAAAAGGCGCAGGTGAGTAACAAGCAATGTGCCTACCTACACGTACACTTTAAGGGTCTGAATCGCATTTAGTGTAAAGTTACTATATTTCTGCTATTTAGAAACCAGAAGTTCCTAGTCAATTTACGATTTTCGTGTCGAAGAATTCCACACATAAAAATAGAGGCCTGTCCCATCTTTTAATGTGCAGAGATTTCTACTCCAACTGCGGAGTCTCTGCAGTCGTAAACGTACTATTAACTCGTAGTTTGTGAATAGAATAAAATAGTACATTTTCACAATATTGTTAGTTAATCTTTGTGACTAAGACTCTAAGTCGTTAGAGTACTCAATAACTCAACTTTATAGTTAATTGTTATTGTAACAATTTTGTGATGACATCGTGTACAGATCCTGCTGATTGCCTTACATTTTTCTGAAGTGCATATGCACCTGGTATTAGTGAGCTTCAAACTTTTAATCACCATTAATTATGTATGGTCGTACTGCAGAATATTAATATCAGAAAGATTTAAAGAAACAAAATATGTTTTCAAACTGTTGATAGCCCAAAGTTCTAGCTGAATGGTATTTATGTAAATTACAAAAATATAAACAGCACAGATATTGTCATTCTAAATATTCATGTTAACAAAATGTTAAAGAATAAAATATAATTAACATCGACGGGTTATTTATACTATAGAAACACATAAAAATATTGAAATGTCAAATACTGAGCACTTCAATGTTGCCAAAACATGTAAAAATATATACAAATCCTTAGATCAATCCATGTAAAACATTATATGCAACACTTAAAACAAGCGTTGTCAAGGTCAATGGGACTGGCCTCTGCTGTGTCTTTGATATGGCAATATTGAATACATTCTAAATTTAATAAAAACTTTAGAATTGATGTATTTCTTTAGCTTTAACATGTAACAGTGCTCCCACAGTGTTAGGTTTGGTGTGTGGTGGTGCTTGCACCATTTTGGCAAACATACATAGATATAGTAAGGGGTTTCAGGTCAATCTTCTTCCACTATTTTTAAACTCATCTTCAATCATCCCACAGTAGCAATTTCTCCTTGTGTGTTAGTAGTGTTTGTGTTTGGTTGTTTTTTGTGACGAGCATGAGGAACTAATTTTTATCCGAAAAGGAGAGTCTGTCATCACACATTTAGGGCCAGATTTACTAACAAGTGTCACACCATAGCCCAGCATGCAAAGAAGCTGCACTGAGCTGTGTTATGTGAGAAATTCAAAATATCTTCAAAGAATTGTTGCAGTTCTGCTCTCTCCATGAGCAGGTACACACTTCCCAGCCCCAATGGAGGACAGCAGTACCAGACTGTAAGAAATAGGGTTACCACTTGTGAAGGATGTAAGTCCCTCACAATGAATACCTTTGCAGGTTTCTCTTTACCAGGAACCAAGTATTCCATTGGAGCACTTGACTATTTTAGGGTAGTTGAGCAGAGAAGTAAATTTTCTACTCAGAGGGGGTCGTGTGCGCTAGTAACCTCAGCCCATTGATACACAACAAAAATACGCAATAAATCATTGTTCAGTCCGTGCTTTGTGTTAAAAACTGGAAAAGTACTTTTACAGCACATACAGTACTAAATACTGCACATTAAATTACACATATTATACAGTCAGGTAGCTGGAAATACCTTTGGTGATACACTCATATCATGTTACACCCATAGTGAGTCCTGAGACATATAACCACAATCCCCCCACCAATAAAGCATTGTATAAATAGCATGTGTCCTAGGGTCTTATTTTACTTTTACTATGCTGCCACCACAACTTTAGGACCACCTAAAAGGAGCCCCATACTCTAGAGCTTATAGACAAAAAACTCCACCTGCGGGATTGCTTGAAACAATAGGCAGCCTCTTTTGGGATCCGGAATTCAATCCCCTGGGAGACTAAGAGTAGGTTCTCATAGTGGACTGATGCACATCCTTCAGCTCCCTCCCCCAGATGCTCCAAACTAATATTGATGGTGCCCCTGACCTTCTTGGGGCACCAAAAGACCCCAATATGCAAATATTTGCATTACCAAGGGCTCATGCAGCACTACTTTGCCCATCCATGAAGATTTGATAGCAACCTTGCCACGTGTCCAAACAGCTTTTTCCATTTTTACTTTGAACTGCAGCCTTGTACCACATTTATGTTTATTTAATTTAGGTTAATTCTTGTCCCACCTGGGACATCCTATAGATGTGGTGGTTGTTTGAGAGTGTGGGGGAAGTTGCAGTGCCGCCAAGGCCCTGGCTGGCTCCCCAACATGTTGTCCTTAGTGAACAATGTCCAATATTCAGAAGATTTTCCCTTTGTTCCCACCACAGCAGAAGCCAGACCTTTCTTAGCATCTGCCTGCAGGTGGGAGCAATTCAACTTTGGGGGCACGGAAGACGGAGGCCTGCCTGCCCTGCCCTCCCAGACATGGGCATGGGGGGGTCAATGAGCCTGGATCTGTTGTTCATTGAGGTTCTAGCAGGACAGTTCCTTTTCTTTCCGCAGGCACAAGGAAATGGGGATTCTCGGGCGGAGTAGTTTAGGAAGGTGGCCTCAAGCATGCCCCTCTCTGCTAAGAATTTTCATAGAAACCAAGATGTGATGATACATTGGAGGATCAAGCTTAATATGCAATTTCTCTGTCCCATAGGGCTGATTTTAATGATCTCTCAATCCTTTTGCTCCTGGTAGTCAGTCCTAGCTGTAAGGTTCAGCCACCAAGTTATTTTTCATTAGGTTTCCTGGCCTCTAAATGAGCCCTTTATGTGGGGAGTTTGGTTTTATAGATCCTCCGCCAAACATGTCCTCTGCTTTGGCAAATACCATCTTCTCTACTCTAATGCCATGTGCGTGTTATTCTAAAGGACAAATTAAAGTACCAAAGCAGGTTGATAGTGATGAGTCAAAAATGCAAGTTACAATAAATAACTTGAATGTTGAGAAATAGGTGATGTACAATATATCAAAACTAGGTGTCAAAATGTAGTCATTCAGACAGAAGACACAAAGTGGCTCAAGTGAGCTGGCTTATTGATTTACACTTTGGAGCTTATTTATTGGGAAGTAACGTAGGGAAGCACTGCAAGTCTTTTTGCTGTGCTGCACTACGCCAATATGAAAGGGTAAGAATGCAACATATAATGCACCGTATTTATGTAATACAGTGCATTTCTGTCCTTTCCCCATGTGCTGGCAGGCAAATGGCTGCCATGGTGCAAGGATGTCTGCGTTGCATGCATGACTGTTTTTGGGCAAGAAGCAATATCTTCCTGCTCAAAAACAACCCTGAGAGCCGATTTCCTCTTTTCCTGAGTGCAGCAGAATGCCGCACCCATGGAAAGAGTAAAAAAGGAGGAGAAATATAAATGTCTCTCCTTGTTATGCCATGGCCAGGGAGTCATAGTGTTTGGCGCTTCTCCAGGTTTACATGGTTAAGTAAATCTGGGGCAATGTCACAATCCATGGCAGTTGCATGGGGAAACCCATTGCAATGCCCATGGAACAATTCCCTGGCATAGATTAAGGCAACACAGTGACTTGCTCTGCTTTATCTTACTCCATATCTATGAGGACATTCAAAGCCATGCAAAATTTGCGTGGCAACATAGATATGGTTGAGAGGTTTGTGCCACCTGAGTTTCAGAAAAAGTGATGCTCTGGCAGTGCAAGCTTTTCATAAATATACCCTCTTTTCCTGTAATAGGATGGAAAATGATTTGAGTGATATTTCAACAGACTAAAAGGGAAACAGTGTTGATTTAGAATCTCAATATATGTATTTTAAAATTATGTTTTTTTGGAAAACATGAGGCTGCCAAGGCACCTAAAGCAATATTTTGGCCAGACCTGAAAAATATACACCACCCAAAGAAACATCACCCAAATTACCATTTTACTATAGAAAAAAGTATACAAAACAGAACCAGAAATCTACTTAGTTACTTTTAAAAACATGTTAACGAATCAGAACCAGCTACCAGTTAGTAAAACCACTCAACTCTAGGGAAAAACTAGCTGTTATTGGGCCTACACCATGAGCTGAAAAGGCAGAGGTCTGTGACTCTGTCTGGCCTTAAAAACATACTGACTTAAAAAATATAGATACATCTCTTAAAACAATTTTGTATAAATTGAAATTACACTTTTCAAAATATTAAACAAATAAAAATACTAAATATATTTTTGTTTTCACACCTCCACTATAGGTACAACAAATTAACATTTTCCAAAAGTCTCACCATACAAAACTCTACATATAAAAAAGTAAACAACTGAGAAATGTAACTAAAAAGTAGAACAATAAATATATATATATATATATAAGTAATAATGTAGGTTGAATTAAATAACATACAAGGCATCAAATACAATTATTTTTTATATGCCTTAATGGAACACAAAATCCAGTATGTCTAGTGAGACTACCTCTATTACCTCACAAAAAGGCAAATCCCTCCTCACATACATTGACCACAAAAAAAGGAAAACACAGTAGCAACAACTGAAGCCACTGGAATTGTACAACAGGCTAATTTAATAGTTGCTATGGAATATCCACAAAACTAAATAACTAAGTGGAGAATGTAACCGAGTGCATTCACCCACCAAATCAGGCAGCGCTTTCAATGTTATAGAAAACTGAACACTACATGTCCCATTGCTCAAAGAAGAACAGATATGAAATGATAATGAAAATAGAATTACAAATAAAATTATATTCTAACCACCATCTGAGCCCAACCGAAAAAGACAAATTCTGGAATAAAAAGACTAGAAAGAATGTTTAAACCTGCTCCAAAGACTATTGCCGAAATGCACATCTTTCACCACCTAACACACTCAAATTTTGATTTAATTTCATTTGATAAATTTAAATAATGGAAAAAGAAAAATATTTTTTGCATCTGCACAAAGACTACTACTTCTAAGTCAATTTGTCTATCTGGCTCATGGAGGGCACCTTCAAATCCTGGCCACCTCCCGTTCTATTAAATGTATAAGATTTCTAGGCAATATTAAGATAACTATAATCCATTTATTTTGGCTCTAGTACAAAGGAAAGTACCATTTACATTAAACCTTTAAGCCAGCAGCGGCTCCTCCGCTATAGCTAAGGAGCGTGTCCACCCTGCCAGCAGCAGCTGCAAAACTTAAAAAATATAATGATAATTAATCATGTTTATTATTGTTTTATTTTTTAGCCCCGCCACCCCTGTTTCCTCGCTCACCACTCTGCCCTAACACCAGCCGTGACTGCTTTAAGCACACAAAAAAGAAAACAAACAGCTAGTTATCCATTACACTAGTGATAGGCCTTGAAAAAACTGTGATACACAAATAGAAAATGTATATCTAAGTACCCAGGTCATAGGATAATTTTAATTGGTTGTAGAAAAAACAGATAAAATGGAAGCAGCAGTCTTCCTCCTTTTGCACCATTTGCTGGAAGTCTTGTATCAGGCGCTTTTCTTCTTCCTTCTCCCTCCTCTGCATCTTTGCATGCTAGAATTCGAGTGGAAACATGACCCATATATATTTCCTCATGTCACTGGTGCCAAATGAGTATATCCCTGGATGCCATCTTTGTAGCACTGACATAGGATACAAGCAACTTTTGTACATTTACTTTTTTCCTACTCTGCAAGGTGGGTGAAAAATGAGTGACACCCTCTTAGCCTGGATGGCAGCATGAGCCTTAGAAATTAAAGCACTCACCATAATATCATTATCATCCTGCTGCTAAGGTTGCACAGATGATGGTCCTTCTGTAGCCCGGTGGCGAGGGATGCGTGCCTCTTTCAAATCACATATGCAAAATGTTGTATACCAAAGACTGGGATAGAAAAATAGAGTTGCAAATTCCATAACGTTATACAAATTTGAGATTCATAAGAAAATAAACTATTTTTTAAGCTTTGTGATAAGTGTTAACTAAGAGTAATTTGAAACTCAGGACTGTCAACATAGATTTTGAAATAATGCTGTGTCTCCAAAGTATTTCCTTGGTGCTGCAGAAGATTCAGGCAGTCTTAGACACATTTGGAAATACCTAATTATTTCATGTGACTTTGTTACACATTCCAAACAGTCTTGCAAATTTTACAAATATTACTATACTTTTTGCTACAGGGGTAATTAACAGCAAAAGTGTAAGCTGAGTTTTATTGCAGTTCATGATCTTTGGAGATTGAAACATTTTACCTTCTTCAACATTGGCTTCTGGTCAGGAAATCCAGAGGAATCTGCTCAGAGGAGCAGTAATGATGAGGTCTAAGATTTGAGATCTCCACTCAAGTCTATTGTGTCAAAATTCTTCATGATCCCTGCTGGAGACAAAGCACTCTCATCAAAATATGTCAAACGTGACAAAAAACAAGAATTTCATGATAACACTTGTTTGGAGCATTTTGGATGTACAAACAT
Source organism: Pleurodeles waltl (assembly GCF_031143425.1). Classification (NCBI taxonomy): domain Eukaryota; kingdom Metazoa; phylum Chordata; class Amphibia; order Caudata; family Salamandridae; genus Pleurodeles; species Pleurodeles waltl. Next base: position 116,055,876 of record NC_090442.1, read on the forward strand.
CTTAATACTTGCCATCAATGCAAAATGTATGCAGAAAAATAAATACCTAGTACAAGAAGATAGTACCTAATTCTTTTTGGAATTACAGCAGGCCATCCCTCTTGCTGAGAGATTGCCACAGGACATCCTGCAGTAGGAGCAAGATGAGAGTGACTCACGATTCATCAGTGATTAGTGATTAGTAGTACTTGCTGTGTGGGACAGAGATCTTCATTGGAGAACAGGGTGCATGGTCATAAAGTAATCAAATCCTATTGCACAAGCAGGCATGCAAAATATATTGTTTTCATTTTTTATTCTAAGTTCCTAATCTACTTTTCTAGTTGCAATTTTGCGTCAATCCCCAACAGTAACAACACACAAAATCTAAAGATCTGTAAAAAATGTTTCTGTTTAGAACAACCTGTAATTTTTTCAAAATAAATAAATGGTTTTCTTGTTTGAATCACGTTCATACTATGAAACAGAAAAGAAACAGAAATCACAATGCTTAAGAGGCAGATTTTGTACAAAAAGTAATGTTTACACTTGTTTCAGAACTGCAAGAGAGAGGAGGATGCATTAATACACAGAGGAAGAGAAATCCATAGTTTATTAGCAACCTCAGAAAAACCTCTCTCTCCCCAGAAGGCTATTTTTATTCTTTGTCCAGCCAAAGATTTAGGGCCTCATTATGAGTTTGGAGGTCTGACATCCAGGCCGCCATGTTGTTTGCCGCCAAAGAAAAACACCATGTTGGCGGTCATACAGACGATTGTATTACGAGTTACACAGGCAGGTCCTCCAAAACCCAGACCTAAAACCGACACTGCCAGGCCCCCGAAGGTGGGAAAGAGGGAGTCCCATCACCAGCACCGTCGACCCATCAAACAACCACCATACCTATTATGACTCAGAAATCACATTAGCGTTTTTTCCATGGCAGGCAAACAATGGCGGTACGAACTGCAGCGGTTGGCAATCCCCACAGTAATACACACCACCACATTGGATAGTTGAAATTCCACACAGCTGACACACATCTACACACCAGACACACCTACAAATTGCACTATAAACCTCACCCCTTCAAACAGCACAATCCTTTCTAACAAGAACGCCACACACAGAAGCCAGAGCTGATAAGCAGAGACACACAGGGGCATATTTATATTCTGTTTGCACTGAATTAGCGTCATTTTTTTACTCTAATTTGGAGCAAACTCAGCGCCATATTTATGTTTTGACGTTAGACCTGTGTCAAAATATTGGTGTTAACATAATTTTTCAGATGCGTGAATTCTCCTTGTATCAATGAGATGCAAGGTAGGCATTGCCATCCAAAAAATGACTCAAACACCCTAGCCCTGTATTTATCCACCCGGGCAAAAAAGACACACGGGTGGGCGGCGGACCCAAAAAATGATGTTAACACTGATTTGTGTCAAAGTGTAATGCCTGGTACAGGGCAAGCATTAAAATGAGGCCAACACACCACTACTTAAGGAGAACTCACAGAAGCAACATTACCAACCCACAGGAGATTATGGAGGCGATAATGATCCAGCTTGCAAGATGGTGCAGAGGACAGCAACAACTCCAGCAACTACCGCCATTATAACGCGGCCCACAAAGGCAACACAGAAGGCAGGAGAGGGTCTCCATAACCAGGACAACCCGCCTTGGCCTCAGGGACATGGACATTATTAGGAGTTACAGACTGAACCGGCAAGTCTTACTTCACCTGCTGCACCACATTGAGCCACAAACTGCAGCCAGCCGGCAGACCCCATACAACATCCCACCTGTGACAAAGCTGCTAGCTGTCCTGCACATGCTGGCAAGTGGTTCCTTCCGAACAACGAGTGCCCTTGTTGCTGGTGTCTCACAGCTGTCATTCTATGCATTCCTGCCAAAGGTGTTAGACGCTCATCTCACTGACACCTGCCACATCAGCTTCCCTAACACCCAGCAAAAGAAGCAGGAGAACAAACAGAGGTTCCATCAAATCCATGGCTTCCTGCATGTGACTTAGGTCCAGTTAGGTCTCAGTAATTTAAACCCAGCTCAACCCTTGGTAGCTTGGCAACAAGCGGCAAGGCTTAACTTAGGAGACAAAGCATAAAGCATTGAAATAAAACACAGGAAACAGTTTAAAAATCTTTCTAGCTCATAGAAACAACTAGCGCTCAAAGGGTTAAAAAAGGTCACACTGGAAAGGAGCAAAGTCCAGAGTTCAGGCCACCCACAAGGTAACACTGTCACACTTACTTTTAGAATGGTTTGATTCAGGAAAGTGGTCCACAGCACCAGCCAAGGGTTCAGAGGCTCTGATGTGCCTGTTGGGGTCTGGGACTACAACTCCCACAATGCACCTCTTCAACTTATGAAGTTGCTGCAAACGTCACCAACCTTCTGGAGGTTCCAGAGGTCCTTTTTGTGTCCTTGAAGTGTCCACAACTTGATCCAAGGTTTCAGAAGCTCTGAGTTGCTCCTTGGGAGTTGGGACTACAATTCCCAGAATGCACCTGGTCAGAATCCTCAAATGGCCCCTGGACGCTGGTCAGCTGGGCTCTGCTTGCAAGACTTGATGCAGGGGACTCTGGGCAGCTCCTTTGTACCTGTAGCAAACAGGGAGTCCCTTCTTGAAGCAGTAGAAGACAGGTAAAGTCCTTTTAGTGGTGAAGCCCAAGTGTGCAGCTGATGCAGCCCTCCAGAGTGCAGTGTCCAGGTGCAGGTCAGGGGTCCAGCAGGGCAGTCCTTCTTCTCCTGTAGTTATTCCTTGTTTGAATCTGATAGGGATCTGAGGTGTGGGTGCAGATCTGCCAGTTTTATCCCTGTTCCTGGGTGAAAAACAGGGGGTCCTGGTTCTCCAATCAGGTGCAGGGTCCTTCCCCCTATGATGACCACTTCCTGGCTGAAAGTGAGGAGGTTACATCCGGGTGAGCCCACCCACTGGTGTGGCTAAAAATCCTAAACACACCCCTCTCCTTCCCTCTCCTAATCTAATCAAGGGGGCACCTAATTGTCTGGTTTTGCAGGATGTGAGGGTGTTGGTGGGCTGCTCCAAATGTGTTTCCCTGCCTTTGAAGACCAGTTTGGCAGCCCTCCCCCTTCCTGCTTCACCATCTGCTGAGGGGAGATCTACTCCCCCAGGCACATCTCTTTGTGTGGAGCCAGGCCACTTCACACCTCATCAAGGCAGCCTGGCCAGGCTGCTAGAGGCTGGCCAATCAGAGCACAGCAGCAAAAACACTGCAGGGCTGAAGTTAGCAACTTTTCAGGTAAAGTTTAAAACTCTTTACCTGAACAAGTTATATTAAATCCCACAACTGAAAGTTTTACTGTAACAATCAATTTGATGCCAAACCTCTGGTATCTGTTACTTAAGGGGACTTTTAAAATTAAAATAAAGTCTCCCCATTCTAGCCCATAGAGGCCATTCACTACAATGAGGGAAAAACGAATGTGGCTGTTTTACCTCCCCAGGGCTTATAAAACTATTTTTATAAGGTCCCTGCTTATAGTTACATGGCACCCAGCCCTAGGGGCACATAGGGCATACCTTAGGGGTGCCTTATATGTAAAAATAAGGTAGTTTAAGACTTTGTAACTACTTTTAATTCCAAAGTCGAATTTGAATGTAACTTTAATTTAAAAGCAGTCAGCAAGGCAGGCCTGCCTTTAAAATGACACTGGGCACCTCAGCAGTGCACCTATGGGGGCACTACCTATGCTGGGGTCCCTAAACCTCCATGCCCTACCATATACTAGGGACTTATAGGTAGGTTGACTTCGCCAATTATAATTAGCCTAATTTGCATACTGATTTTACACAGAGCACATGCCCTGGGACTGGTTAGAAGTACCCAGGGCACTATCAGAGTCAGGAAAACACCAGCAAAAAGTAGAAAATGAGGCAAAAAGTTAGGGGGCCTCTGCAATCAGCCCTGTTCTCTCACACAGCCCCACTAACATATGGTCCTATCCCTGACTCCATGTATGAGTGGGCATGCTTTGGTGGATGACCTGGACAGTTGAGTTGATGGACCATCCCCCCTGAGGCACGGGGGTGAGGAACAACAAATTTGTCAGTAGATGTGATGCTCACAGTGTAGATGACAGTCATTTTGATTAGGCTTGCATGTGTACTTCAACACTGACCGTTTTGGTTACCAACTGCATCCCATACTCCCAGTAACATTTTCAAGTTACTGGTGATGTATGGTTGCAAATTGGCACTGATAATGAGGAATAGTGGCCCTGATCTATGTGAAGTTGATGCTGGATTTGCCTTGTCACACATGGCACAAAATCAATGCACACCTAGTTTGGTTTGTTTCCTAATCTTGCTGTGAGTGGCTTTGGTGTCAGTGAAATGATGCTAAGGCAGCGTTGTAGTTTCATTCATCAGGGCCATTGTATTATCTGGAATGTGAGTTGGATTGCATGTTCAATTTGATGCTGATACTGGTGGTTGCCTGTCTCAATTTAACAGTTGCCAACATGAACAATGAGGAACTGTGGGCTTTTCAGAAGAGCACAGTCTGCTATAGGCACACACTGGCAGTGGAATCTGGGTTCCGGAGGATGGCACGACGCTATCGCATGGAGCGATCCACCGGGGACTGGCGGGCATTCATCCAAGGGGGACCGATACTGCCCACACAGGGAGGACCAAGCACCACAGCTGTGCAGGGGGCCACAGCTGCCACCATCACAAAAGTTCAAGCTGCTGCACCCTCAACATCCGTGCCACAGCCGACCCCACCTGCTGCCATGGACAGGAAACTCAAAAGAGCCAATCTGTGATTGGCTTAATGACTCCCACCCCCAGCTCAGTCCCCTCCTTCCTCATCTGTTTTAATGTTTTATTGTGGGTTTTGGGGGTTAGTGTCAAGTTAGATTAGGTTAGTAGTTTAGTTAGGATAAGTAGGTTTGGGGGTGGGTTTTCTACTTTTTACATTTTACTATGTGGGTGAGGGGGTGGTGGGGCATTTATGTGTTATATATAAAAACATGTATATATATAAAAACAATTTCCAAAAATATACCAGCAAATATATATTGTTTAGTTATAGGTAGTATATGTGTAGTTTAGTATATGTTGTCCTGCATGTGTCTTGTGATGTAAGGGAGGTGGGGGGACCAAAGTTTAGAGTGTGTCGTTAAATGTGTTAGCTTAGTTTAGCATAGTATAGTTAGGGTCAATTGTGGGTTATGTATAGTTAGGATAGGTTAGGTTAGGTTAGGATAGGTGTTCATTTTAGTTAATTTCTAAGTAAAATTCTTAGGGTACCCCCTTACTTCATGTGTCTTATGCTTGCGTCTCAGGGGGTTTCCCATGGGTGTGCAGTGAAAATTGTTTGTTAGCATAGGGATTCCGTCCTGCCTCCAGATCCCTCTCTTGACATTTTCCTCACCTTCTTACAACTGAGGTGTCACACTGGCAGCAACAACACATCTACTTGTCTGTGCATCTGCCACTCAGTGTACCCACCACTCAAGGTGTCTATGTCGACCATGTATTGGACAGGTAGGTGCGGTAATTCAGCTGTCATTGTTTGGGTCCTGTGTCGGAATTTTGGGCACTGTGAGACATCTGACAACAGCCTAAATTTCATATATATCCTGCTAAACTGACCAGTGGCAATTACAGATGAAGTTGAGTCCCTCTGTTTCACACCAATTTGTTCTACTGGCACTCCCAGCGGACAATATTTCCTGAGAACTGTTTCACAGTCATTCCTGCTGTATATAGTGGGTGAAGCATACATGTGTTCAATATTTTTGACATACTCAGTGAATTGCTTGTAGGGGATGAGACCAGCATCGACATTCATCAGATTGGTGCCATGTGCGTGCATTTGGTACCCCATATTCCTGCACTCTTGTACTTACACTCTGTGACTAAAGACATGTTACACACATCACAATTCCTAAGCATAGTAGATGTGTCACAACACACAATGACATGCTGGTTGAGGAGGTGGTGTTTAATTACAAGTGTTGTAGTGCAATATTTATAATGTCCAGGTCTGTGACCCCATTAGTGGAATCCATCCAATTGTGACACATCAGTTTGGGAGGGAAGTTGTTGTGGCATCTCCCTCACAGCAGCAGCTATGTCCCTCAGACACTCCTGGACTCCATCCATTGGGGAGTGTGTGCGCCGGTTGGCTGCAGTCTGCACTATGCACATGCGCATCCCTTCCAGGCTGCCTGCCATAGTTTGCATCCCCACCCATACCTCCTTGGCCAGCTCCCACTGGACCCCTACCACTGTCCTCTCAAAGCTGTTCCCTAGGTCCTCAGAGTCCTCAGCTGTGTCGGTGCTGACAGGTCATACTATTGGGGAGCTAAGTGGGGCCTGTTTGATGTCTGCTACATCATATTCGTCCTTGCGACTGGAGGTGATGTCTGGAGGTTTACAAGGACTTCTTGGTGGGTATCTTGGCTGATGTTTACCAGCTGATCATCCAGGTCATCAGGGTACTCCAGGACAGGCAGATCTGCAGGAGAGCCATCATCCATTGTAAAGAGATGGTGTAAAATCAGTCTATCTGTGTTGTGGCAGTTGATATGTCACATCACTGACTTTATACTTGAGGCTCATTTTCATCCTAGGGCAAGATTTATGGAAAAGTGGTGCAGTGCAGTGCTGCGCAAAATTTTGCAGCGCCACACTGAGTCACTTTAGAAAGGCAGGGATGCACCGTACATAAGTGAATACGGCACACTCCTGTGTTGTCCCCCATGCAGGTGCAAAATTCAGCTGCCAACGCAGGTATCCTTACACCATCGTGCAAAGATGTATGCAATGAGGGGTGTGATTGTTTATGTGCGTGAAGGAGTCCTTTCCTGCACATTAACAATCACTAATGGCGCTTTTGCACTTCAGTGTGAGCTGTAGAATGCAGCACACAGAGAAGTGCCAAAGCGTCATTTTTAAATGATTGTTTATGTGCAGGAAGGGACACCTTCACGCACATAAACAATAATTTCTGGCATTTTGCTCTTCCTATGCCAGCTGCACAATGCAGCATACATTGGAAAAGCAAAAATCGAGGTGGTATAAATGCATTCCTCCTCTTTGCACCCTGCTGACACCACCCCAAGGGCTGACGTAAAATGTTGGCGCTGCCTCAGGTTCACAAAATCTCATTAATCTGAGGCACCATGAAAATGCAATGGGTGTTGCTGTGGCATGCCCACAGCAACACCCATTGCACGCCCCTTTCACGAACAGTTCTGCGTGGGAAGGGGCTGTATTTACAAGGTGGTGTTAAGCCACAAAAAGTGGCTTAACGCCACCTTGTCAATATGGCACAGTGCTTAGCGCCACAGGAGCGTCATTGAAAACCATTGAAAGTGATGCTCCTGTAATGCTAGGCCTATGCTGTGCCCCTTAGTACCAAGGGATTATTCCTGTATATCATAGCTGCAGTCTACATCCCTATACCCCACCTGCATGTCACTTGAAGGGAAGCCCAGTTGGCACAATTGGCTGCTTCATATCTTCTAAGTGTGATGTAAATCCTTTTTGTGACTTGACACCATCTTTTCATTTTCTACCCTCCCATGCATCCATTTGCATGGTGAGGCCTTGCAATGGGTGTTTCTGTGCTCATACCACAGCACCACACATGGCAATTTTCACATATCACAGTCTCACATGTTTCACATACACCCATGCAGTGCAGAGACTTTGCACCACTCCAGGAATGGCACTGCCACAACACTATGCTCTTGTTACCATTGATGGCTCTTCATGTTGTTGTTTGTGTATGTGGCCTACATTGCATTGCACTCATGGACCTGGCAATGTTCATTTTCATCTTCTGTCTGTTTAGGTGTGTGTAGTAGGTCGAACGGTATAATAAAACCCACAGAGAGTAAGTATAGGTTCAGGGAAAAGGTTTATTGGAGTTTTTGTAGAAATGTCTCTTATTGTCTCTTTCCTTCCCCTTAGGGTTCAGTATTGTCTCTTGTTCCTTCTTTGTCTTTATTGTCTTGTCTTTGCGTCTTCCAGGGGAGTGTTCTTCTCGTCTGGTGGCAGCCTCCAATGGGTGGTACCGTGGTGACAAAAAGGAAAATGCTAAGGTAAGTGGGGTATTTACGTGTGCTACTGAGATTTATTAAAGTAAAGGGGAGGAGGGGACCAGGGGGTGAGAATGGTGAGTGAGGGCCCAGTGAATAAACTTCCAATAGTGCACTTTTGTGACTCTCGTGATTTTTCTTGTGCTCATCAAAGACCCTTCACACTCCCTCTGTCTTTATCCCTTTCCCCAGTGCCCTCTTAATTGTAACAACCCTTTTTATGTTCCCACAAGGACCGTACCTTGGTAAGCCACGACCCTCTTGTGTCGTGGCTGGAGCCGGGGTGTTCCTTTGGGGTGCTGTCCTGCACAATCCTCTCCTCCTTTCCTCTCTGTGTTCTTCTCGCTCCATCCGCTCCTTCTGTTCGTTTTTCCTGTGTGTTCTCCTCCTCCTGCTTTCCTCCGTCGTCCTCCTTCTCCTTTCCTTCGTCGTCCTCCTTCTCCTTGCTCCCTCCGTCGTCCTCCTTCTCCTTTCCTCCGTCGTCCTCCTTCTCCTTCCTTTTTCCGTCGGCGTCCGGAAGTCCCTTTTCACAGGGAACTCCCCGCCTCGTAGCGGCCGCGGCCCGGAACCCCTCCTGGGTTCCCGTGGCAACGGAAGGACGCCACCCGTCCTTCGATGGTGTTCCCACGGCAACGTGGGAACGCGGAAGTGACGTGTCGGCAAGGTCCGACACGTCAATTCCGGGTGCAGCGCGGCTTGTGAACGGGTGAGCCCGTTCACACACCCCTTCCCAAGACGGGTCCTGTTCGGGGACCGACGAGGCGCAAGGGTAGCGAGACAAATAGTCAGCAGGACCTTGTTGAGATCCAGGAACATGTCGAACCTGAAAGGAAAAAGGCTGCAGTTCAAGGAACCAACGTAAAATCCGTGAATTGGAGTCTTTATGGGCAGCCATCCAGGTGAGGGGAGCGTGATCCGTATATAGAACAAAAGACCGGCCCAACAGATAATACTGTAAACTGTCCACTGCCCATTTAATGGCTCGACATTCTCGTTCAATGATAGGATAATGACGCTCTCGAGGGAATAGTTTCCTGCTAAGAAATAGGATAGGGAGATCTCGGCCCTCCTCGTCTGGTTGGCTCAAAACTGCTCCTAAACCCACATCGGAAGCATCTGTATACAGATGGAATGGTTTAGTAAAGTCTGGACATTGTAATATCGGTTCTTTAGTGAGATAGGATTTTAGTCCCTCAAAGCTGTTCTTCTGTAGCTCAGAAAAAGGTAACAACTGGTTGGGGTTGGATTTAGATAAAAGATCCGTGAGTGGCGCAGCAAGAGTGGAATATCCCGGAATAAACCTGCAATAATATCCTACTAGACCCAAGAAAGAACGAAGATCTTTCTTTGTTTTAGGGGCAGGGGCATTTTTTATGGCTTCTACTTTTTTTATTTGTGGCTGGAGGGTGCCTTGACTAATATTATACCCGAGGTACGATATGTCAGTGTTTCCTAGGACACATTTCTTGGGATTGGCTGTTAATCCTGCTGTTGCCAGGGTATAGACATTTTTTTCTAGATGTTTTAGATGTTCCTCCCATGACTCGCTAAAAATGACTACATCATCCAAATAAGCTGCTGAGAATGTTTGGAAGGGTTTAAGTAACCTATCCATTAACCTTTGGAAGGTAGCTGGGGCTCCATGTAGGCCAAAAGGTAACACGGTGAAATGATAAAGCCCAGATTGGGTGGAAAAAGCGTTTTTTTCTTTATCCTCTGGAGCCAGAGGAATCTGCCAGTACCCTTTTGTCAAGTCGATTGTGGACATATATCTTGCTTTCCCTAATTTCTCAAGGACGTCGTCTACTCTAGGAATGGGATAGGTGTCAAACATAGAGATTTCATTGAGTTTCCTAAAATCTATGCAAAATCTTACGGCCCCATCGGGTTTTGGTACTAGGACTACCGGGGAGCACCAAGGACTATGGGAGTGTTCCACCACTCCAAGAGATAACATTTTCTGAACCTCATCCTCTATGATGTGCTTTCTTGCCTCTGGAATACGATAAGGTCGTAAACGGACTATTTTACCCGTAGAGGTCCGTATTTGATGATAAATCAAAGAGGTTTTACCGGGGTTTTCTGAAAAGAACTTGTGGAAGTGATTCAATAGGGAAAGTAACTGTTCTTTCTCATACCGTGTTAAGGACTCATTGATAGCAAGTATGTTATTATTCCCAGGCTGACCGTGTGGGTAACACTCAATGTGTGATTCCTTGCTTGGATATAGAAACTGTCCCATTTCTACTACATTATCGGTGTTCTCTGATGATTCCCATTTCTTCAACAGATTTATATGATAAATTTGTGTCTTTTTAGGGATAGCCGATAACTCAATCAAGTAAGTAACTGGAGAGACTGCTCGGATCACTCGATAAGGACCTTGCCATCTGGCAAGTAGTTTTTGTTCTGATGTGGGACGCATAATGAGAACTTGATCTCCTGTCTGTAGAACTCTCAACTTACTCCCTTTGTCATACTAGTGTTTTTGGGTTATTTGTGCCTGTTCCATATTTTCTCATACCTCCTCCCACAGCCCTTGTAAATGGGATTTTAAGTTGTGTATGTATTCCAGCAAGGGTCTACCCCCCTCCTCAGCTTCTTCTTCCCAAGTTTCTATGGCCATATCCAAAAGGGAGCGGGGTTGTCGACCGAACACTAATTCAAATGGACTATGTCCTGTGGATGCCTGTTCATGAGTTCTAATAGCATACAAAACTAATGGTAATTTTTGATCCCAGTCTCTCCCTGAATCAGTAACTACTTTCTTTAGTAAAGTTTTTATGGTCCGATTGTATCGTTCCACCAGTACATCCATTTGTGGATGGTAGACGGATGTTCTTATTTGGGAAATCCCTAATGTCTTACACACTTGTTTCATGAGATTAGACATGAATGGGGTCCCTTGATCTGTGAGTATTTCGTGGGGAAATCCTATTCGAGTGAAAACTGTTATCATTGCTTGGGCAACTGATTTTGTGGTCATGCTGGTCAGGGGAATGGCCTCTGGATATCGGGTGGCATAGTCAATGATCACCAATATGTATGCATGCCCTTTAGAAGACGGCACTAATGGTCCAATTAAATCCATTCCTACCCTACTAAATGGTATGTCTATGATGGGGAGGGGCAAAAGTGGTGCTTTCCTGGGCTTACTAGGGTCTGTCAGTTGACACCGGGGACACTGGGAACAGTACCTCCTGATATGGGCGAAAACTCCTGGCCAGTAAAATCGTCTGAGGAGATATTCTTCAGTTTTTTCTCTCCCGAAATGACCTCCCCCTGGTTGACTGTGAGCTAGGGTTAGGACCTGATTCCTAAAATTTTCGGGAACTATTAGCTGATGTTTATGATCCCCGTCCCTGGTAGAGGTCACCCTATATAGTAAATTTCGTTTAACCAGGAAGTAAGGACCCACCTCCTCTGTTTCTTCGGTTTTTGCCAATTTCCATGCTTGAGCGAGTGAGGGATCCTCTCTCTGTTGTTGGTGGAAACTTAGGGGTGCATCATGTACTTCTGCTATAAATCTCTGAGTTTGATCCTGCTTATCCTGAGACCTGAATTGGACTTTTATCTCTCGCTTTTCTTTACGTGACAGTTTCCTTCGGGGTAAAGGGCCTTCAATATTACTGTCTGAGAAAGGAGCCTCAAACCACCAATCCTGGTGGATTTTCGGTTTATGAACATGATCCAGAAGTTCTGGGAAATGTCTATAATCGGTACCAATGATGCATTCCTCAATCAGTTGGGACATTACTCCCATTGGATGTGAGTCCTTGTAGTCTTCCCACTCTATGCTTACTCTTGTCACAGGGTATTGTTCCTTATCCCCGTGAATACAACAAATCGTGACCCAGCTACTGGATTCCTTATCGATTGGTCTTATTAAATCTTCACGAACTACGGATTGGCTGCACCCCGAGTCAATTAGTGCACAGACAGACCGGCCATTTAGTCTAAGGGTTTGTTTAAATTTAAGGTCTCCCTGTCCTGTACAAAGTACGCGTCTCCGGGTTACTCATATTTCCATAGGTTCACCTCCCTCTAATTTCCGCGGACACATACGAGCTATGTGCCCCCACTCCCCACAATTATAGCACTGTGGTCCCTGTAAAGGCGGACCTTCTGGCACTCGGCGAGGACCCGGGTCTTCCAGGGTTAATCTTGGTAAAGGTTTTGGAGAGGCTATAACCGGTTTGATGTGAGGTCGTGGTGGCATACTTCTCACATCTGTGGATCGGTGGTATGCACAGGCTAGTTCAATGGCCATCTCGGTATCCACCTTTGGATGTTGTTGAATCCAATTTTTTGTTGACATGGGTAAAGAGTCTAGATACTGTTCGAGGACAATAGTCTGTAAAACCTCCTCTCTACTATTCCCAATTGGACCCAGCCATTTCAAAGCTAGATCTTTCACGCGGAAGTAGAAAGTTCGAGGGTCCTCATTTGGTCCCCACTTTACTTTCCGGAATTTAACTCGATAATATTCGCTGTCGTGGCCTACTCGTTCTAGGATGCTGGTCTTAATATCTTTATATGGTGTTGTTCCCCCGGGATTAGCGGCCTGATAAGCAGCCTGTAGGAGACCTGTAAGTAAGGGTGCCACATATTGACCCCACCTATCCTCCGGCCATTGGGCTGAAGAAGCCACCCTTTCAAAGTTAGTGAAAAAAGATTCCGGGTCTTCTCCCTCCTGATATTTTTGCAATACGGAACTGGGTACATTGGGATGTACTTTGCTAGCGGCGAATGTTTCCGTTAGCTTTTTCATTGCCGTTTCATGGACCAATTGGTTGTTTGCTAATATCGTTGCTTGGCTCTTCAAGGCTGACTGTAAAGCTTCCCTGTCCTCTTTCGCCTCTCGTTGGTGGGCTTCCCAAACTAACTGCAGATGGCGTTGGCCTTCTGCTAGTTGTTTAATCATATCTTCTAGGGACGGATTGTCACTCATAATGGTATACCGTTCTGTTACCCGTGGGATACTTCTTTACTAATATCCCACTTCTGACACCACTGTAGTAGGTCGAACGGTATAATAAAACCCACAGAGAGTAAGTATAGGTTCAGGGAAAAGGTTTATTGGAGTTTTTGTAGAAATGTCTCTTATTGTCTCTTTCCTTCCCCTTAGGGTTCAGTATTGTCTCTTGTTCCTTCTTTGTCTTTATTGTCTTGTCTTTGCGTCTTCCAGGGGAGTGTTCTTCTCGTCTGGTGGCAGCCTCCAATGGGTGGTACCGTGGTGACAAAAAGGAAAACGCTAAGGTAAGTGGGGTATTTACGTGTGCTACTGAGATTTATTAAAGTAAAGGGGAGGAGGGGACCAGGGGGTGAGAATGGTGAGTGAGGGCCCAGTGAATAAACTTCCAATAGTGCACTTTTGTGACTCTCTTGATTTTTCTTGTGCTCATCAAAGACCCTTCACACTCCCTCTGTCTTTATCCCTTTCCCCAGTGCCCTATTAATTGTAACAACCCTTTTTATGTTCCCACAAGGACCGTACCTTGGTAAGCCACGACCCTCCTGGGTCGTGGCTGGAGCCGGGGTGTTCCTTTGGGGTGCTGTCCTGCACAATCCTCTCCTCCTTTCCTCTCTGTGTTCTTCTCGCTCCTTCCGCTCCTTCTGTTCGTTTTTCCTGTGTGTTCTCCTCCTCCTGCTTTCCTTCGTCGTCCTCCTTCTCCTTTCCTTCGTCGTCCTCCTTCTCCTTGCTCCCTCCGTCGTCCTCCTTCTCCTTTCCTCCGTCGTCCTCCTTCTCCTTCCTTTTTCCGTCGGCGTCCGGAAGTCCCTTTTCACAGGGAACTCCCCGCCTCGTAGCGGCCGCGGCCCGGAACCCCTCCTGGGTTCCCGTGGCAACGGAAGGACGCCACCCGTCCTGCGATGGCGTTCCCACGGCAACGTGGGAACGCGGAAGTGACGTGTCGGCAAGGTCCGACACGTCAATTCCGGGTGCAGCGCGGCTTGTGAACGGGTGAGCCCGTTCACAGTGTGTTTGCCTTACTACACACCTATGTAGTCCCCTGAATGCAGCCCTCCTTGCACTATGATACATGAGTGCAGCATGGTGACAGTACAGCTCATTTGACATAATCACAGGGTTAGACCCAGGGATGGGCAGCATGGGTATGATATTTCTGCTGTGTACATCATTCTGTATGTAACAGTGCCTGACGGTAAATCAGTCTATGGACATAGCCAGTTAACAGGAGTTGTACTTAGGTCAGGCCTGAAGCTAGTTAGCGGTGATTCTGCAGGTAGTTGGACAGGTCCCTCATTTCAAGTGCATCAGTCCTATGGGCACCTGACTGCCATTGTGTATTTGACCGCAGCTCCCAACAGCACATGTGGTATTGGCAACTGGTGTCAATGTGGAATGCCCCCTATGCCAATGGCCTGGCACTGGCAGGTTTCCAGCAGCTTACTCACTGGCAATGCCATCTGACCTGTGACACCAGACCAGTATTACGTTCAACACTACCCTCCAGGTCTGCTTCCGTATTTCCACCAGCCTTTGCAAGGCGGTGAAACCCCCATGCAAAGGTTGTTGGTGATGTGGTGTGGTATGGTCCTGGATGCCCCTGCATAGCCCATGCACTTGGCATGGGCAGTGCAGGGGGTTCCATGCCAAGGCCCTTTGCCCTTTCCACTGAATGATTTTCAGGGCTGAGTGCAGCGTGTCTTGTCACACCCAATGCAGCCCAAAAGTGACACTTAGGGGGTCATTCTGAACTCGACCGTAAAAGGCCCTTACCGCCGGTCAGAAGTCCACCATTCTACTGCCGCGGCCGCGGTAAACCGCCACGGTCATTCTGACCACCAACTGTGAAACCGCCAAAAACCCGACATCCAAGGAAGGCCGCCTCATCAGCGGGCCGCGGAAAACTGGAGATGACCAAACCTCCACCGTCACGCTAACTCAAACACGCCCATGCCATTCTGACCCACGAATCCACACACAGCTCCAAAACACAGCCACATTGGACAATTTGAAATACACACACCTGACACACATACAAACAACACTCCCACACATCCAATCAACTATAAAACACACACCCACATAACCCACAAACCCCCACTAGTTGGAAATCGGAGAGAAGGCGATAGAGATAGAGATAGAGAGAGCGAGCACAGCAATCGAAAACCCCAACACACACAGGAACCCAACTTCATCACCCACACCACATTTACGCACACATCACCACATATGACCACGCACATCACCACAAACACCACCCCACACCTCATCCACACCACCCCATGGCACCCCAAAGACACCCCAGGTTCTCGGACCAAGAACTCAGGGTCATGGTGGAGGAAATTATAAGGGTTGAGGCCCAGCTCTTCGGCACACAGGTGCAGCACACCACTATAGCAAGGAAGGCTGAGCTATGGCAAAGGATCGTAGACAGGGTCAACGCTGTGGGACAGCATCCCAGAAATCGGGAAGATATCAGAAAGCGATGGAACGACCTACGGGGGAAGGTGCGCTCGATGGTGTCGCGACACAACATCGCTGTGCAGAAGACTGGCGGCAGACCCCCACCCACTCCACCCCAATTCACAGCATGGGAGCAAGAGGTAGTAAACATCCTGCATCCTGATGGCCTCGCTGGAGTACACGGAGGAATGGACTCTGGTAAGTCGAATCTCAACTACTTCACCCTAACCAACCACCAGCATGCCAACCCCCCCCTCACCCCCAATCTCAACCCCCCAGCATACAACCTCCCTGCCAATGTCTCACCAGCACAACCCACCCTAAACAACACCAACCCCTGAATGCCAACACAAACCATAGACAGCCACCACCAAAGCATGACCATTGCACATACCCATACACCCCCCCCCCCAGCACCCTCACAACACCTCCCACAAGGGAATGCCAGCACTGGGGGACAAGGGCACTCAAAATGCACGCCATGGCACACACAGAAACAATAACCATACTCCTTTACCCCTGCAGGGCCCGAACGCCAACACACCGCCACGGAGGGTCCAGATTTGTCCATCCCACCCCCAGAACAGGACCCCAGCGAGGACAGCAGCTCTGTCGATCTAGAACCTGATGACCAGCCCGGACCATCGGGGACCTCTGGACAGTCGGTTCCCCACACACAGACACAGGCCACAGCAGACCCAACCCCCTCTGGGAACACCAGCACAGCTCCCAACCAGCGGGCCCATGCCTCTGTCTCCAGGACGCGTCAAGCAGCGGTGTGTCCGCCACTACAGGGCACCCAGGCTGACCCAACACCCCAACAACAACAGGGACCTGGGGGCAGTGGTAGTGGGCACACCGTCCAGGGGACAGAGGCCGGGGCAAACAGGGCAACTGGGAGGGCTGCTGTGCAACAGGGGGGGGAGGAGAGGCCCAGGGAACCCACTCTCCAAGAGGCCCTCACCACCATCATGGGAGCATACCATCACTCCCAGGAGACGATGGCGACGGTACTGGCCAGGTTCACCGAGATCCAGGCACAGCAGGAGGAACAGTACATGGGGTTCAGCAATGAACTCAGGAACATCGCTACCGCTATGGGGACCATAGTCCAGGCCCTCAACCGGATAGAAACCACATTGCGGGACCATGTGGCACCACAAAGGGCCCCTGTCACTAGCCAGGAACAGCCTACCACCTCCGCCGGCGCTAGTGGTCAGGAGGCCCCCACAGAACGACGGCCCACCAGAACCCCACCTCCTGCTGAAGAACAACCACCCCGCAAGAGGAACCTGAGATCTCACAGGAAGACAGAGTAGGATGCCAAGACCCCCGCCAGCATAAGATACCCCCTGATGTCATCCCACTGTCCCACAGTGTCACCCTGTCCAACCTTGAACTGCCCCTGCTCCATCCTTCCACAGGCATATGGAAAATGCACCTGTGAAACTGAGAACTGGGCTCTGCCATGGACATAACTCCACTCTCACCCATCACCGTTTTAATATCATGTACCAATATCTAGCACTAAAAATAAATCACTCATTGCACTGAAAACATTCAGGAGTCAGCCTGTATTATTTACAAATGTATAACACATTACTGATCAATAATGTTCTGTTATTTTTGTGATGACAACATACCGATGTCAATAAGCATTAGTCCATGGGCTAACCAAGCAGAAGTCACGCAGTGGGTCATACAGCACTGAAAAGGGAAGGGAACATCAAACATCAGTTTAAAAGAACTGGGGGGAAATACACAAAGTAAAGATGCAGGGGGCTTTCAGTAAATGTTAAATGGCGTGGGTGATTCTTACCTGTGTGCTACTGAAAATACTGTTGGATAACTCTGTCCCTGTTGTCTGGGTCGTCCTCTTCGTCTTCCTCCTCTTCACTCTCCGCAGGCTCCACAGCTGCTTCAACACCACCATCTGGACCATCCTCCTGCAGGAAAGGCACCTGACGTCGCAATGCCAGATTGTGAAGCATACAGCAGGCCACGATGATCTGGCACACCTTCTTTGGTGAGTACATCAGGGATCCCCCTGTCATATGCAGGCACCTAAACCTGGCCTTCAGGAGGCCAAAGGTTCTTTCTATGATCCTCCTAGTTCGCACATGGGCCTCATTGTACCGTTCCTCTGCCCTGGTCCGGGGATTCCTCACTGGGGTCAATAGCCAAGGCAGGTTGGGGTAACCAGAGTCACCAATTAGCCACACACGTTGTCTCTGTAGCTGTTCCATCACATAAGGGATGCTGCTATCACGCATCACATACGCGTCATGCACTGACCCAGGGAACTTGGCATTCACATGGGAGATGTACTGGTCAGCCAAACAGACCACCTGGACGTTCATAGAATGGTAACTTTTCCTGTTTCTGTACACCTGCTCATCGTCTTTTGGGGGTACTAAAGCCACATGGGTCCCATAAATGGCACCAATTATGTTGGGGATATGTCCAAGGGCATAAAAATCACCCTTCACAGTGGCCAAATCAACCTCCTCAGGGAATACAATGTAGCTCCGCATGTGTTTCGTTAGGGCAGACAACACTCTAGACAAAATTTTTGAAAACATAGGCTGAGACATTCCAGATGACATGGCCACTGTTGTCTGGAATGAGCCACTTGCCAAAAAAATGGAGTACTGACAGAACCTGCCCTAGAGGGGGAATTCCTGTGGGTTGGCGGATGGGGGACATCAGGGCTGGCTCCAGCTGGGCACACAGTTCATGTATAGTGGCTCGGTCAAGTCGGTATCGTAGTATGATATGGCATTCTTCCATTGTCGACAGGTCCACCAGCGGTCGGTACACGCGAGGATTCATCCTTCTCCTCGCAAGTCCCAGCGGACGGTGCCTAGGAAGGACAACATGGAGCACAGAGTCAAGCAAATCACAGGTACGTTCACCACAGCATGCCGAGCACACGATTATCTATGTATTGAAAGGCGTGTATGTGTGGCAATGCAAGGCTTAGGCCTGTGTGACGCAGTACAAATTATGCCATGTGGGCCCTTGAAATGGCGGCTGCCTGACCTGTGAAGTGGGACAATGGGATGTGAGGTCAATGCGCTGGCGTGGCACACCGTGGCGGTAGGCGGTCGAAGACCGCTATACGAAGCCGCATTGGTTAACATTGAAGCCTATGGGTTTCAGGAGCCAATGACGAGGTGCGCCGGCGGTCGCGGTACGCACCGCCGAGGAACGCACCGCCGCGGGCGTGATCGCCATTTTCTATCTGCTTAATCACTCAAGACCTGATCATCCACAGGAGAGGACCTATACTGCAAGTGCTGCTGTGACCTCGGTCTGGAAGTGACAATGGCTGCAGCGACTGGGGAAAGGGCCCCTGCCTTCATGTCTGAGGAGTTGGAGAAACTTGTGGATGGGGTCCTCCCCCAGTATGCATTACTCTACGGTCCTCCAGACCAACAGGTAAGTACACTGGGTGCACATTGAATGGCCTATGCCTGTGTGGAGTGGGGTGGATGTAAGTTGGTGGGGTGGGGGGCGAATGAGGAGTGCAACGCACGACAGATGAGAGCATGTGCCATATGGCAAGGTTGGGGAGGGGGGGCCAATCACATCTAACATGCAGAAAATTGATGAATTTTTCCTTCCCACCCTGTACATGTCAAATAGGTCAGCGCTCATCAGAAAGTGGACATTTGGCGTGCCATCGCCAAGGAAGTCCGGGCCCTGGGGGTCCACGTCTGACGGGGCACCCACTGCCGCAAGAGGTGGGAGGACATCCGCCGCGGGACCAGGAAGACCGCCGAGTCACTGCTGGGGATGGCCTCCCAACCTAGGAGGGGTGCCAGTCGTACCCTGACCCCCCTGATGTCCCGGATCCTGGCGGTGGCCTACCCTGATTTGGATGGGCGCTTGAGGACATCACAGCAGACACAAGGGGGTGAGTATCAGCACATTCTGCTATCTTTCTGCGCAGTGGAGGCGTCTGGGTGGGGGAGGAGGGTTGTGAGTGACATTAGGCCAGGGCGCTTTCTGTAGTGTAGTCCTCTCCTTTAGGCATGGCCCTGTGCTCCCGGCCCCCACCTCTGTAGGGTGACAAGTACAGCTATCGATGGTCCAGCATCACACATGTGCGCGTTTGTCATCTCTAGACCTGTTGTCCTAGTCAGAAGTACTGAGTAGTGTACCCCGAATGCGCAGCTTAGTGCATGAGGCTCCTGTGTCTGTCCTCTCCGCCAACGGTGTTGACATTGCATGCACTCAACCTGGTCTTCGTTTTTCTCCCCCACCCTTCTTCTTCATCTTCTTGTGCATGTGTGCATTAGCATCATCAGGCGGAGGAGAATTGGCATCGGAGCACGAGGGAGCTGCAAGTCACAAGGCCCCGGTGGGCCCAGGAACAGACACCGAGGGCACCAGTGATCCGGAGGGCGAGGGGAACACCACAACGGGGACCGGTGGTGACACCAGCGACACCGACAGCACGTCCTCGGATGGGAGCTCCCTAGTGGTGGCGGCAACATCCGGGCCCCCCGCCTCTACAGGTACAGCCGCCACCCAGCGCACCAGCCCCGCCCTCCCAGCAGCCCCTCAGCCTACGCTCCGTTCCCGCTCGTCCAGGAAGGCGGGCGTCTCCTTCGCCCCAGGCACCTCAGCCGCTGCCCCTGTCACCCCTGCTGCCCTCAGTGAGGAGGTCATTGACCTCCTTCAGACCATCATTGTTGGGCAGACTACACTTTTGAATGCCATCCAGGGGGAAGAAAGGGAGGTGCATCGGAGCAATGCCTACCTGGAGGGCATTCATTCGGGTCAGGCTGCCCATCAACGATCGTTCAATGCTCTGGCCTCAGCACTGACGGCAGCCATTGTCCCTGTTTCCAGCCTCCCTCTTCTGACTGCCTCCACCCTGTCTCTGTCTCCTGTTCCTCAGCCTATCCCATCCACACCATCAGACCAGCCTGCACACACCTCAACACCCAAGGGCAGCTCATCCAGACACAAGCACCACAGAACCCACAAGCATTCACGCAAGCAACACCCAGATGCAGATATTCCAACAGTCACTAGCACCTCTGTGTCCCCCTCCTCCTCGTCTCCCTCCTCCCTCCCTGTGACGTCTACACTCACACCTGCATGCACACCACCATCAGCCAGTGCTTCCATCACCAGCACACCCTCCAGTCCAGTCCGCACACATGCAGTCACCACCCCCACTACCATTTACACGTCCCCTGTGTCCTCTCCCACTGTGTCTGTCACCTCCACTTCCAAGACACACAAACGCAGGCAGACACCCACCCAACAGCCATCCACCTCACGACAGCCTCCAGCACAAGCACCTGCACCCAAAGACAGCACACCTGACTCTCCTACAACCACATCCTCTTCCTCCACTCCCATCACCACTTCTCCTACCCTTTACCTTGGTCCTAAAAAACTTTTCCTCGCTAATCTTAACCTCTTTCCCTCCCATGACCCACCCCCTCCATCTGCAAAGAGTCCCAACAGCACCTCAGCCACCACCACCCCAGCTTCGAGTGTCACTGTGGTGCATGGGTTCTGGAGTCCACCCTTTGCCAGCAGTGACACTTCAATCAGCAGCAAGGGGACAGCCAGCCCCCCCCAGGCAAGAGGACCAGGAAACTAAAGGGCCACGTGAGAGGACTGACACGGCTGCCCCCAAGGAGCAAAGTTCGCCCACTTCACCAGCCACAACATCTAGGGGAGGCAAGGGCCCGAGAGCCCCATCTAAGGAGCGAAAGGGCAGAAGGGCGGAGAAGTCAGCCAGCAGGAGCGCGGAGCAGGAGGGCCCCACAAGCCCCATCCCGGGTGTTAGGGAGGACACCAAAGGGCCCAGGACTCCGTCACCGAAGGGTCCAGCAACAGCACGGTCGGAGGGCGACTGAGCAGGGAGTCCAGGCCAGGTCTGGCTCCCTTGACTTACTGGACGAGCACCGCTGAAGAGGGCCCCGCCGTGCAGAAGAGCACCGCTGAACAGGGCCCCGCCGTGCAGAAGAGCACCGCTGAAGAGGGCCCCGCCGTGCAGAAGAGCACCGCTGAAGAGGGCCCCGCCGTGCAGAAGAGCACCGCTGAAGAGGGCCCCGCCGTGCAGAAGAGCACAGCTGAAGAGGGCCCCGCCGTGCAGAAGAGCACCGCTGAAGAGGGCCCTTCCTGTCAAGCACCGCTCCGCTGGGCCCCGCCGTCTCAAGCACCGCTCCGCTGGGCCCTGCCGTCTCAAGCACCGCTCCGCTGGGCCCCGCCGTCTCAAGCACCGCTCCGCTGGGCACCGCAGTCTCAAGCACCGCTCCGCTGGGCCCTTCCTGTCAAGCACTGCTCCGCTGGGCCCTTCCTGTCAAGCACCGCTCCGCTGGGCCCTTCCTGTCAAGCACCACTCTGCTGGGCCCCGCCGTCTCAAGCACCACTCCGCTGGGCCCGCCGTCTCAAGCACCGCCCCGCTGGGCACCGCCGTCTCAAGCACCGCTCCGCTGGGCCCCGCCGTCTCAAGCACCGCTCCGCTGGGCCCCGCCGTCTCAAGCACCGCTCCGCTGGGCACCGCCATCTCAAGCACCGCTCCGCTGGGCCCTTCCTGTCAAGCACCGCTCCGCTGGGCTACGCCGTCTCAAGCACCGCTCCGCTGGGCACCGCCGTCTCAAGCACGCTCCACTGGGCCCTTCCTGTCAAGCACCGCTCCGCTGGGCCCTTCCTGTCAAGCACCGCTCCGCTGGGCCCCGCCGTCTCAGGCACCGCTCCGCTGGGCCCTTCCTGTCAAGCACCGCTCCGCTGGGCCCCGCCGTCTCAAGCACCGCTCCGCTGGGCCCTTCCTGTCAAGCACCGCTCCGCTGGGCCCCGCCGTCTCAGGCACCGCTCCGCTGGGCCCTTCCTGTCAAGCACCGCTCCGCTGGGCACCGCCGTCTCAGGCACCGCTCCGCTGGGCCCTTCCTGCATGCACTGTTAACGGTTCACTGTGCCCACCATGCCTCCTCCTTGACAAGTGGAGACTGTAATCCACCTGATGGACTGTGGCTTTGCACTCCCCAGGATGTAACAGTGGGCAACGCACCTACTGTAGAGACTTGAGGGACTGTGGCTTTGCACTCCCCAGGATGGCACAGTAGGCATGGTGGCCCCTTCGTGGATCTGGCGTCGTGGACTCATGTGGCTGTGGTGCCCCCCCTTCCCTTCCCCCTGAGGTGCCTGTAGTTTTTTCATCAGATGCCCCTGCAGTGTTCTCTCCAAAGGACTCAGGTCTCCTGTGTGGGCTTTGCCCTTGTGTTGTTACACTTTGGCCCACGGACACTTTTGCACTGTATATAGAATTATTTTGATATTGATTTTTGGGCTAGTTGACCAATACTTTTCAGAGCCTATTTTGTACATAAATTTGTATTCACAATTTAATTATGTCTTTGCATTTTTCAGGGGGGTTTGGGTGGTGTCACTGTGACTTGTTGCTCTGCATTGGTGTGTACATAGTTTGGGGGGGTGGGGGTCGCATATGTGTGTGCCGTAAGCTTTCCTCCTCCCCCCTCCCGTGTGTCGTAGGTGCAGTACTCACCGTTGTCGTCTGCGCCGGCGTTCGTACTCGTGGTAGATGAGCAGGTAGACGAGAGCAGGTAGGATGTTTAATTCGGGTTCCATGCTGTCCTCCTTCCTCGTGGAGTGCGTAGAGGTGAGCATTTTCCCGTTCGTAGTCTGTTTCCGCCGTGTTTTTATCGGCGGGGCTCCCGCCCCGGAAAAGGTGGCAGATTGGTGAGTTATGATAGTGTGGGCGGTACATTGTCTGCCGCCTGTCTGTTGGCGGTGACCGCCGCGCTGTTTGTCTGTACCGCCGTGGCGGGCGGAGTGTTAATGTGGCGGGCTGTGTTGGCGGTTCCTGCCAGGGTCAGAATTCCATTTTTTGGACCGCCAGCCTGTTGGCGGGTTGGCCGCCGCTTTATCACCGACCGCCAGGGTTAGAATCACCCCCTTAGTCTGTTTGATCCATCAATAATGTTGTGCTAAGTGCCCCACAGAGCTACCATGAGCAGACAGATTTCGACCCGCCATCCCAACGTGTGACTCATACTGCCAACCTCAAAGGATACACTGCACTGGAATTCTTACCAACACCGGACTGGCTCATGCACCATCCCCCGCCTGCCATAGTTGAATTATACGCAATTATGTTCACAGTCATACCCCATGTGTTGTATGTGTGTGTTTATTTTCCCATTCACATGTGTCTGACATGGTTGTGTCAGAGTAGTTGTGGACTCAGCCTGTGACTGTTGTGACCTAATATTTGCTATCTGTGGTGCATATTTTCTGTAGTGGCACATTTCAATTCAGCATCAAGATGTGTGGTTTAACACTACTTCAGTATAGGTGGACTGGGTAGCGGCATGTTACCAATGATACAGGTCCAGCCTGCTATTCCCCCAGCGCCTGTTCAGTTCACTGTTCCAGTGGACACCCTGACTGCATGATGGAGTGGTGGCTTCCAAATGTGGATGTGTTGTCTATGTGCGGTGTGGTGGTGCTACCAGCACATGTCTGGTACTGTTGGGACAGTTACAACGACTTGTGTGCTGTGAGATGCAGCACACATGCATTTGGGCAATGAGGCAAGGCAGTTGCAAGGTGTTTCTGCAAGGGACACCACCACTATGACATAACCTAAGGAATGGTATTGACTGACTACCTGGTCTCTGAGGTCTTGGTCATGTTGGTGGTGTTGATATGACTACATTCAAGATATGTTGTGATGACACAACCAGTGGAACAATGATTATACATGGCATCCATCCCATGTGCTGTACATGTAGGTGTTTAGGCCTAGTGTTCAACGTATGTCCAGGTTGTGTATGTGTCATGGTGCATGCCACTACCAAGGTGTAGGTACATGTGTAGCTTACGTCAGCATGGTGCAACTTATTTCATGTGCATTGTATTTTTCTGCGCTCCTTTGACACGCATTGCATGAGTCCTGTGTGCCTCCCCCTTCTTGCACTTCACATTTTAGCATAACTTCCCCCCATGCAACTTACCCTACTTTTGTGGTGTTTCCTGGTAATCTGCGATGTCCTATCCTAAGATTCCTGTGATGATTTCCTCTGGGATGACCGCTGCAACCATCTCGTCCAAGTCCTCTTGTGGTGCTGGACTCCCACCTCCAGTTTGCAGTGCTGCCTTCCTGTATCTTTCCATTTTTTCTTTTGTCGTTCGCTTGCAGTCATCCCAGCATTTCTGGCACTCAGTTACAGTTCTCCTGACCTCTGCCACACTGTTTATCTTATCCACTATCTGCTGCCAGATAGCCTCTCTGCTTCCAATTGGCAACTTTGAGGTGACAGAGCGTTGATTTTGATGCTCCGTCAACTCTCTCACCAATATTTGGTGCTCTTCTGCACTGAAACAACACTTTCTCTTTTTCTTCTCCCTCCTCTGGGTCTTGTCTGCATGCTCCTGGTTGAATGGGGTCTCCCTGGGGTCTCTCCCGGCTTCCTGGCTCCATCTTGCCTGTCCTTTGCACTGTTTTCTCCATTTCCGTCTGTATTTGACGCTATCGGGGGCAAAAATGGTGCATTTCCATTTTAGGATTAGAGTCATTTTTCCTCTATTAACGTCATTTTGCTTTGCGACAAGGCACAGTGGTCAACGTCAGAAAAAATGACTCTAACCAAATTTTTGCACCACCAAGCGTCAAAGTATAAATATGACACCTGGGTGGCGTTAAGAAATGGCACTAGTCAGCGCTAACCTTTTGACGCAAAACTGTGTTAGCGCAGTTTTGAGTCAAAAAGTATAAATCTGGGCCATAGTACCATAGGTTAGGCCCCCTCCACACTTCACATACCACTCATCCCACATCCGCACAACACACCCACCACACAAAATAGTACCTCTACACATCAGACACCAACTGTCACCCCCTCACAACATAGCACCCACACCTCATTATCCATTTTTTTTAACTTTTCCGTGTCATCAACCACCACCATGACACCACAGAAACAATCCCGTTTCACTGATGACGAGTTAAGGGTCATGATGGACGAAATTATCAGAATAAAGCCACACTTATTTGGAGCCCAGGTCTAGAAAACTACTATTGCTCAGAAAATGGAAATGGGGCAAAGAATAGTCGACAGGGTGAATTCTGTAGGCGGATATCCACGCACAATAGAGGATATCAGGAAGAGGTTGAACGAGGGGCAGTCATCAAGACTGGGGGTGGTCTCCCATCTCCACCCACAATGTTAACATCATAGGAGGGGAAGGTCTTGGCCTATCCTGCATCCTGAGGGCTTGGCAGAAATACCTCGGGGAGCTGAGTCGGGTAAGTCACAACACAAAATATTTTCTCCAAAATAGATTGGCATGCATGCTCATGGATCACCTTATGCCACCTTAACAGCCAACCCACTCACCACCCCTGTGTCCAACCACCCAAATACCCATGTTTGGCATCTCACATGTGAACTTAACTCACCTGGCGGCAAAGTATCTGTGTTTGGTGTGGGTAGTACAGGGACTGACAGCACTAAAGCTCCCAACAGGCACTGTTCCAACATTAAGAAAACCATAACAGTGTACCACAATGGCAATTGACTTTCATGTCAACTAGACAATGGATAACCTCACCTGAATACTCCACAATTGTAGAGTCTGTGGCAATGATAGCAATGCTATGTACATCTGCTGGTACAATACCAGTTACACACAACTACAAATGTGTCCTCTGCTAAAATGTCCCTTCTAACCCCCATCAACTATTGAACTGTACTCTCCTGCGGGGATCTCACATATATGCAGTGTGCTGTACTTGGTATAACCTGACGCATATGGTCAGGTAGAATTATTACTCCTTATCCGATGGCCAGGTCAGTGTCCAAATGACATTCTGCAGCTGTCTGTTAATTCAATAATGAAGTACTATTAACTGGGAGTCACCATTAAACAAAAGAAGCTACACAGCTGCAAGTTTTGAGTCGATGAACAATCACCCAACTGCCCAGATACTCTAACATCCTGTAGCAAGGTGACTTAAATAGGAATTGTCTGGACCCCATATATAAGGTCTCCATTATTGAAAGCAGGTGTCACTGTCATATGAGAGTATCAAGCAAAGCCAATCTGTATTTGGCACAAAACATGGCTTTCCGTCAAATTTGGCACCACATGTTACCTGGCAATCTGTGTCTGTCTGTTTCACATCTTCAACAGGTCTACTTGCCACTGGGACCACGGACAGCTCCCCTGAGACAGACATTTCCCCTTGTAAGAGGCTGACCTGGTTTGTAGTGGGTACCAAGGGTACTTACACCTTATACCAGGTCCAGTTATCCCTTATTAGTGAAATATAGGCAGTGTCTAGAAGTCAGGCTGTCTAGGAGTAGCTTTAGCTGAGCAACAAGGTTTATCTAGGAGACACGCAACGCTCTTGTAGTACCACTGTAGTCACACAGTACTCACACACATGAAAGAAAATACTCAGCGTTACAAAAATAAAAGTACTTTATTTTTAGTGACACAATGTCAAAAATACCTTAGAGACTATACTCCCTTAGGAGGTAAGTAACAGTACAAATCGTGAAAATCACAATAGGTTGCAATGGGCCTAGGGGGGACACAAACCATATACTAAAATAGTGGAATATGAAAGTCGGTTTCCCACCTAGGAAAGTGTAGTTTGTAGAGGGGTTTGAGAAGTGTAAGAAAACACTGAAAGTAAGTAATAGAAACCACCCCAGAGCCCAGGAAAACAGGACTAAATCACAGTAAGTTTCCTAGAACACACAAGATGTTGTGATAGAAGAGAATGCAAGAACCAAAAGAGACTGCAAGACACCAACAATGGCTTCCTGGACCTGAAGACTTGTAGAAGAAGAGGACCAAGTCCAAGAAGCACTGAAGAGTCCAGGGAGAACAGGAGCCTCTGCTAACCCGGATGAAGGTGCAAAAGAAGAACCATCGGTGAAGAACAACAGTCAGTACCGCACCCAACAAGACAGATGCGGGTTCCTGGTTGGTATAGATGATGTCCCACACCGTATGGATGATTGTAGTCTGGTTTGTGTCGCTGGATTCGCCAACAAGCCTTGGCACATGCAAAGCACACGCTTAGCAGAAAATGCCGCTGCCTGGAACCAGGAGGGACGTGGTGGCCTCTACCCAGGAGGGGGAGAGAGAGGGAGCTCTCAGCAACTCAAAGAGCCCTCAGAAGACCAGGCAGTATGCACAAGAGTCCCACAGCACGGGGACAAAGAAGGTGCAAATTGAAGCCAAAGCAGCACAACACAAAGGGATCCCACACTACCGGAGAATCACTCAGGAAGCTGTGCGTTGCAGGATGGAGTGTTGGGGCTCTAAGCTGTGCATGAAGAACTTTGTAGAAGGTCACACAGAAGCCTTGGCAACTGCAAATCATGCGGTGCACGGGGGTACTGTTTCCATGGGGAGGCAATCTCTTACCTTGACCAAATTTTGACAGCTGGACCTCAGGACTGACAGGGTCACTTTAGTCCACCACCTGTGTTGCTGGATCCATGCTCGTTGTCAGGAGAGGGGACCCATGCCACCAGTTGTCGCTGCAATGGGGTGACTGCTGAAGCAGGGAAGTGACTCCTTCACTTCAAAGGAGATTCCTTGACTTCTTCTGGTGCAGGCTGAGGACTGGCAATTCTCAGAGGATGCACAACCTGGAAACAGTTGCAGTAGCTGAAGATACAATGTTGCAGAAGTTGTCTTTGCTTCTTTGTTGTTGTCTGTAGAGGTCCAGGAGGATCCACATGCAGTTCTGTTGGTAGATGATGAAGCAAAGGATGCAGAGCATTCCGGCTGGAGTCTTGCAATAGGAATCTGTGGAAACACCCAGGGGAGCGACCCTAATTGGCCCTGAAAATGGGGATTGGTCAGCTACACAGGTAAGCACCTATCAGGGGAGGGCTCTGACGTCACTTGCTGGCACTGGCCTCTCAGATGCTCACAGAGTGCTCCACCACCTTGGTATCCAATATGGCAAAACCCAAGGACACTCTGGAGAAGCTCTGGGCACGACCCCTGGGGTGGTGATGGACATGGGAGTGGTCACCCCCCTTTCCTTTGTCCAGTTTCACACCATAGCAGGGACTGGGGTTCCCTGAACCAGTGTAGACTGGATAATGCAAGGAGGGCAGCACCTGTGCCCTTCAAAGCATTTCCAGAGGCTCTAGGAGGCTATCCCTCACCATGCTTGTAACACCTACTTCCAAAGGGAGAGGGTATAGCACCCCTCTCCTAAAGGAAATGCTTTTTTTTCTGCCTTCCTGAGCTCAAGCTGCTTGAGCAACAGGAGGGCAGAAACTGGTCTGAGAGGTGGCAGCAGCTGGGGTGCCTGGAAAACCTCCGAAGGCTGGCATTTTAGTACTGGGGGTCCATGGTGGAGCCCCCAGAGTGCATGGAATTGTAAAACCAATACTAGAATCAGAATTAGGGTGCAACTTCTAGGTGTGAGACACCTTACGTGGCCATATTCGGAGTTAGCATTGTGAAGCTGAACAAAGGTATTGACCTATGTCTAGTGCACGTGTAAAATGGCATCCCAGCACTCACTAAGTCTGGGGAAATGGTCCTGGACAACGTGGGGGCACCTCTGCTAGTACAGGAATGCCCTCCCACATAGGTACTTTGCACCCAGCCTTCAGGGTTGGAAGGCCTGACGTATAGGTGACTTATAAGTGACTTGGTGTAGTGAAAATGGCTGTGAAAGAGTGCATGCACCATTTCACTTAGGCTGCAATGGCAGTCCTGCAGAAGGCTTTGCATTGGCTCTCTATAGGTGGCAAAAGTAATGCTGCAGCTCATAGGGATCCCCTAGAACCCAAATGCCCTGGGTACCTAAGTACCATATACTTAGGACTGGAGACCAGTATGCCAATTTGGGATGAAATACTGGGTTACCAGTATGTAATGACAAATTTGAGAGGTGAGAGAGCATAAGCACTGTGGTCCTGGTTACCCAGATCCCAGTGACACAGTCAAACGCACTGACATCAGGCAAAAATTGGGGGTAACATGCCAAAAAGAGGATACTATCCAACAAGCCCTGAATTAAGGAGAGCACTCTTGGATGTATGAACAATGAGCATGGCTCTGGCTCATCTGGGCTACCTGGTGAGACCACAAATGCCAACCTTACCTTGCCCACATCCAGTCCTCCCAGCCCTGTGCATCTATATCCCAGTCACCCCAAATCCTGTGTCCCAAAGACAGTTATAACCATCATGTTCCCCACAGTAAGGGAATCAGAGTTACAACTTAAAACCCTGACAATGAAGGACCTGGCACCAGTGGCATTGGGCAAACTGTGCCAAGGGCACAGGCACGTGGGGGTAGGAAGTATAGAAAGAATGGTGTGCGCCAGCGGCTTGAGGCTTCTCGGGATACATCTGGCCAGTACACCATTTTCCAAGTCATGGGAGCCTTCTAACAATCCTAAGGCGTGATGGGCCAGGTACTTGCCATGATAGGGGAAATCAAGCAGCTGCAGAGTGACAACAACCAGGAAGTCATGCAACAGTGGGAGGCCCTCAGTGTCAACATGCTCTCTCTAACAGGGGTGTTTAGAGACATCAACACTACCCTGAAGAGGGTATGGCCACAACACCAGACCCCTTCAACATCTGTGGCAGCCAGTTGAATGGAGGCTCTGCCAGGGGAAGGACATGCCTCAAACACCCCTGCCTCTGTAAAAAGATTGGTTCCCTTTATTGCCACAGATACACCCTGTTGACTCTTCTACAACCACTGAAGGACACTTGACTCAGGACTTCAAATGTTGTGGCAGCTACCCTAACGACAACATCCACCAAGTATGAAACTTTCACTGTTTGAAACTTATTTTGTAACTCACATTCATCCTAATGTCCTGTGCACGTGCAAATATATACAATTAAAACACAACTATTTTTAAGTCATTTGTCATTTATGTTGAACAGTTAACTCTTAAATATATTGCAGGCACATGAATGACTGATATGAAGGAAATGTGAGAAAGGACATGTCACAGGCACTGTCATGCCAGGGTTCAATACCAGCACAATGACACAAGTGGAGAATCATGAATCCCTTTTTATTACACTGTGCTGCACATAGGCTGACCATAAATCAGGGATCTTATAGTAAAGTAAGTCTATGCACCTTTTTTGCATCTGCACAGGTGTCAGTAACTAACATCCTATAGACTGCTGAAGTAAGTTACATGTCAGACTTTGTCTATCCAAATTGGCAAACAGATTGGTGGAAACTGTCATCAGTGAAACCCATATCACATACCTATACCATGCCTACCAAATGAACATACCCCATAATACAGACAGAGGTCAGTACAACTATCCCTAATCAGGGAACCTTCCACTTACCATTATCAGGTTTCTGTAGGCATGCTACTCACTGATGTCAGTCTTGATACACATGCACAGTGGCCTGCAATGAGGAAACAGAGTGACATCTACATAGAAGTCAAATAGTATCATTACCAAAAAAATGAGAATGTTGAGTGAATGGATTGCACATGAAGACATGTTTCAAAGACACATGGTCACACATATGACACTATTGGATACAGATAACATGGCAAACAGGTCTATTGTGTAGAACACAACACTGCCATCCCACTGTCCTGACAGCCTGTGCATGGGACTCATACACCACCAAAATTATGTTACACAATAACTGGATCATTCAATGTCAACTTCACATGTCATACCCACCTGCCAGTGACACAATTCAGAAATGTCCACCAGGATAGCATTGTGAAGGGATCTAGAAGGGAATAGTAGAGTTTAGGCAGGTAAGGGCAAACATGACTTAGAAATACATGCTCCAAATACAATGGTTTCTCATAATGTGCTTTTTGACTGCCCTAGCAAAGGAGATTATCACGAGAGTCACAACTCCATGTCCTAATTTGCTTAACAATTTGAGCTGTATAATGCTAAGCAAAAAAAAACACTTGTCTGATGGGCACACAACAGCACTTTTCAAACATTCCTGGCCCCCACGCAACCCCACTGAGCCAGTCAAATCACAGACTATCATATACTTACACTCAGGTGAAGTACTGATTAATGAGATCTGCCTTCATGTCTTCACCTTAATCCGCATCATTTTCATCCTCACTTGGCATTTCTGCATTCACACTCGGTAGAATTGCTGGCTCCCCCTCATCTGGGGTGTATGGGATCTGATGCCTCAGGGCAAGGTTGTGGAGCATGCAGCAGGCACAATGACCTGACACACTTTGGTTGGTGAGTAGAGGAGGGCTCCACCAGACATATCAATGCTACAGAATCTTACCTTCAGGAGCCCAACAGTCTGCAACATGACACAACAAGTCCTTCCATGGGCCTCGCTGAAGTGGAAATCCCTTGGCGTGGTTGGGTACCTCACTGGTGTCAACAACTAGGGACGGTTTAGGTAGCCCAAGTCCTCTGTAAGTAATTGTTACATATGTGCAGACTTTAGTCTAGGGCACCAATACATTTCGCAGCAGACATAGCACACTAACAAAAATGACATATGTGACTTACCAACCAGCCAGGCCCTCTCTGGGTACGGTCGTGTCATTAGCTGTGGGATAGTGCTGTTCCTCATGACAAAGGCATCGTGGACTGAACCTGGGTACTGTGCACATGGGAAATGTAGAGTTCCGCCAAACAGACTACTTGGACACTTATGGAGTGAAAGTTCTTCCTATTCCTTGCCATGTGGGGGAATCAAGGCTACCTGGGTACTATCAATGACTCCCACTATATGTGGGATGTGCCAAACTATAAAAATCCGCCTTCACATGGGCCAAATCCTCACGTTGTGGACATCAGATGTAGCTGTAAAGGTGTTTTAAGGCTATCTTGCTTATTGCCAAGAGGATACCGACTGTGTCACAAAAGATTCCTGAATTTTAGCTAGACAACATTACACATCTTCCCTTCATTCTGGACAATCATACATGTTTGGTCAATGCCAGCACTGGATATAATGCAGTAGATATGTTTCCCACCTGGTGACGCATCATGAAATTAACCTTTCTGACCATCTAAGGGCTTTAAAATGGTGACTGCTTGACCTACCATACTGGACAATAGGAAACTACCTCAACCGCTGGCGTAAGTCATCTTGCTGATGTTCAGAAAGTAGAAACTGGTCACCTAGTTTTGTCCATAGGCATACTGATGTAGGTATGATACATAGGCAATGGTAGTTCACTCACACCTATGAGTCTAGACAGTATTTTGCCAACATCATGTGTACATTGAGAAGTTAATTCATGACTCAACATTGGAATTTGTCATGTGCACCTGCTGTACTTAAGAAGAATATGTCAAAGGAGGCCTGCCTGTTTCGGAAACCTCACAATTGAAATGACACTTATTTGGTGCAGTTGTGGTAGTTCTTATGCACCTGTGTGTATTTGCATTATGGCTGGTGTACCTGTTATGTTGACATCAATTATGCTTTGCTTCTAGGAAACCTCCACAGACTTATGTCAGGCTTGCCATGTCTTATGTGTGGCTAGTGATGTTGCTTGTCATTCAGAGGCATATTGACTGACTCATATTATAGTTTGCAAGTTCTGTTTCCCTCCTTCCTGCACACTACAGTAGTGTATATGGTACATTCACATTATTGTAAAATTCTAATTGTGTGTGGGACATTGATGTGAGCTTACTTGGTCCTTACATGACTGATATTGTTCGTCTTCTGGAGATTAATATCCTAGATGGCTTGGACCTCATTGCACTGTCGCTCCTTGGTATATCACAATTGGTGTATGTGTATGTGACATGTGTGTATGACCCCTTGACTAACATTTAGCAGGTGTGACATGTTGATGTGTCACCTGCTGGTATGTGTTTATAGAGATATGGTAGTATCCATGTAACATGATGAAGATGTGGCTAGTTTGCACAAGGGTTGCCTGCTATTACATGCCTACATATGTTATTGCCTGGTTCTTTACATCAGGGTAATGTATTTGTGTGGTAAGTATTCAGTCTGGATATATGGTAATCTATGTTACACTGTAAAACGATTGCTTGGCTACTGCTTGACAATGTTGTTCTGATTAGAGAACCTGTATCAAGTGGTATAGTCACCTAGTCATGGTGTGGTCAGTGTGTTAATCAAATTAAATCATGGTATTGTAGGTTTTTGTTATCTAGTTTTGCTGGTGTGTTACAATTGTGATTCTGAGGGACACACATTGTATTGTGTTGTAACAAAATGTTGGCAGTTCACTGGCACATTCTGGGGGAGTCAGTAGACAGGGCGGTATCTGACGTATGCCTGATGCATGATGAAAGTGTTATCTTGCAAATGTGATGACCCTGCCTCACTATCCATTTTCAGCATCAGCACCAGCAGGCGAAGAAGACGGGGCACAGCCAAGTAGGGAAGCTTCTTGCCATGGAACCTCCAGCCACAACACCACAGACACTGAAGGACCCAGTGGCCCTGAGGGCGACGGGAGTGCTACAGGGGAGACTGGATCTGCAACATCTTCATTGGAATCCTCCTCTAGCGGCCACTTCCTAGTGGTGGTGGACCCATCTGTGACCAGTCCAGTACCATCTCTGTCCACCACCCCTGATATATCACCATCCCTGTAGTTCCCCAACCAGTTGACCATGCCCACCCATCCAAGGAGGGTGGGCGTCTCCTTTGCCGCAGGCATCTCTGCTCCAACCCCTGTTACACTTGCTGCCCTCAGTTAGGAGGCTATTGACCTCCTGAGAAGCATCTCTGTGGGTCAGTCCACCATCATGAATACCATCCAGGGACTGCTAACGCAGGTCCAACAGAGCAATGCCTTCCTGATAGGGCATTCACAGTGCACTGGCTGGCCTACAGAGATCTTTTCAGGCTGTGGCCTCCACAGTGATGGCAGCCAGTCCCCCCTTGCCTATCATCCCCCTCCACCTTCCTCTTCCCAGTCTGAATCCCCCATTCATGACCCAGCAAAAGCACACAAACAGACTGGCACACATCCACCTCAACAGACAAGGGAAGTGTACACAAACATCAGCAGCACCACAAAACATACCAGCAGCACTTACACAAACCACATCCACCTGAAGACCCAGCAACAGTCAAGGCATTCCCTGAGACCCCCAACACTCTAGCATCACAGCCACAACATCTGACACACCTGCAGACACCACACCAACATTCACTGATCCAACCACCACAACTATGCTACCTGTAGACATTACCCAAGCAGACCCTCAGACACCCACCCCAGTTATCACACTTACAGACACCACAACCACTGACATGCCTACATGCAGCACATCCACTATACTTGCAGTCACCACCCCAACAGACAGCCACCCACTCACCATGGCATCCCCCAGGACCTCTATCCCCCTCATCCCAAGACACATAAAATCCCCCACTCACCCACCCAACAGACACCCACCACCCACAAGCACACCTCCCACAAACACGCACCCAAGACATCCACACCTAAATGTCAGACAACTACTCACTCACCCTTCACACCAAAACCCATACCCCCTTCTGATGACTGTCCCTGTGTGTCTAATAAGGTTTTACTTTGTGACCTTGACCTGTTCCCTACTTTCACCTGTTGTACCCCCAAAAGTACTGTTTTCCTCCCCATGGCCATCCTTTCCACCTCTAAGGCCTCTCTACCCCCCCATGCCAGCACTAAGTCCACCCCTCCCAAAAAGGTCCACCCTTCTCCCAAGCCAAAACCAAACCCCCTCCCAAGCCCAAGCCCAACCCCCTCCCCTCCCCTTTACTCCCCAAGGAGCCCTGAGGTTCCTGCCTTCCCCGTGGTGCTCCTACCTATGGAGGTTACATGACAGTCAGGAGTCATGGTGGGGTACAATTTTATGCCTTTGGTACAAAATCATTTTGGTCTAGTGGACTGTCCAATGGCCTTAGACTTTTATCTTTTTTGAAAAAAATAATATATTATAACCAACCAGTTGTTGGTTTTCTGGTTATTTTTTTGTCCTGCATTTCTTTCCTAGGATTGAATTGTTCCTGGCTGACATTGATTGTCTGCCAGTATTTTCGTTGTGTGTGCTGCTTGCTGCTTCATATATCATTTGAGCTGTATGTGAGATTGTGTGCAGTGCTGTTGTCCCCCAGGGGTAGGGTGTATTTTGTGTGATAGATATGTGTATGTAGCTGAAAGGTTGGTTTCATGGTACTGTGTTGTACTTGTCGTGATATGTGCTTGTTGCTGTGTTGTGCTGCTTTGTGTTTTTTGACTGATTGTGTCTGCGTGTATTGTACATGACATGATAGGTTCAATGTACTGTGTGTGTGTGTGTGATGTGTGTGTAGCTTGGGCTATGTTGTATGATGGTGTTGTTGTATGTGCTCCATCGCACATGGTTGTACATTATGTTGTAGGTGTGTAGAGTCACTGGTTAGTGTTGGTTGTGAGTGTGTGACATGTTTGTATTTGTGCAGTTGTTGTGTTGCTGTTACAAGTTTGTATGTTGAATGGGGATCTCTGAGGCTGGGCCTGTGCTGTTTTGACGTGTGTAAATGTGGTGGTGGACACATGTGGTGGAAGGGACACCTTCCTGCACATAAACAATCATTCATGGCGTTTTGCTCTTTCTATGTGTGCTGCAGAATGCAGCACACATGGAAAAGCCAAAAACGAGGAGAAATATAATTATTTCGCCTTGTTGCGCCATGGGGTGGCGTTAGTTTTTGGCTCTGTCTCAGGTTTACAATTCTTGTACATTTGGGGCAGCATCAAAAGCATTGGGTATTGCAGTGGAACGCCCTCAGCAACACCCATTGAATGCCCTTCTGCTTCAGAAAACTGCATCAGAGTGGTGCATATTTATGAGGCGGCGTTAAACTACAAAAAGTGGCTGAGCACCGACTTGTAAATATGGCACAGTGTACAGCGCCACCGGAGCATCACAAAAGTGACACTCCAGTGCTGCTAGGGGCTTGTATATATGCCTCTCAATTTTTGGACCAGATAGTTGGTAAATCAGCAGACCATTAAACACTTCCCTACTACTAGTTTTGCAGATAAACATAAGTACTCTGCAATCAACTTGCAAAACTTCTTTCCATCTAATTTTTATGCAGGCTTGATAACCACGATCCCGATACTGCATTTGTCCTTGTAACCTATCCTAAAGGAAGTAAATCCCTTGGGTACTGCATTCACAGATTCTAGTTTACAAGTCTGGTCTGTCAAGATTTCTGTTACAAACAATATATCAGGTGAGTAATTGTCCACCAGTACACTGAACGTATAACAGTGCTTAACTGGGGGCAAGCATTTATTAAAATGAACAGTTCCTCCTCACAATCAGAGACTATGCCAATCACATTTTGAGAGTAGAATCTCTAGATGCCACAGATGAGGATGTTAAGTCAGTTCTAAGTGCAAACGAGCAAGTGTACATGCAACATCGTAATTATCTTTACTAAAAGTAATTGTTACCTCAAGCATTGTTACCCACATCCTTAAGCTTCATCAATTGCTCCATAGTATGCCATGTAAAGAAGAAATGAGCAGGGCTCCTAGCCCCTGGTGCCATCTAGGCATGGATGGATGCAGATGGGCTTGTCTTCGGAGTGCCTTCAGGACAGCATCAGCATAACGGTGTTCCCATCAGCCTGATATAGGCCCAACAAGCTCCCTACAAGTGCAGCACTATACCTTCAACCCCCAAAATGGTGGTGCAGTGTGGGCCAACAAAGAAACAGGAAGTCATTACCTTCTTTAAAGAGAGGAAACCCTCTCCGCACAAACAGCCTGCTAGGGCAGACAACTAAAGCTAAGGAGAAACAATAAAAATCTCCCCAAAACGATTCCCCATACAAACTTAAAAAAAACTTTTAAAAACCTTTTGCAACAATTTTACGCATGAATGCCTGCCCTCACTGCCAAGTCCAATAAAATCCCTATGAGTGCAGCACTAGACCATCAACCTCCAAAATGGCAGTCCGGTGTGTGCCAACAAAAGAAGCGGGAAGTCAATACCTTCTTTAAACAAAGGAACCCTCTCTGTACAAACAGCATTCTGCAGTGGACTGGATGGCTGACAACTAAAGGTAAGAGCAAACTTAAAAAATCGCCCCCTAAACAATTCCCCATACAATCTTTAAAAAACCTTTTGCATCAATGTTACACCTGCCATTTAGAGTTGGCTGTGCACCGTACAAATTAGTGAAAAACTAATTTATACATTTTCCCCACCAGGACATGTAAATTGTAAAAATGTAAAAATACATGTTAACTTTTTAATTACAATACACCCTGCCCTGTGGGCTGTCTCGATGCTTCTTAAGGGTAATTTACATGTAATATAAATGGGGATTAAGGCTTGACAAAGAGATTATTTTCTCATGGCAAATTGGCAGTTTAAAACTGCATACAGGCTGCAATGGTAAACCTATGACATGGATTAGGGAGCACTTAAGTGGATGACACAATAAATCCTGCAGGCCCACTAGTAGCATATAGGTTACAAACTATGGGTATATGGTATAGTATTTACTAGGGACTTATAACTAAGTTAAGTATGCAAATCAGGTGTAAGCCAATTATAACACATTTTAGGGAGTGAGGCACTTTAGCACTGGTCAGTAGAGTCCTAGGGCCAACTGTTGGAGGCAGAAAATTCTGGTTGGATGAGGCGAGGCCCTAGCCAGGCAGAATATAATACTCCCTTGAGGGGTGGGTGATTATACTGACAGTATAACCTGCTATCACCCCTGGATTGCTTGACACTGAAAAGTCAGGCTTATCACAGGGGCAATGTATAAAGCATTGGCACAGCACTACCACAAAACAAATACACTGAGTGCCACAAAAGATACTTCACACAATGTGCATGTAAATAAAAGTTATATTCAACACACATATTAATTAACATAACATGAACAGCATGTAAATCTCAGCATAAACCACATTTAAAAGTATCACTAGCATTACTAGGCCCAACTGTGTTAAAATGACATTAGCAGTATGTACATGCGAGAAAAAATAGTACTTTCCCTACCAGCACCCTCATGCGGTGCCAACACATTGTCAGCACAAGATCCACCCTAGCAAATTGCCCAATTCAATGTCACACAATTCTTGGGTGCACCCCGGTTCACAATGATAGCAGCAATGTCTACATGCAGAGAACAACAGCACTTTTAGATAGTTCTGCGGCCTAGGCCACACAGGTAAAACCCAATGTTAACCACAATAGTCCACAGAGCAAGAAAAACTGTGTATTCCACACTGCCGTGCGGTATAGTGAATCATAGGCGGTCACTCCCGCTCACTTGCTTCACACTGATACACGTTGCCATGGATATCAGACAAGCTAGTATAAAACGCACCTACTCACACTCGCTCTTGGTCAGCTATTGGTCACTGAACTTGCAAGCACCACCATTGGGTCCAAACCTTCCTCCACCCTCCAACCAGTTCCTACTACCCGCCCCCTCATGAACTGCAGATGATATCACCTTTTCCCAGGAAACTAGGTCACTTGTGGCCTAAATTACACTTATTCAGGATCCCTGGACAAGGATGGGGGAAGTAAAGAGATAACAGCTTCTCATGCACTAGACGACAAATGGATATCTGTCCACCA
Organism: Pleurodeles waltl; assembly: GCF_031143425.1. NCBI lineage: Eukaryota > Metazoa > Chordata > Amphibia > Caudata > Salamandridae > Pleurodeles > Pleurodeles waltl. The sequence continues at coordinate 116,094,987 of NC_090442.1, forward strand.
CTCAGGGAGTTCTCTCAGGGATCCCGGCACCATGCCTTCCAGTGCGAGTCACGGTCTGCCAACCACAGGTGGAGTATAACTCTGGGACATACTGTGTTCACAGTTCGCACCAACCCAGCCAGGCGCTCCAATATACATATAGTTACCAAATCTGCACCGCCCTGGTACGAGGCACAACATCTGCGGTGCAATGACTTGAGTCAGTCTGGACAGCCCCAGTTGCACATGAAGAGTTACCAAATTTGCACCTCCCTGGAATGAGGCACAACATCTGGTGTACAATGACTTGAGTCACACCAGACAATCCGAGACATGCATGAAAAGTTATCAGTGCTGTATTTCGCTGGAATGAGGGACAACATCTGGTGCGCAGTGACTTGAGTAGCACCAGACAAAACTAATCACACATTGAAAGTCATAAATGCCATATCTCCTTTAAATGAGACACAACATCTGGTGCCCAATGACTTGAGTCACACTAGACAAATCTGGTCACACACACACAGACGCAAGTTCAGCGGTGCTGCACAAGGTAGAATGTGACCCTGCTCCGGGTACACCCCCAACTCCGAGGGTCGTAACCAGTGAGTCAGACACCACACACAATGAGCATGCAGTCAGGTGTCACACAAGAGAAATGCAGCATGCTTGTCAAGGGTGGGCCAGGCTGGGTCCCCCAACCGGTGAATCTGCTCACTGCCACGATGTAGGGCCACACTTCTTGAATATGGGCAGTACTTTGAAGGCTCCCCACCAGGCAAATTCAGTCTCCACTCGCAATACTTAGTTCCACACCTGCGCCGCTGTCACCAGGTGATGTCCAGCAGAGGATGTAGACACTTAAGAGGGCACGGCTGTACAGATGACTCAGGTATAAGGAATAGATACCTCATGGGAGGTATTTGATGTCCATGAGATCCAAGGGGCAATCCAACCAGCCCTAGGAGAGTGTCACATAGCAGAAAACCAGTTTACCTAGGCAAGCCATGATACAGGAAGGGCGAGCAGTTGCTCACTAGGGCAGTAATTACTCCTGGTGCACAATAGGTTCTTCTGGCAGTGTACACCACATTCTGCAAGCGTATCTCTACTCTGCTGCAGTGGGCACCAGTAGTTAACATGTAGTGTGCCTTTGAAGTTGGGGGAGGTTCAGAGGGTTCCCCTTTGAACCACAGGTGTCTCCCTAAATGTCAGTCCTGTCTGCTATGGGGCTGTGGAATGCATTTCTTAATCTTTAGTGGGGCCATAATCTGGCTCTGAGACGCCAAATGTCAAAATCTCTCCTTCCAATATATCCAGCCAGGCCCACAAAAGGCAGAGATCTTCCTTCCAGTTGTGAGTCAAGGTTTTATAGCTGTCACAGGGGAATACACAGATGTGTTCTTCCATCCACCAGTGTGTACGTGAGTCAAATAAATAGGCACACAAAGCATTTTTCTAGAAGTGGCATTTCTCCATGATTATTGACAAAACCACCTTTACAATAGAAAGCTGTTTGTCAAGACAAATCCAATGATAGCAAAGAACATGCTGCTACTCTGCCGCAATACAATATAGCAGCTAGTAGTGATTGTAGCACTTCTCCCATGTTAAGCTACGGGCAGAGCAGCTCTTCTATGTAATGAAAACACACGTGGGTAATCTTTACTCTCTCTGGGCATATGTTCCCTTGCACACATACAAGCCTGGATATTTAAAAGAACCAAAGGTACAAGTGCGCACACAGGCCTGCTAAGTCAGATGAGTTACATGTTTAAATTACCATAGGTGCTATTGAGCACACCTAGGCTAGCGCCACTTCCGAACAAGGAGGGAATGTGCACCTGCACCTTCACACTGTACTTAGAGTAGAAAAGTACCCAGGGCCCTTAAGGCCACTCAGTGAGAATCAGCAAAACCTACTAGAAAAAACAAATAGAGTTTGGGGAAACACCAACTCAGCAACTAAGTTTTAACACCAACAAATAAAGAATTCAGCAAAAGATGATGGCTAAAGGCAATATGTATGGGAGTGACCGTACAGAGAGGGCAAAGTCCAACAGTTATCAAACCTAAGTAGCTATAAAGCTCTGATTTATCTACTTTTAATTCGGTGGCATATGTCTACTTGACACCTGTTCTACTCAATCATCTCACATCTAAACACGAAAATGATTTTGCAATGTCTTTTAGTCATGCCTAAATGTTCGCTATACATTCTTTGTATTTCCATAATTCAAATCAATGATGTACCTTTACTCAACAGGAACATGTAAAGATTAATATCTACAGGGAAAGGGCAGGAAAGAGCCATGTCAACAAGATACAGTGCATCTCTGACCTCTCCCCCTGTGCTGGTGCACATTGGGCTGCCTACCGCTGATGCAGGCACCCTTGCACTATAGCCGCAGACAGGATTATTTACTATTTCTATGAGTGCTTGCGAAAGAGGAAAAAACAAGGAGAAATAAAGATATTTCTCCTTGTTGCACCTCCCCTGGGGAGTCCTAAGATTTTGAGGCATTCCCAGGTTTATAGTATATGCGTCAAAACCCATGAGTGTTGCATTGGAAATCCCGCCGCAATGCCCATGGAATGCATCCCTTGTGCAGTGTAAGGCAATGCACCAACTTTCTCTACGTTGCCTTCCACCAAAACTACAAGGCCATGAAAAACCATGCAAATTGGCTTTGCGTGGTCTTGTAGATGTAGGCCAGCACTAAGCGCCACTGGTGCATCACAAAAAGTTATGCACCAGCAGCTCATGGGACATGTAAATAAGCCTGTTAACACATACAGCCTTTATACGGACACATATGAAACATACTTGCATCATTAGCGTACACTCTGGAGCTCAAAATAGGGACACACACTGCTATTCTCTCCTTGTGTTACCTGTATTAGAATTCCTTACAACAGGTACCATACAATGCAAAGTAGGTTTGTTTCCTCTAATTTGTTTAGCCATCCTCCAACAAAATACTTAACCAGGTGATGGATGTTTCGCTGAGAGTGAGCAGGCAGTACATACAATTCCCACTGACACCCACACAGCCTTTACCATCAATGCAAAGTAATGTTTTTTGGATAGCAAAGTTTCCTAACATCCTTGGAGTAATTGATTGCTCAGTACAAGATGAGTCTTAGCTACAACATCAAAGAAAACAGAAGGTGACAGGGGATGTCACCTGAAACCATATCATCATAACTTTTGTGACAGTAAACACATGCATTATGCTGACACTTGTTGGTGGCAGTCTTATCCATCAGACTAATGTGAAAGGAGGACAAGATGGTTTAGGCAAGCCTTCTTTCTAGCTCAAGCAAATCATTTCAATGTAAGCATCAGTCATCATAACCAACAGGTCATGGCGTATGTTCACTCATGCTCTGTAACAGGGTATTTGCTTCTGTACGTTATTAGGCCTTTCATCATTTTCATAAACCTGAGATGGTAGTGCTGCAAGTAGAAAAAGCTGTGGGTGAGTGCTGGAATTTTGGTGAACACTTTTGTTGGATACTGCGCACTATAAACATATTCTCTAGAGTTGATGCAACAATTCTCTGACAGACACTCACTTCCACAAGGCAGGTGTGAATACACATCCACTCCTGCGTCACGCATATATCGTTTACCTTGGGTCTCTCTGATCTCAAGATCAACACTGGGGCTGTGCCAGAGAGCCTCCATCTGTTGTCTTTCTTTATGGTGTCCGAAGCCTCATATGGATATGTTAATATGGTGTTCATATATTCCATTATGTCCTTATCTCAGGTGTGTTTTGTTTTGGTGAGCATGAGATGGCCCATCTGAGGGCCGTGATGTTGAACCACTCATGAGCCTGCACCTCCATCCCAAGATGTGCAAACTTGTACTGCCTGACCATGCTGGACTTCACAATCGAAGATTTTGGCAGGCTTCTGATTATGATGAGTGAGAGATTCTGTTACTCATGTTTTCATGTAACTTTGCAATACAAAACATTTTCTGGAGAACTCCCATACACAGGGGACATGTCAGTCTGCTATGTGGGTGTTCTGGTGACCGGTTGTATGATACAACCACACATGCCTTTACCATGCATGCCTTTACCACGTATGCCTTTACAATGACTTTCATTGTAAAAGTATGGTTTCTAAAGGAATATGCATGGTAAAATGCATCCTGCACCCCCCGTCATGGGCCCTAAATTCCAATACCCTAGCCCTGCAATCCACCCAGTCCCAGCCCTTAAAACAGCTCCTTCCTCCCTGCCCTGAGACCTGCCTAAAATGATCCCGATTCCAGCCCCCCACCCTGAGCCCTAAAAGGGACCCTCACCCCTGAACATTGACCCTTCTCCCATTCTGAGCCCTTAAACCTGGCCCCAGCCCTTAAAACTTCCCATTCGCCTCCCCCACCCTGAGGCCTAAAACCCTGCCCCCTGCCAAACACTACCCTGACCCCAGTACCCCTACCCTGATCCCCAAAACTGAACCTCTCCACTGAAAACAACCAAATCCCCCACCCTGAGCCCTAAAACCAATCCCCAGCCCTTAAACCTACCCCGATTAGCCACACTTTTGTCTCACATCTCATACATTTTAACTTGGGTTTCTCTGATCTCAAAATCAGCACCAGTAGACAGTCTTATCTAGTTCCAATTGAAATATGAGAAAAGGGATGCATTGTTACAAATACAAGCTTTTTTGTTTAATGTATAGCATGTGTGTCACATTATTTTTTCGGTCTGAATCCAGACCTGGACTGTTTCAAACTAAAAGTCTCCATTAATCCTGTTAAAAGCTTTTTCAGCATCCAGTGCTAAGGGGTTTTTTTTAAATTAAGATTTTCAAAAAATGATTTATTGTACTATTTCTTTCTGATATAATCTTGATTCAATGAAACATCAACATTAGCCACAACTGTTTGAGTATACAATGCAGCTGGGCATACATAGGTCAACAGATCCTGTGCCCCATCAAAAAGCCAAGGTGATTCGCCAAGTGCTCAAGGTAAAAAGTATAATGAAAGGGGTTATTTTCTTTTTGTTGCAAAGTAGTCTGGTTAACCTAGGTATATTGCATTTTGTTTGGGGTTGGTAACTCTGACCATGTACATTGAGCATTCAATCTGTGGTGAATGAGGTCCAAACCTATGTTTGTTGCAATTTATAAGTGACAAAATGGGCTAAGTTGTAATGTCTCTTTAGCTGCAAGAAGGTGTTTGCTCCTGGCCATCATCCAAAGACATCTGATGCTGTCTGAGAAAAGTCCAGAGGAGGTCCACTATATCTTTGGGTCTGGATGCGGGAGTGCCTCAGATTTAGAATTTGTCTAAAATAGCCCAGCAGGGTGAGCAGCAGACGTGGTTCTAGGTTGGCTGCCATCATTTCTGTAATACAATCAAATGCTTTTATTGAGTATCTGTGTACTGTTTCACAAATCCATTCAAGGTAGATCAAGTCTGCATGTTCAGTGTGCCGTCTGGGGGCAATGGTGCAATCTATTTGAATCTGTTCTAAACGGCTTTGCCTTAGTAAATTATGTCTAATACATAAATTAAAATTGTAGTAGCTTGTGCCTATGGTGTATAGATAGTAACCTGCAGCAAAAACCCCATATTGCATCTCTGATATTAATCCGCAATTGTGCTTCCCATGCAATCCTATATTGCTCTTAGCTCTGAGATCATGGCGTACAACATAAAAGCCTATATAATTGCTGCTGAAGATTTGATTATCTAAGTCGCTGGTATGACTTATGGAGGTTCGAGCATGAAGTCAGATAGCTACCCACGGGTCCCATGCCAAAGCCTGAAGTACGTCTAGTGGGGTTGTCTCAAATTCAACCTAAGGTGGGCCAGTGTTAGAAACTCTTCATCTGTATATAGATGACCTCCTTGCAGACTTCACTTTACCTGGTGAGTAATAATAAGGGTTGTTCACTAGCTGGTGGCAGAGGGGTACAGAAAATGGGTGACTAATTTATTCCCATACAGCACCAGGCCCAGCAGGCAGGGACCACTGACAAAACCTCAACTATAGGTCTCAGTAGGCTGACTGGCATTAATGAGACCAGGGGTTCTGTTCTATCTCTGGAATCAAATGCTAGATTCTTTGATCTTGGTAACCAGCATAGTGGCATTGAGCTGTCAGGTAGTACGACTCTAAGTCTGAAGCCCTAATCCTTCCCTTTTAAATGGCAGGACAAGTGATTTTTAGCTAATTCTTGCCTGACATCCAAACAAAATCAGTCAAAATGTGTGTGCTTTAAGCGTGTAAAAAATTGTACTTGATGGAAAAGGAATGTTAATAAACAAATACAAACATTTGGGAAGAATAATCACCTTTATTAGTGAGATTCACCCTGCCAATGATAAGGGTGGCTAATTCAAGACTCCACCTGTAGAGCCACATGTGCAACTGCTGTTTTACCCATTTGCTGATAGGCCTTTTCCTTACCTGTGCTGGGCTCTTTTTTGGCAATTTGGGTAAGTTTGCACTTATGGCTTCTTAACTATTTTTCTAGATCAGGTAGCCACACTAAATTTGTGTGCTTTTTTCCAACATCCTGGAGATTCTAAAGATGCCCAGGATTTATGGATTCCCCTGGAGGAGACTAAGAAAATAGGCAAAATATAGGGAAAAGTGCCAGGGATAAAGTATAATTTTTTCACTAAAAATGGCATCCAGGAACAGTTTACTGTACTAACTTCACCAGCTTTCATGAATAAGCAGATCTGAATTAAAAATCCTAATTTTGTCCAACAGTTTTGGCATTTATTTAAGAGGTAGCATATGTCCCTATGTTTTGTGCTCTCAACCTACTTACAGTTTGTGGTGGAAACTAGTGTGAAACCAATGGGTGATTCAGAAAAGCTATACATTTCTGAACACTAGACAACATTCCAAGTTCAGCAAGTGGTCATATGTGTAGTTCCTGCAAGGATTTCCCAAGGACAGTAACTGTTAAAAAAAAGAAACATTGAAAATGAGTGGAAAAAAGAGCATTGAGATAAATTTTTCATCTGCAACTTTTTGTCACTATGGTAGATTGACAAAAGCAATATACCATATTGTCAATTAGACCCCTCTGGTTGCAAGGATATATAGGGGGTTATTCTAACTTTGGAGGAGGTGTTAATCCGTCCCAAAAGTGACGGAAAAGTGACGGATTTACCACCAGCCGTATTACGAGTCCATTATATCCTATGGAACTCGGAATACGGCTGGTGGTATATCCGTCACTTTACCGTCACTTTTGGGACGGATTAACACTCCTCCAAAGTTAGAATAACCCCCATAGTGTTTGTAGGTTCTCTGTTGGACCTGGCTCTTGTTGCAGGGTCATCCCCAATCTTCTTGCCTCCTCCCTCCTATTTTTCCTGACCTGTTTTTGTTGGCTTTGGGATTCTGGGTACTTTACCACTGCTAACCAGTGCTAAACTGCATTGCTTTCTGTGTAAATTGTATTGTTGATTTGTTTATCCATGATTGGCACATTTGATTTCCTAGTAAGTCCCTAGTAAAGTGCATTAGAGGTGCCTAGGGCCTGTAAATCAAATGCTACTAGTGGGCCTGCAGCACTGGTTGTGCCACCCAGATTAGTAGCCCTGTAAACATGGCTCAGACCTGCCAGTGCAGTGTCTGTGTGTGCAGCCTTGCACTGCTAACTCGACCTGGCAAGTGCCCAAACCTTCATGGAAGGCACCCCTAAGGTAGGCCCTGGGTAGCCCGATGGGCAGGGTGCAGTATATGTTAAAGGTGGGACATGTACTGATGTGATTTACATGTCCTAACAGTGAAACACTGCTAAACCTGTTTTACACTTTTGCAAGGCCCATCTCTCTCATAAGTTAACATGGGGGCTGCCTTTAAATAACTTTAAAGTGCAGATTCCTTTTCGGAGCAGATAGAAAATGGAGTCTGGGGTCTCTGAACTCACAATTTAAAAATACATCTTTTAATGAAGTTGTTTTTTAGTTTGAAAATGCAACTTTTAGAAGCATTTTCCTGCTTTAACCATTCAGTCTGCCTGCTTGTGGATTCCCTGTCTGGGTCAGTTTGATAGATGGGATATTTATGAATCCCCTCTAGACAGTAAGGCAAAGGGTGCTGGGACGTAGCCTGCATATTCTGATGAGCCATCTCTGCTAGAGTGGAGGGAAGAGTGGTCACTTACACCTGATTTGGTTGTGCCTGACCTCTTACAATGCAGTCTCCAACCCCCTGGTGCGTGTCTGGTGCCTGGCCTGGGCAAAGCAGGATCTTGTGAACAACAGAGACTTTCTTTTGATGTTTGCCTACTTCAAAGACAGAAAGGGGTATAAGTAGTGGACCCAAAATCCCATACTTTAGATTTCTTCAAGATTTCTGACAGGATTCAAGAGGAACCTCTGCCAAGGAGAAGAGCTGAAGAGCTGAGGAGAAGTGCTGCGTTGGACTGTGGCTGTGCTTTTTGGGCTGTCCTGCAGTTGCTGCTTCTGCCTGTGAAAGGGGACAAAAACTTGACGTGGTTGTGCATTCCTGCTTGAGAAGAATCTCCAAGGGCTTGATCTGAGCTGACCTCCTATTTTGAAGTCTCAGGGCCATTAAATACTTCCTCTTCCATCCAGCACCCTGACTCTCTGCTGAGACTTCTGTCCTATCCAGTCCCTGGGCCCTTGAAAGGTGAATTTGGCAGAACAAGAGGTAAAATCCATGCACAGAACACTGTGCAGGGAAATTTTCGACGCACCATCTGCAATGTGGCTGATAAACTACGTGTCTCCATTTTCGTGGCTGAAATCAACGCTCCACCTGTATCGCGGCTGGGAGATCGACGCATTGGGGCTGGGGAAACGACAAGTAACACCTGCTTCTGGCTGCTGATAATGACGCAAACTTTGTCATAATCTTAAAAATAGGGAATCTCAGAGTTCACACTTGCACTGTTCTCTAGCTAAAAATATCCAAACAGGGTGGTTCACCTCCCCACAGGGAAGGGACCATATAGTGGATGAGAAAGGGAGTAACCAGATCTACTCTCCAATTATCACCACTTAGACAATAAAGTCTCAACTGGCTAAGGTTAGACATATTGTCCTTCGTTTGGTGGGGTTGTATGGGAAAGTAGCCTCTTTCTAGCATGGTTACCCCCACAATTTGGCCTGTTTGACAGTGTGTTTAACTGTGTCTACTGCGATCCTGCTAATCAGGACCCCAGTAGTTATGCACTCCCTCTTTAGTTATGGTTAAAGGATACTGGTACTCCAGTATTCCACCCACAATTGGCATACTGGTGCCCCCTTATAAGTCCCTAGTATATGGTACTTAGGTACCTAGGGCATTGGGCTTCTAGGGGATCCCTTTAGGCTGCAGCATTTATTTTGCCACCCATAGGGAGCCCATGCATAGACTTCTACAGGACTGCCATTGCAGACTGTGTGAAATGGTGCATGTACCCTTTCACTGCCATTTACACTGCACCAGGTCACTTATAAGTAACCCCTAAAGTAGGCCTCCCAGTCCTGAAGACAGGGTGCAGAGTACCTGTGTGTGAGGGCATCCTTGCACTAGCAGTAATGCTCCCATGACCTCCAGGGTCATTTTCCTGGACTTCATGAGTGCGGGGATGCCATTTTATGCATGCACTGGACATAGGTCACCACCTATGTCCAGCTTCACAATGGTAAATATGGCCATGTTTGATCTCAAACATGCTGAATTCAAACCCCAATGCTTTTGCAAGAATTGTTTGTATGATTCCATGCACTCTGGGTCCACTGCCATTACAGCCTTCTGAAGTTTTCCAGGCAGCCCCAGTTGCTGCCACCTGACAGACAGGTTTTTGCCCTCCTGTTCCTCAAGCAGCTCGAGCCCAGGAAGACAGAACAAAGGTTTCCGTTGGGAGAGGGGTGTTACACGACGGCTTGCGTTATTTCAAAATGCCAGCCGGGCGCTGTATTTATTGAATGGTGCAAGCTGGCGCTAAACCTGGGCTAGTGTCTTAGAAAAACACGCTAGCTGGGTAGGGGTGGTGTAGGGAAGAAGGGGGTTGTGCTTCAGAAAATGATGTTAGCCTGGTTACAGGCATAGAAAATGCCTCTAACCAGACTAACAGCATTTCCTTGGGCACAACCACCAAAAACATGACTCCTGTCTTCGGAAAGATAGGAGTCATGACCACCACAACAGGTCTAGCGTCAAAATATAAATATGGAGTTAAGTTTGCGATGAATAAGCGTAAAAAAATAAATTTGCGCAAACAGAGTATAAATGTGGACCTAAGTTTAGACCTAAAGTTAGACATTTGCTCTAAATTTAGACTTTTGGTCCAAACTTAGGCCTAGATTCAAGGGGGCCTAGTGGATCCTTGTGCCACATCAGCGTCATGTTTTATGATGCTAATGTGGCTCAATGAGGCCAAATTCGCTGCGCCATATTTACAAAGTGGCACAATACATGCATTGCACCACTTTGTAACCCCTTGTGCTACGTTATGCCTGCATCAGGCATAATGTATTCAAGGGGGGGTTCACCCGATAGGGGGACGGCAAAAAGGGCGCAGTGGAATCAAAGAGATTCTATAGCGCTATTTTTAGCAGCTATTTTTAACACCTCCACAGAGCAGGCGCTAAAAGGGGGCATACCATTGTTTTCAATGGGTCCCTACATACTCTGCAGGATTAGCGGCAACATTTTTGAGCTAATCCTGCAGAGTACATCAATATTGCTCTTACCTTGCACCATGGTGGCAGTAGGGAAGCGCTAAGAGATTGAGGAAAAGTGGCACTGCATTGGATGCAGTGCCACTTTTCTGAAATTCGGGCCTTAGACTTTTAATCTAAGTTTACCTTTGTGAATTGGGCCCATTTTGTTTAATGTACAAAATGTGTATTATATTAATGCATTTAGGTCCAAACCCAGACCAGGACTGTGTTTTAAACTAAAAGGCCCAATATACAGTACAAACATGATAGTTAGACCTGACAGCCTAAAGGTGGTCAACCCCAGCTTTTTGCCTGCCTCCCTTCACTTTTTTAACCAGTGCTAAAGTGCATTTGCTCTCTCCCTTAAAACATGGTAACATTAGTTCATACCCAATTGGCTTATTTGATCTACTTGTAAGTCCCTAGTAAAGTTCACTACATGTGGCCAGGGGCTTCAGATTGAATGCTTCAAGAGGGCCTGCAGCACTGGTTGTGGCACCCACATATGTAGCCCTTTAACCATGTCTCAGGCCTGTCATTGCAAGACCTGGGTGTGCAGTTTCACTGCCACTTCGACTTGGCATTTAAAAGTACTTGCCAAGCCTTCAACTCTCTTTTTTCTGCATATGTCACCCCTAAGGGAGGCCTTAGGTAGCCCATAGGGCAGAGTGCTGTGTAGGTAAAGGGCAGGACATATGCCTGTGTGTTTTATATGTCCTGGTAGTAGAAAACTCCTAAATTCGTATTCTACTGCTGTGAAGGATGCTTCTTTCATAGGCTAACATTAGCAAACTACTGTTTGAGTGGTAGACTCTGATCAGAATGGAGTAGACAGGTCATATTTAGTATGGCCGGAAAGGTAATACAAAATCCTGCTGACTGCTGAGATTGGATTTTATATTACTATTTTAGAAATGCCACTCTTAGAAAGTGAGCATTTGTCTGCACTTAAAATCCTTCTGTGCCTTATAGCCTGTCTACAATCCACGTCTGGGTTGGTCTGGATATCAGCTCCCTTGTGTATTTCACCCAGACAACCGCAAACAGAGAATGCTTAGTCACACTTGCACACATTTATACACTGAATGGGTCTTCCTGGGCTGGAAGGGTAGAGGGGCTTGACACTTCTATTTCAAAGGCTAGTGGCCTACCATCACACAAAGACTGCCACACCCCCTACTGGGTCCCTGGCAGACCTGTACTGAAAGGGGACCTTGTGCACTTCAAAACCACTCTTTGAAGTCTCCCCCACTTCAAAGGCACTTTTGGGTATTTAAACTGGGTCCCTGACCCTACCAGCTCAGACACTTCCTGGGACAGATACTCTGAGCCAGATCCTGCAACCTGCCAAAAGTAGCTGCCTGGCTGCCCAAAGGACTAACCTAGATTGCTTTGCTGTGAAGGACTGCTGCCTTGCTGTTGCCCTGCTGCCTTTCTGGCCTCTGGCTCTGCTGGGAAGTGCTCTCCAAGGGCTTGGCTTGAGCTTGACTCCTGTTTCCTGAAGTGTCAGGGCCTAAAAGACTTCCTCTTTTCAAAGCAACTCCTTATGTGGTGAAAATTGACACACACCCTGCTGGAATCAATGCACAGCCTGCCTAGCGGTGAAGAAATCACTGCATCGCTGCTGCTGAACAACGCAGCCCAGCTCCCCGAGTGGAGATCGACACAGCACCAGCATTGTGACCGTAACTTCAACGCACAGCCCACCGGATCGACGCATAGCTGAGCTGGAACAATGCAGCCTGACTTCCTGCGTGAGGAAAAGACACAGCGCCTGCCGTGCGACAGAAACTCTGCCGCATCACCCACTGGATCGATGCAGCACCTGTGACTTCATCCAGCATGCCCTGGATTTACACGCATCATCCCTGGGGGGCAAAAGACCCGGCATCGCAAACACCCACTGCTTTTGTCGTTGCCTCAGGTTTAAAAGTTGTTGCATTGGAAAACAAGGAGGAATGCTTTTATTCCTCCTAATTTTTTGCTTCTTCCATGTGTGCTGCATTCTGCATTACTCATAGAAAAAGTAAAATGCCATGGACGATTGCTTACATGCAGAAAGAGACACCTTCTTGCACATAAACAATCTATCCCCTCACCTCAACGCAGACACCCTTGCACTATGGTGTAAGGATGCCCGCGTAGGCCCTAGGCAAGTTAATTCAGTGCCAGTGCATGGGGGAAACGAAGAGGTGCACCGTATTCCTCTAAATACGGTGCACTCCTGCATTTCAAAAGTGGTGCAGGGTGGCACTGCTATTTTCGGCGCAGCACCGCGCTGTGCCACTTTAGCATTAATCTCGGCCATGCATTTTATTCAATTCTATTATTTTTCCAAAAGTTTTGTTTAGTGGAAGCTATTTTTATTCTTTTATCTGTTGCCCTTTTGAGTAGACTTTTGTTATTCTTTTCATGCAAAACATATTCACTCTGTGCTTTTTCCAAGGCTGACTATGATAAGATTATTAGTTATTGCCGGTACACAGCGTTCTTCATGTCCCCAACTCTCATACACTGAAATATATATATTGTCACATCAGGGCACTTTCTCAGAACATCTGGGGACCAGATGTATCACAGGGTTTCTCCCTATTCTGTGTGTATGGGCAAACACTTTAATACATATGTCCCATGATGTTTCATTATAAAACACCTCACTGCCCCCTTTATTTAGAGGGGATTTCCAGCTAGTGCTAGTGAATGCTGCATGTGACTTTTCAGTTTCTGCTGAGATCTGACGATTTCTCCGCCCATATGTGGGAGGACTCACAGTAGACCAATAGACGTCTTCTTTACCTACAGCCACAGGTATGGGGATGTGTTTCTTCCGAGAGGCCTAATGGGCAGATTCGGGCTTACACTGCCATTGTTCTTCTATAGAATATCAGTGGTACAGGTAGGGATTCTAGAGCCATTATTTTGACAGTATGGTGGTACCTTTCCTATGTTTGACTTTCCACACCACTGTTCTGCTTTTATAATGTTTTATCTTCTTCATAATCGCAATACATGCTTTTTTTTACATGGAATGCATTTGATTCAATAAAACCTTTTGAACCTTGTATTGCTTCTGTTTGTCTTTGCCTGTTTTAGACATGTGTGACTAAGAGGAAGGGGTACGATCTGTTCCACCACAGTTTCCTGAGAAATCTAAGACGTCATGCAACAGGCTGCCACAGTTCATCTTTACCCCTGGGTACTGGTGAGGTGCTGCTAGCTGGCCAAAAAGGTTTAGGCCGACAGTTGTCACACAGCGCAAAATCAGACACAGTCCCTCACACTCAGTGGTGCTGCCACCCAAATCCAGCAGTCTCTTTACTATACCAGGACTGACTTTATAACAGTGCCCCGCATCCATGTCAGTGCCCAGTACAGCCGCATCGCACTGCCCTAAAGCCGACCTTGGGTGCAGGCAATTGGTTCCTAATTTATTCCCATACAGCATCAGGCCCAGTAGATTGAGATCAGTGTCAAAACCTTGGCTCTAGGTCTCAATAAGCTGGCTGCCAGTAAGGAGAACAGGGGAAATGCCTCAGTTTGTTCTATCTCTGGTATCAAATGAGGGATTCTTTGGTCTGGATGGTACAGAGTATAGTGGCATTGAGTTGCCAGGTACTGTGACCCTAAGGAGCATATTTGAGCAGGTGTTAAAAGTGTCAAAAAAATTACGCAAGGAAATCTTTCAACTTTCCTTGTGCCATTGTTTCAGCCCCCCTAATGGGAGAATGCCCCCTTTGCATATATTATGTCTGGTGCAGGCTTAATGCAGGACAAAGGGTTACAAAGTGGCACAACAAATGCATTGTGCTACTTTGTAAATATGGTGCAGCGTTTTTGAACTTCTATGCAACATGAGTTTAAAAAAATAACTCTTATGCGGCCTTAGAATGGCGCTCGGGGTTCTTAAATATGCCCCTAAGTCTGAAGCCTCAGTCCTTTCATCACAAATGGCAGGACCAGTGTTCCCCAGCTAATTCTTGGCTGTCACTCCACCCAAATAAGTTTATTTATGCACATTATAAGGGTACAGAAAATGGAATGGGAAAGTTCATAAATAGATGCAAAAATTTGGGAAAAATGATTACCTTTACTAGTGCGATTTGCCCTGCCAAGGAATATGAATGGCTGTAGGAAACTACCCTCTTTGTGCCATGGTTACCCCCATTTTCTGCCTGATGTCAGTGTGCTTGACTGTGTTCACTGGGATCCTGCTAACCAGGACCCAGTGATTATGCTCTCTCGCCTCTAAATTTGGTTGTTGCATAGTGGTAACCCAGTATTTCACCAACAATTGGCATACTGGTGACTCCTTATAAGTCCCTAGTATATGGTACTTAGGAACCCAGGGCATTGGGGGTCCAGGGGATCCCTATGGGCTGCAGCATATCTTTTGCCACCCATAGGGAGCCCATGCAAAGGCTTCTGTAGGCTGCCATTGCAGCATGCGTGAAAAGGTGAATGCACCCTTTCACTGCTATTTACACTGCTAGAGGTCACTTATAAGTCACCCCTGTAGCAGGCCCTCCAGCCGTGAGGGCAGAGTGCAGATTACCTGTGTGTCAGGGGAACCCTGCACTAGGTGCCCCACGACTTCCAGGACCATTTTCCCAGACTTCGCATTTTACAAGTGTCCTGGACATAGGTCACTACCTATGTCCAGCTACACAATGGTAACTTTGAACATAGGCATGTTTGGTATCAGACATGTAGGAATTATACCCCCATGCTTTTACAAGCATTCGTTGTATGATTCCATGCACTCTGGGGCTCCTTAGAGGACTCCCAGTAATGCCATTACAGCCTTCTGAGGTTGTCCAGGCAGCCCCAGCTGC
This sequence comes from Pleurodeles waltl, assembly GCF_031143425.1. NCBI lineage: Eukaryota > Metazoa > Chordata > Amphibia > Caudata > Salamandridae > Pleurodeles > Pleurodeles waltl. Next base: position 116,110,470 of record NC_090442.1, read on the forward strand.
TGCCACCTCTCAGACCGGTTTCTCCACTCCTGTTGCTTGGGCAGCTCAAACCCAGCAAGACAGAACAAAGGATTTCCTTTGGGAGAGGGGTGTTACACTTTCTCCCTTTGGAAATAGATGTTACTGGCTTGGGAGGGGTAGCCTCCCCAAGCCACTGGAAATGCTTTGAAGGGCACATTTGGTGCCCTCCTTGCATAAGCTAGTCAACACCGGTTCAGGGACCCCCAGTCCTTAATCTGGCGCAAAATTGGACAAATTAAAGGGAAGTGAATACTGCCCTATCTATCACAGCCTCAGGGGTGGTGCTCAGAGCTGCTTCAGAGGGTCCATGGGTTTTGCCATCTTGGATTCCAAGTTGGCAGGGACCTCTGGGAGCATCTGAGTGGCCAATGCCAGCAGGTGAGGTCAGAGCTCTCCCTTGATAGGTGCTTACCTGTTTAGCTGACCAATCCTCCTTTCAGGGTGATTTAGGATCTCTCTCTTGGGTGGTTCTTCAGATCCAGATTGCAAGGCTCCAGCAGAAAACCTCTGCTTCTTTTACTTTACCTTCTCACCAAAGAAACCTCATCTGGACCCTCCAGGAACTCTTCAAACTGCAACAAAGAAGCCAAGATGACCTTTGCAACATTGTCTCTTCAGCTCCTGCCAGCAACTGCAACTCTTTCCTGGTCATGCATCCTCAGAGGACAGTCTGTCTCCAGTCTGCACCAGAAGAACAAAGGAATCTCCTTTGGAGTGAAGGAGTCACTCCTCTGTTTCAGCAGCCACCTCTCTGCAATGCAGATTGGCTACGTGGATCCCCTCTCCTGCTGAGTTGTGTGGATCCCGCATCACGGGTGATAGACTGAAGTGATCCCGATAGTTCTGACATCCTACTGTCCAACTTTGGTGGAGGTAAGAGCTTGCCTTACACACAAGACAGTACTCCCATGCACAGCGTGTTTTATAGTTGCCAGGGCTTGTTGGCATCCTTCTACGAAGTTCTCCATGCACCGTGCATCTCTAGGCCCCAGCACTCTGCGACGCACAGCTTCCTGAGTGGTTCTCCGGCGGTGGGGGATCCTTTGTTGTCATGCTTTGTGGGCCTCCTTTGGCACCTCCTTTGTTCCCATGCTGTGGGACTTCTGTGTGCGCTTCCTGATCTTCTGTGGGACTTCTGAGTTGCCGAGAGCCCCCTCTGACTCCTCCTCCTGGGTAGAGTACACCAGGTCCCTCCTGGTCCCGGGCAGCGCCATTTTCAACTAACCATGAGCTTTGCATGTGCCAAGGCATGTTGGCAGAATCCAGCAACACAAATCAGACTGCAATCTTCCATCCGGCGTGGGACATCATCTGCACCAAACAGGAACCCGCATCTGTCTTCTTGGGACCATTACTGACTGTTTTTCTTCACCAGTGGTTCTTCGTTTGCACCTTCATCTGGGTTAGCAGGGGCTTCAGTTCTCCCTGGACTCTTGTGTGTTCTTGGACTTGGTCCTCTTCTTCCACAGGTCTTCAGTTCCAGAAATCCACTGTTGATGTCTTGCATTCTCTTCTGGTTCTTGCATAATCTTCTTTCTTGCGTTCTTGTGTGTTCTAGGAAAGTTTCTGTGACTTACTCCTGCTCTCCTGGGCTCTGGGGTTTGTTCTATTACTTACCTTTGGTGTTTTCTAATACTCCCAGTGTCCCTCTACACACTACATGTGCCTAGGTGGGAAACCAACATTCGCATTACACTTTCTTAGTATATGGTTTGTGTTCCCCCAGGCTCATTTCCAACTATTGTGATTCTCACTAATTGCACTGTTTTCTAACTGTTTTTCTGCACATTTCTGCATACTAGTTGTTAGAAATGGGTCTTTGATTGGCAGTCAGGTTACCCCCTGTCCAAGCAAGTAGTGGACTTTACTGGGGTTTTACAAGTAGATTAAATAATCCAATTGGGTATGAAACAAGGTCTCCATGTTTTAAGGGAGAGCGCGTATACACTTTAGCACTGGTTAGCAGTGGTAAAGTGTGCAGCGTCCTAAAACCAGCAAAAACAATGTCCAAAAAGTAGAGGGAAGCAGGCAAAAAGTGAGAGGTGACCATCCTAAGGCTGTCAGGTCTAACACTAGAGTATATAATTTGTGTATTACTTACCTCCTAAGGGAGTATAGTCTTTATGGTATTTTTGGCATTTGTGTCACCAAAAAAAAGTACCTTTATTTTTGTAACACTGAGGGCCGTATTTATACTCTGGTTGCGCCGAATTTGCGTCGTTTTTTTCGACGCAAATTCGACGCTAAACTAACGCCAACTAACGCCATATTTATACTATGGCGTTAGACGCTTCGGGCGCCAAAGTGCCCGGAGTGTGCGTCATTTTTTAGCGTGAACCCCTTCCTTGCGTTAATGATATGCAAGGGAGGCGTTCCCGTCTTAAAAAATGACTCCCAGGCCTTTACGTGGTATTTATACTCCCGGGCAAAAATGACGCCCGGGAGTGGGCGTGGCCAAAAACGGCGCATTTGCGCCGCTTTTTAACGCCTGGGTCAGGCATGGCGTTAAGGGACAAGTGGGCTCAAAATGACCCCAGAGTGCCCTCCCCTGCCCCCAGGGACCCACCCTGCCACCCTTGCCCACCCCAGGAGGACACCCAAGGACGGAGGGACCCATCACATGGACATTAAGGTAAGTTCAGGTAAGTTTTTTATTTTTTATTTTTTGTGGCATAGGGGGGCCTGATTTGTGCCCCCCTACATGCCACTATGCCCAATGACCATGCCCAGGGGACATAAGTCCCCTGGGCATGGCCATTGGGCAAGGGGGCATGACTCCTATCTTTACAATAATAGGAGTCATGTTGATGGGGGATGGGCGTCGAAAAAAAATGGCGCAAGTCGGGTTACGACGATTTTTTCGACGTAACCTGACTTGCCCCATTTTAAGACGCCCATACGCCATTTTCCCCCTACGCCGGCGCTGTCTGGTGTACGTGGTTTTTTTCCACGCAAACCAGGCAGCGCCGGTCTGCTTGCGCCGGCTAACGCCATTCCATAAATACGGCGCCCGCATGGCGCTTCAGAATGGCGTTAGACGGCGCTAAATTTTTTGACGCTAAACTGCGTTAGCGCAGTTTAGCGTCAAAAAGTATAAATATGGGCCTGAGTATTTTCTTTCATGTGTGTGATTACTGTGTCACTACAGTGGTATTGCATGATCTTTGCATGTCTCCTAGATAAGCCTTGGCTGCTCAGCTACAGCTACCTCTAGAGAGCCTGGCTTCTAGACACTGCCTACATGTCACTAATAAAGGATAACTGAACCTGGTATAAAGTGTAAGTACCTTAGGTATCCACTACACACCAGGCCAGCCTCCTACAGTCACTAGTTCAAGACTCTGGCTGTGGTGCCAAATGCTCAACTGCTGGGCCATAGTCTAATTAGCTCCTCAGTGTCCCTATGTAGTATCACCCTAGGTATTTAACAGTGTCCTTGTCCCAGGTTATTGGTTTCTACAATTTGGGATTAGGAGTGTGCTTTGTCAGCAAAAATAGTTTACACTTATCCGAATTGATGTTTAGTCCTGAGAACCTGTTGAATATGATCACTTCTCTAATCAATAACTGCAGGTTCTTGGCAGGGCTCTCAATGAATAGAAGTATATTTTCAGTGTACATGAAGAGGAAAACATGTCCTGAGCAGAAACGCAAATGTAGCTGTAGGTATCATTCCAGCAGGTGCCTAGCCAGGGGATCAATTATCAATACAAATAACAGTTGTCATCCCTGTCTCATACCCCTAGATTCTGGGAAAGATGTCAGTTCATTGACCTGGACCTTCTCCACAGGCTTCTTGAAAAGAACAATCATCAATCTGCAGAAGTAATCTGGCAAATATGACCACTCCAGTGAGCTGAATGCTTTTTCTTCATCAAGTAGAAAAACAGCGTTCTCCATCTCAGGATTATGTGATGGAGAAAAATGTATGTAAACTTATTGCCATTGATCTGTTAATCTGTATGGGGTAAATGCAGATTGTGTTGAGAATACAATTTTCAGCAACAATAATAAAAGATGATTTACCTATAACCTGGTAAGGATTCTATTATCTAGATTTTACAAGGATAGTGGCCTATAAGAGGTACAATGTCTGGGCTGTTTCAAGGCTTGTGGAGGAGGGTGAATATGGCCTTGCATAGTGAGGGGAGAAATATTTCTGTTCTGCAGACTTCCCCATAAGTAGTGCATTAGGGTGCATTTGTAGGCTTTATAGAACTTCAGTGGGAGCCCATCAGACCCCATTGCCTTGCCCCTGGCCAGCCCCTCTATTGACACTTTAATTTCTTCAGAAGTGATTGCTTCATTTGAAAATAGCATATGGTGATTTTCCCAGCCATGTTCATAAATTTTAACACATTCTCCCAGTCTGACTTTGCTTGCCGTAAGTGAGTCCTTGGAGCTTTTTATCAGCTACAGTTTCTGACAGTATCACCTATCATGGCTTAAAAGCCATGCCCAGGTCCTACCTAGTCTTTTGCCCTCTTCATATCCCCTGGCTTGGGTATACTTCGAAGTGTTTCACTTCACTGTTGGCAAAGTTGCCGAAAGCTACCATCTCAATTTGAAAAGTGGCAACATCCTCCCCCAAGCAGTGGACAATGACTTACAAGCATTCAACACAATTTTTAGCGACCTGAAAAGGCAAGCAGGAGCATCAATAAAACCTCCTAGCTAATCACCTGATATCTCAACCCCTAACCACCATCCTAAACAGAATAATGCTGCCCAAAGATCTATAACCATGGGCAATCATAGCCCTGCAATCTACAATTTCCCTCTGAGTCTCCAAATAGACCTGAAAAGGCAAGAAGCAACCACAGCAAAACCTCCTAGCTACCCAATTCATTCCCTGACGCTAACCATTATCTTAAACCCACTAACACTGCCCAAAGCACAACATCCATTGACAATCATAGTCCACTTGACTACCATCCAAATAGCAACCATAGCTCGAGGAGCAACTTCTCTACCACAGGACGTGGGTCAATCCCAAAGAAATATCCCACAGACTTGGAGCAGGGTATTGAATCAAAAATGCAAACAGGTCACAAAAATCTGGAAGCATACACACAGAATGATAATGCAATCTGTCTGTGCCCATCTCACAAACTTTCCATAAATCAAATAAACGAGAACCTGCAATTACTCAGGAAGGACATTGAATGGGTCAAGAAGAATTCCATCACAGTCTGACTCACACTAGAAAGGTTGTACACTCCCATTCAATCAATCAATCAATCGGTTTTTGTAAAGTGTGGCTACTCACCTATGAGGGTCTCAGGGCACTGGAGGGGGTGGGGGGACAGAGGGCCTCATCCAAAGAGCCATGTCTTGAGGTTCTTCCTGAAGATGGTGAGCGATGGGCTTTGTCTGAGGTGCAGGGGAGGTTGTTCCAGCTCTTTGCTGCAATGTAGGTGAAGGATCGTCCTCCGGCGGTGGTTTTACAAATGTGAGGGATGGTGGGCAGGGCCATCTGGGTGGAGAGGAGGGATCTGGTGGGGGTGTGGAAGGAGACGTGGTGGTTCAGGTAGGCTGGCTGGTCCTGTGTTGTGTTTGGCCTGTACGTGCGTGTGAGTAGCTTGAAGGTGATTAGTTTTTCAACCAGGAGACAGTGGAGGGTTCTCAGGTGTTAGGAGATGTGTTCTCGGCATGGGAGGTCCAGGATGAGTCTGGCGGTGGCGTTCTGGATAAGTTGTAGTTTCTTGAAGTTTCTAGTTGAGGTGCCGGTGTAGAGCGCATTGCCATAGGTGAGCTTGCTTGTGACTAAGGCATGGCTGAGACTCCTGCGACAGTCTGCTGGGATCCATCTGAAGATCTTACAAAGTTTGCAGAGTCTGTGTCAGCAGGAAGAGGCAACTGAGTTTACCTGGTGGGTCATGGATAGGGAGGAGTCGAGGATGATGCCTAGGTTGTGGGCATTCTCAATTGGTGCAAGGGGGACGCCGAGGTATGTAGGCCACCAAGAGTTGTCCCAAGCTGAGGTGACATTTCCATAGATGATGAGCTCAGTCTTGTCAGAGTTGAGCTTGACGCAGCTTTCTCACATCCAGGTGTTGACAGCTTACATTCCTTAGTGGAAGTTCCTTTTGCCCGTATCCGGGTCTTCGGTGAGGGAAATAACGATTTGTGTGTCATCAGCATATTACACAATGTCCACACCATGGCTTCTGACGATGGCTGTAAGAGGGGCCATGTATACGTTGAACAGTGTGGGACTCAGTGAGGATCCTTGGGGACTCCGCAGTGTGCTTCTGGATGTGTGGGGTGGGAGTCTGACCCTCTGCGTCCTCCATGAGAGGAAGGATTGGATCCATTCCAGGGCTCTTCTGCTGATTCCTATGTCATGGAGTCAGGTGCGTAGAGTGCTGTGGGAGACTCTGTCGAAGGCTGCTGACAGGTCATGGAGTATGAGCACTGCGGTGTGGCCGCAGTCTAGGAGTAATCGGATGTCGTTGGGGGCTGTCAGGAGGGCTGTCTCAGTGCTGTGGTTGCTGTGGAAGCCGGACAGGGAGCTGTCCAGGGAGTTGTTGCCCTTGATGAAATTATGTAGTTGTGCATTGATTGCTTTCTCCTGTACTTTGGCAGGCTAGCGTAGCTGCGAGATGGGTCGGACATTCCTTAGCTCTGATGGGTCGGCAGAAGGTTTCTTCAGGAGAGAGCGTATTTCGGTGTGTTTCCAGTACTCAGCGAAGGCGCTAGTGTTGATGGAGCAGTTCATTGTGTTTCGGAGCTTTGGGGCGATGGATGCGCTGGATCTGATGTAAATGTTGTGTGCGCAGGCGCCTGTGGGGGCTCTGAAGAGGGTGCTGTTCATGATGCTGACTGTTTCCTCTGTGGTGAGCATGGACCAGCTGTGGATGGTCTGGGTGGGTTCCTTAGAGTTGTGTGTTGAGGAGTTGATGTGCTCCCGGACTGCGTCCTTCCTTGCATTCTTGATTTTTTTTAGGTGGGCGTTGGTTGCGGCTCTGAAGGAGGCAAAGTCTTTGCTGGTTTGGCTGTTCCTTCATTTATTCTCTGAACATCTGCAGGAATGCTTTGATTCTTAGAGTTCGGTGGTGAACCAGCTGGCTTTCTTAGATTTACGTTTGGCTGATGTCACCCAGAGGGGGACTACAGTGTCAGTGCATTCGGTAATCTATGCGCTGATGTGTTGGTGTCATCAGAGGAAGGAGGGAGGGATTTGGCGAGAGATGAGGTGAGTTGCTCACTGGTGATTTTGTTCCATTTCCTGTGGGGTGTTCTGGGGGTGCGGGTGTGGCTTATGGGGTTGGTGATTCTGAAGTGTATGCAGCAGGTGGTCGGTCCAGTCTGGGGTGGGGATGGTCTCGATGGTGATCCAGTTGCTTGAGGTGAAAATGGGGTCCAGTGTGCGTCCTGCGATGTGTGTGGGTGCGGAGACCAGCTGTCTGAGGCTCAAGGTGGCAAGGTTGTTGAGTAGAGCGGTGCAGTCCTCAAGGTGGAAATTCAGGTCACCGAGGAGGACACCAGGACCTGAAGGTAGCGATGTCTACAATGTCATCTATGAATGCTGGGAGGGGGCAGAGTGGCTTGTACACAAATTCATTAACTCCCCAAAAAAGAGATAACCAATATGCTAATCTACTACCATGTAACACAGAAATCCCCCCGACACAACACTCTACATTCCGATCTTCAATATATCCAACTACAAATACCAGTAAGACAAACCTCTACAAGGCAAACACAACAATCTGATCCCAATATCAATGAACATATTGTCCAACAAACATAATAATAACTCACAAAACAAGAACATACCTGAAATACATGCTGCACAACTGCAGATCAGCTGCAAAACATGCAACTGATATATTAGCTGTGATCGAAGCTCATGGTCTGGACATTCTCTTCCTAACTGAAACCTGGCTCATTCCAACATCAGCACCAACAATGGACTCTTTCATCCCCTCAGATTTTCCCATCTTACATCTATACTGCATGCTGAAGCAAGGGGGAGGGGTAGCTCGCTATAATCTACAGAGACTCCCTAACCCTATACTTACTCAAGCTAGAGGATCCATGAACTCATGAGAGCTGAAATCTAGCTTGAAAAGAAACTGATAACAAAAACACTACTCTTACACCATTTATGAGGTGTCAACACAATCTTCCTTGACCAACTTATGGAAATGATCACAATCAATGCTACAACACTCTCGAATACAATACTAGGAGATTTCAACTTACATTGGAACCATGTCAAAGATACCACAGAGGCTGCCCTTAGTAACCTGCTTCAGGCCCTCAACATGACTCACGCATACAAGGGGCCAACCCATGTCAAAGGTGCATTTCTTGACCTCATCATGGCTAATCTGGCATCAGTAAACATGCTAGACATCACACCATCAGATTGGTCAGACCGCACAAGAAACAAAAATAAAGGGTCAAAATAGAAATAAAAAAATGTGGGTGAGAGATTTAGCAGCATAAACAGATCAGTACTAGGGGATATGTGCCAAGCTTCCCTGGCACCACGTATTGACCAAATGTTGGTTCAAGATCTAATTAATTTCTACAACAGCATCAGGGCCAACATAGTGTTGAAGGCTGCTCCATTACGACAAAAAAGGCAAAAGAATAAACCATTGGTACCATGGCTCAACCAAAACACAAACAATGAAAGAAGAGAACAAAGACAGCTGGAATGATTATGAAGGAAGGACTTTACCCACTTCGAACAGCTGAGAATGCACGGAATCTCATACAAAAAGGTGATCCTGAAAGCCAAAACAACAGCGATCAGATCTCAATTAGCCTAGATAACTATTTGACATAATAAAGCAACAGTCAGGAAAACTTACAGACTCCACATTTAAAAACAACTCAATGGACATCTTTAACGCCTTCTCAACTTTCTTTAAAGACAAAATTGCAACTATAAGCAACTCTATTCCAAAATAACCATCCAAGTCCCTAACCTAGGTGTTAGAACTGACAGCCTTAGGGTGGTCACCCCTAACGTTTTGCTTGCCTCCCTCCACTTTTTGGACTCTGTTTTTGCTGGATTTTAGGCTCTGCGCACTTTACCACTGCTATCCAGTGCTAAAGTGCATATGCTCTCTCCCTTTAAACATGGTAACCTTGGATCATACCCAATTGGACTATTTAATTTACTTATAAGTCCCTAGTAATGTGCACTGTATGTGCCTAGGGCCTGTAGATTAAATGCTACAAGTGGGCCTGCAGCACTGGTTGTGCCACCCACTCAAGTAGCCCCTCTTACCTTGTCTCAGGCCTGCCATTGCAAGGCCTGTGTGGGCAGTTTCACTGTCACTGTGACTTGGCATTTAAAAGTACTTGCCAAGCCTAAACCTCCCCTTTCTCTACCTATAAGTCACCCCTAATGTGTGCCCTAGGTAACCCCTAGAGCAGGGTGCTGTGTGGGTAAAAGGCAGGACATGTACCTGTGTAGTTTACATGTCCTGGTAGTGTAAAACCCCTAAATTACCTTTTACACTACTGTGAGGACTGCCCCTTCATAGGCTAACATTGGGACTGTCCTTGTACATTGTTGAAGTTGTAGCTGCTGATCTGAAGGGATTAGGAAGGTCATATTTAGTATGGCCAGAATGGTAATACAAAATCCTGCTGACTGGTGAAGTTGGATTTAATATTACTTTTTTAGAAATGCCACTTTTAGAAAGTGAGCATTTCTCTGCACTTAAATCTTTCTGTGCCTTACAATCCACGGCTGGCTAGGCTTAGTTGACAGCTCCTTGTGCATTCACTCAGACACACCTCAAACACAGAGTACTCAGCCTCACTTGCATACATCTGCATTTTTAATGGGTCTTCCTGGGCTGGGAGGGTGGAGGGCCTGCTCTGACACAAAGGACTGCCACACCCCCTACTGGGACCCAGGCAGACAGGATTGAACTGAAAGGGGACCTGGTGCACTTCTAAGCCACTCTTTGAAGTATCCCCCACTTCAAAGGCACATTTGGGTATAAAACAGGACCTCTGCCCTACCACCTGAGACTCTTGCTGGAGAAGAAACCTGAACCAGAACCTGCAACCTGCCAAGAAGAACTGCCTGGCTGCTCAAAGGACTCACCTGACTGCTTTCTACAAAGGACTGCTACCTTGCTGTTGGCCTGCTGCCTTGCTGAACTCTTGCCTTGCTGCAGACGTGCTCTCCAAGGGCTTGGATAGAACCTGCCTCCTGTTCCCTGAAGTCTCAGGACCAAAAATACTTCCATCTTTCAACTGGACTCCTTGTGCGCCGAAACATTTGACGCACAGCTTGCTCCGCGGTGAAAAATTCACCTCACGCCAATCCGGAAAGACGCCCCTCGACCCCGCAAGGAAAAGATTGACGCAACACCTGTGGTGCGACCGGAACTTTGACGCACGGCCTGCCTGGACAACGCCGCCCGACTTCCAGAGAGGAAATCAACGCAACGCCTGGCGTGAGGGAGAAAATTCCACGCACAGCCCACCGGAACGCTGCGCAGCTGGACAACAAGCCCAGGAATCCACGCACAGACCCCTGTGCGTCTGAAAACCCCGCGACCCACAGAGGAGACTGTCCGCGCGCCGGAAATCAACGCAACGTCTTGCCTGCGTGAAAAATAACGATGCAAGTCCGTGTGTGAAGGGGCGAAACCGACACACACACCATTTTTCCACGCATCTCCTCCTCTGCGGCCCTCTGCGGAGATTGTTCACTCCAAACCAGGTACTTTGTGCTTGAAAGAGACTTTGTTTGCTTTTTAAAGACTTAAGACACTTCATATCACTTTTCAGTGATATCTCTACAATTTCTCATTGCATCTTTTATTGTTTTGACCTGCAAATACCCTGATAAATATTATATATTTTTCTAAACACTGTGTGGTGTATTTTTGTGGTGCTATATTGTGTTATTGTATGATTTATTGCACAAATACTTTACACATTGCCTTCTAAGTTAAGCCTGACTGCTCCGTGCCAAGCTGCCAGAGGGTGGGCACAGGGTAATTTGGATTGTGTGTGACTTACCCTGACTAGAGTGAGGGTCCTTGCTTGGACAGGGGGTAACCTGACTGCCAACCAAGGACCCCCATTTTTAAAACTAAGAAATCCACCAATCCCATCCACAAAATACACAGCAAGAATACTGACCAACACAGCCCAACTCCCACCAGGAGAAACTGAGCTTTCTTGAACAGTTTCAGACCCCTATATGAAGGGGAGACCCAGAAAACCATTCAGTCAATGAAACCTACCACACATTTTGATTATCCCATTCCCTCTCTCCTACTAAAGGAGATCAATCATTCCATTACTCCCTCATTGACAAAAATAGTGAATGCATCTCTCCATCTAGGATCTTTCCCTGAATGTTTGAAGGTGGGACAAGTATCCCCCCTACTAAAAAAGTCATGCATTGAGTGGAAAGACGTGAACAACCTCTGTCTAATTTCCAGTTTGCCTCTCTTGGCTAAATTGACAAATGCGCCCACGATCAGCAATGTGAACACATCAAAAGGTTTTACCTATTAGACAAACACCAATCTGATTTCAGACCTGGACACAATAGTGAGGAAGCCATACTTATCGTTTGAGATAAAAAAAAACTCCTAATACTTTTGGATTTATCTGCAGAATTCAACACAATCAGCCCCAAATGCCTCAGAGAATCTTTTAAATTCAGAATGGGACTGGCAGGTGCCATCCTCAAGCAGTTCACCTCCTTCATGCAGAACTGGCAACAAAGAGTGAAAATCGAAAACACCCTATCTGATGTGGCAGACATTAAAAGGGGCATCCCACATGGATCTACAATTTCACCAATGCCCTTCAAACTTTACATAGAATCACTCACTGAAATCCGGATACAATCAAAAATTGAATAGCACATGTATGAGGATGTGAAACTGCCCCTCAACCGTCTTCAATTCCATAAAATCACTAGGCATCGCACTATACTCAAATCTAAGCATGTAAGCTCCCATACAATCTGTATACAGAAGAGCAAACCTACATTTACATACTCTGAAAAAAAAAAAAACCTCTTCATACTGCAAGGAGACCTCAAAACGGCGGTTCAATCTCTATTGCTCTCAAGACTGGACCATGGGAATTCTACACTCATATGGCTACTGAAAGCTAGCCTACCACCAAGGAAAGCTACAATAAATTCAGTGGCAAGACTTTTAACAGACACATGTTGCTACAATGGCATCTCCCTTTTACTCAGAGCCCTCAAGTGACTCCCAGTTGAAGCTAGGATTCAACTGAAAGTTGCATGCCTAACAGACAAAGCTCCACCCAGTTTTGGTCCTCAATATACATATTGAGTAGGATTAATCTTCAGGAGGTGTAAGAGACTCTAGAAGTGCTTAATCCCTCATAGCAGAACCAGCTACATAAAAAAAAAGAAAACTGAAGGTCTCACTTTCGCCAGATCTGCTCTTAAAATATGGAACTCCCTTCCTCCCTCAACGAGAGCGATTACTTCAATCAGGCTATTCAAAAAGGAAGTAAAAGCCTTACTACTAGAAAAACATGTGTCATAGGAGAACTCTTTGGAAACTGTCATTCACCCTATTTTCACATTGTACACTATTGTTTTATGCATTGCTCTTCAAAATCTATACAGGAGAACTCTTTTACAACTGTAATTCACGCTAATCAATATTGTTTACAATTGTTTTACAACTTGCTTTTTGAGCTCTATGTAAAACTTATCTTAAGTGACAAATACCTTTACTGTACTGCAACCCATATCAGATCTGTTTGTACAACGCTCTGATAACATGATGGTCATGTTCATGCTTTTCACTAAAGTATTAAACCCGAGGGAGAATGTATACCCTGCCCTTACATTCTTTGAGGTCAGTTTTGATTTAGGAAGGCTGAGCTTCAATATCAGGGAGGATACCTAAAGTCTTGGCAATTAATATGCAACTTATATATGTTTTTAGTTTAACCACAGGATAGCCACTTATGCCACCAAGCCCTCATTTAGTGTGAAATAATCCTCAATAGCTGTATCTACCTTCTCTCAAGCACTGGTTTAGAATAGCCCCCACAGGTAATCTCTAATGATGGCTCAGCAATTTTGAATGTGAAATTGTTAGTGAAAATAGTATGGGTAAATGGTTGGCTAATGTGTGGATTAAATACCCACCATCCGTCATCCAAGAGCCCATGTCACCCATGACAAACCAGACATCTAATGGAGGAAATGAGTCATGCAGGTACACTATTTTAGTGATCTATCACTATACATCCTATGGACTGCTCAAATCCTAATTCCTTCCAGCACTTCCATGAAGAAGGGCCTGTGGGCACCCCACACTGCTAGAGTGCCATGTCTACGGCAAGGCTGCAAAACTCTTCCCAATGTATGATCGTGGTCTCCACTCCCGTAATAATTGCATGGATCTCCCGAAATAATTTACGTGCATATGTCTGGATCAGCAAACCTTGTCTGTTATAAAGCTATCCTTCTGGAATTATAAATCTGCCCTTATGATCACTTTCCTGCTGGTAACTTCTCAAATCCATGGCTCCCTCAATGAGGATGCACACCCTTTCATGAATATGAGCTGTATGATGAAATACACCTATGGGACCCTCTTTTGTTAGGCAGATTGGTTTTCAGGGGAATGTTGGAAAATGGGTTATTGGTAAGGGCAGGTAAGTACCTACACTTAGCAATAGGCCACTAACCTACACTTAGGTCCAGTTCGGTCTCAACAAATTAAACCCAGCTCAACCCTTGGTAGCTTGGCATGAGCGACAAACTTGGGAGACAAAGTGTAAAGCATTCAAATATCACAAAACAGTAATTAAATAAAACACAGAAAACAGTTTAAAAATCCAAAACTAGTTTATAGAATTAGGAAATATATTTAGCTTTAAACTGACAGCAAGATGAATAAAATCGGATAACGGAAACCAGAGATTTGAATTTTTAAAGAATTAATGCTTTTTAGCACTTAGAAACGAATAGCGCCAATCTGGTCATCTGATCGCGACTCGACAGGGGCAAAGTCAAACTTTAAGGCCGACCGGGATGGAGCCCTGCTCGGCTGCAGCCCTCAGGAGGCCTCAGTCAAAAGTTTACCTTCGGACTTAGGCCCATATTTATACTTTTTTAGCACCGCATTTGTGTCGTTTTTTTACGCACAATCGGCACAAACTTACAAAATACAATTGTATTTTGTAAGTTTGCGTCACTTTTGTGTCACAAAATTATGCAAATGCAGCACTAAAAATATATAAATATGGCCCTTAGTCATTTTTCTGGAGATTTTCTTCACCGGGACTAAGTCGCCAGTACAATCCGTCCTCCTGGAACTCTTCCTTGGATAAGCATTGCAGGAGCCCTCGGTGGAGTTTTTTACCTTCGGACTTAGTTGTTTTTTCGAGATGAAAATCCTTCGACCAGGGCAAACCTGAATCTTGATCCGACATCCCTGGAGCCCTCTTCGGATACACTGCCTGGGAGGTCCTGGTCAACTTTCTACATTCACTGGGATGAACCTGCAAGTCAGGCCAGGCCGCGGTTGAGGCAAGTAGGCTAGAGGTGACGCAGCGGGTCAGACCCTTTATGGAGCTTTCTTCCAAAAGTCCTCCAAACTTCTCCAAACTTCTGGATCCTCTTCCAGAGGTTCCTTTAAGGTTCTTTTGAGGTCCCAAGGTTCCCGAAGCTCTGAAATTCTCCTTGAGGGTGCGGACTACAACTCCCAGAATGCACCAAACTCCAATTTGGCCACTGAACAGTGGTCAGCTGATCAGTTTCTTCAGGGGTTGGTGCAGGAGACTCTGGTTAGCACTTTTTCACCTTTAGCAAAGAGGGAGTCCCTCCTTGAACCAGTTAAAGCCGGGCAAAGTCCTTCTCATGGTGAAGCCCAAGTGTGCAGCTGGAGCAGTCCTCCAGAGTGCAGTGTCCAGGTGCAGGTCAGGGGTCCAGCAGGGCAGTCCTTCTTCTTCTGTAGTTCTTACGGGTATGAATCTGGTAGGGAACTGAGGTAAGGGTGCAGGTCTGCCAGTTTTATCCTTGCTTCTGGGTGAAAAACAGGGGGGTCCTGGTTCTCCAATCAGGCGCAGGGTCCTTCCCACTGAAATGACCACTTCCTGGGAAATGCGGCAAAAATCAATGCTAGGGAGCAACATGCCTCAAAAATCCATCATGGCTGAAACTGATTTTTGGAGGTTACATCTGGCTCAGCCAACCCACCGGTGTGGCTAAAAATCTTAAACACACCCTTCTCCTGCCCTCTCTTAATCTAATCAGGGGGGCACCTAATTGTCTGGGTTCGCAGGATGCGAGGAAGGTGCTGGATTGCTCCAAATGTCCTTCCCTGCCTTTGAAGACCAGATTGGCAGCCCTCTCCCCTTTTTGCTTCTCCATTTGCTGAGGGACGATATCCTCCCACAGGCCCATTCCTTTGTGTTGTTCTCCTCAGGCTACTTTGCACCTCATCAAGGCAGCCTGGCCAGGCTTCTAGAGGCTGGCAAATCAGACCAGAGTACTACATGGCTGAAGTTGGCAACTTTTTAGATAGAGTTTAAAACTCTTTGCCTGAATAAGTAATATTAAATCCAACAATTGTAAGTTGTGGGATTTATTATAATAATTAATTTGATATCTAACTTGAGTCATCTGGCACTTAAGGGGACTTTATCAATTAAATAAAGCCCAGCCATTCTATGGAGGCCATTTACTACCATGAGGGAAAAACGAATTTGGTTGTTTTACCTCACCAGGGCTTATAAAACTATTTTTTATAAGATCCCTGCTTATTGTTACATAGCACCCAGCCCTAGGGGCACATAGGGAACACCTTAGGGGTGACTTTTATGTAAAAATAAGGTAGTGTAAGACTTTGGAAGTACTTTTAATTCCAAAGTCGAATTTGCATGTAACTTTAATTTAAAAGCAGCCAGCAATGCAGGTCTATCTTTACAATGACACTCGGAACCTCAGCAGTGCACCTATGGGTGCACAACCTATGCTGGGGTCCCTAAACCTACATGCCCTACCAAATGCTAGGGACTTATAGATAGGTTGACTTAGCCAATTATAAGCAGCCTAATTTGTAAACTCATTTTATACAGAGCACAGGCCCTGGGACTGGTTAGAAGTACCCAGGGAACCGTCAGAGTCAGGAAAACACCAGCAAAAAGTGAAAAATGGGGGCAAAAAGTGAGGGGGCCTCTGCAATCAGCCCTGTTTTCTCACAGGGGATATATGCATTTTCTTCAACATTGACAGGTGCTTCAATCCAGGTACGACATCACTCTCTTCATCTTTTGTGGTTTATTTAGTCTCATAACGTTCTAGGCTATTAATTTCAGTGTTTTACCAGTGAGTGGCATCAAATATAACCACTAAGCCTGTAGTACCCTTGAGTATTTTGTTTGTATGCCTGTTCCTATATAAAACATCAGTGACTTGTGTCATATTATGTAGTTGAACACCCTCCAAACTGTGAGGGGGGCTGGGAGCACACTGCCTCACATCCCAGCACAGTTTGCCCCTTTGCATCCTCATCAGAGGTCCCCTCCCATCGCGCTGGAAGTATGATTCCAGCGTGATGTGGAAGAGAAATGCGAACACATCTGCAAACTAAACATCTGGTTGATTCCAGGGTGGTGTGCTTCACGTGCACCCCGCACCATTTCTTACCCACAATGCCCTGCAAACCTCCAACTTTGCTGCAAGTCACATATTTTTCCCACATTTTTGTGATGGAACCTTCTGGTATCTGCAGGAATCCACAAAAATTCTAGCACCCAACATTGTCTCATCTATACCAATAAAAATTCTGCTGCGCTTGTCAGCCTAAAAATGTTTTTTTTTAAACTGCCCATTTGGACAGGCTTTGGTTCCTCCTCAATTTCAACATGTTTTTGGCTCTTCCCTCTCACAGGCACTTGGCCCACCTACATAAGTGAGGTATCATTTTTACCGGGAGACTGAGGGGAACATTGGGTGGTAGAAAATGTGTCCCGTTGTGGGGATCCCACACAGAGGTTTGGGAAAAAAGTGGTTTTTTTCAGCTAAATTCTGAGGTATGCTGAGGATTCAGGGTAAGAAAACATTAGGGGATCCACACAAGTCACGCCTCCCTGGACTCATTTGGTTGTCTAGTTTTCAGAAATGTCTGGGTTTGGTAGGTTTCCCTATATGGCTGCTGAGGCCATGACCAAAAACATGGGTGCCCTCCCCCCCCAAAAAAAAACAGGTAGTTTTGTATTTGATAATTTTGATGTGTCCAGATAGTGTTTTGGGGCATTTCCTTTCGCGAGCACAAGGCCTACCCACACAAGTGAGGTACCATTTTCTTTGGGTGACTTGGGGGAACACTGGGTGAAAGGACATTTGTGTCTCCTCTCAGATTTCAGAACTTTCTGTGCCCTGAAATGAGAGCAAAAAGTGTTTTTTTGGCCATATTCTGAGGTTTGGAAAGGATTCTGGGTAACAGAAGCTGGTCAGAGCCCCACAAGTCACCCCATCTTGGATTCCCAAAGGTGTCTAGTTTTAGAAAATGCACAGGTTTGCTAGGTTTCCCTAGGTGCCGGCTGAGCTAGAGGCCAAAATCCACAGCTAGGCACTTTGCAAAAAACAGCTCTGTTTTTTTGAGGGAAAATGTGAAGTGTCCACGCTAGGCCTACCCACACAGGTGAGATACCACGTTTATCGGGAGACTTGGGGGAATGCTGGGTGGAAGGAAATTTGTAGCTCCTCTCAGTTATATATATTTCTAAACACTGTGTGGTGTATTTTTGTGGTGCTATATTGTGTTATTGTATGATTTATTGCACAAATACTTTCACATTGCCTTCTAAGTTAAGCCTGACTGCTCAGTGCCAAGTTACCAGAGGGTGGACGCAGGATAATTTGGATTGTGTGTGACTTACGCTGACTAGAGTGAGGATCCTTGCTTGGACAGGGGGTAACCTGACTACCAACCAAAGACCCCATTTCTAACAATTCCCATTTGTGTTGTTACTTAGCTGGTGCGCTAAATAGCAATCAAAGGCAAATCAAGGCAATAGTTGCTCAAGGCTGGGGCTAAGTCAAAAGTTATGACCAACTGCTATGGAGCACAGATCCGATACAGGAAGTGCATCGGGCCAAGTCTCTGCTTACCTTTGAAATTAGAAATAGTTTTCAGGAAATATGTCTGAGAAGTAAAGTTCAATGCGGCAAGGTAGCCAGCAGTGTCCTAAAAGGAGGCATCATCGTCCGGAAGCCAATGGATGGAGTTGTGATGAAAATGTGTACATTCAGACTTAGGTCCAGATTTAAGAGGGCCTAGCTCCACTTTTGCGCCACCTTAGTGTCCTTTTATTTATGCCACAGTGGCACAAAGGTGGCTTTTTTTTCCCACGCCATGTTTACAAAGTGGAGCAATGCATGCAACTTTGCTACCCTTTGCACTACATTGTGCCTGCACCAGGTATAATGTATGCAAAGGGGGGGTTCCCCCATTAGGGGGCTGAAAAAATGGTACAAAGAAATCCAAGAGATTTCTTTGTGTCATTATTTTTGGCACTTTTAATGTCTGCTCAGAGCAGGCATTAAAAGGAGGCACACCATTGTTTACAAGGGCCCTCAATGGGCTTTGCAGGATCAGTGTCAACATTTTTGATGCTAATCCTGAAAAGCTCCGGACTAGCTGCAAAATATTTTATGGTAGTTTCCTCACTACCACCATGGTGCGACAACCTTAGTGACAGCACATGCATCAGGGCTTTAGAGAGGGTGCTAACGGGCGTTCAAAAGTGGCGCAGCATCCGGTGCAGCTCCACTTTTCTTAAGTTGTGTCCTTAGTCTCTTTTCCAGAAGAAAAAAAATCTCAAGTGGGACGAAGCTGCTGGCTGTAGCTGACTATGGCTCATCAAACCCAGGTACCCTTCTGCAAGGGGCTGCAAACAGGATTTGCTGCTGTGGTGAATATCATAGCAGGGGCTACCACAAAGTCAGGCCGGACACCGATGCCCTTTGTGTAGATCGGTGATCAGCTAGGTCCCCATCTCTAATCAGTTTTCAAGGCAGTGTTTGGAAGAAAGGATTCTAAGTCCCAGGTTTTAGATTTGGTCTATTTGGGCACCTGTAGCACCACTTTTAATATTCCAGCACTGGAGGGGCACCACTTGGAGGGTTAGGACTTATTGGGCTGAATTCAGGTATAGATTCAAGTTGGTTGGAGGCTCATCTGTCCCTGTGGCTCTGATAAGGAAGCCAACCAACTAGCCCTTGGAGTCACTCTGGAAGTCTTGGGATCAAGCAGGAAAGCAGGTTCCCAGAGGTGGGGCTGTCCTCTGAAGGCAGCAGGGCAGCCCTCTTGAGGCAACAGGACATTCCTCTAAAGCATACAGCAGACCACAGGCAGCAGGGAAGTCTTCTGGTAATCCTTTCTCAGGTCCACAAGTGAACTGAAGAGTGCGTCTGAGGGTCCTATTTTTATACAGAATGAAAGCTTTGGAGTCTGGATTTTCTTGCCTTCTTTCCCAGTTTGGCTGCAGTCACTGTAGGAGGCTGCCCATCTATGTTGTGTGCAAAACACTAAGCAGAGGGTCCAGGCAACCACATGCTTGTTTACAGAGGTAAAAAATAGGCCACCTAATGCTAAAAATTTTATTGTAGTCTGGTCAAGCAGTTCGGCTAATCCTAGAGATGTGCAAGGCGTAGTACTCACAGTATCAGTAAAGCAAGACTCACACTCAAAATAATAACTCAAGACCAATTTGCAAAAATACTTTTTAGATTTAGAAAATGTCTCAGTTCTGTGCATAATTATGCACCATAGGAATCAATGGAGAAATACTTTAAAAATGCATATAAAATCAGGCAATGAGTTAACCAATGTCTCTTTTTGCAGATAGGTCAAGGTCATTAGTGGGTTCTGTGGACCAGCTGGAGGAGTTTGGGTCACAGGTTTAGTGGGAACAGCTGCAGAAAGACATTGGAGCTGGCGCAAGGCCACTGCGGGGACCACTTGGAAAAGCAATGCACAAGTGGACTTCAAGGTGAATCTGGTGGGTCGCTTTGGAGTGTTGATATGGCAAGGGGAGGAGGACCATTAGAACACAGTGAGATCTTCAGTGTAGGACACAGGGTGGCTGGGTGCAGGGCAAATTGGTGAGCCAGGAGGTGTGCGCAAAGGTGCTCTTGGAAGCAGGAGATTGGTTGCTTTGAGGATCGCTTGCAAGTCAGCAGGGGCACTCTGGTAGAAGGCCTGGTGTTTTCTGAAGTCCCTCGACTGGGGCTTCCCCAACGTCTTTTTTCAGTCTGGAGTGAACTGTCCTTCTGGGTGTCAGACGTTGAGTGACCAGTACCTGGGTCTATTGCACAGTTTGGCCACTGGTAGTTGCAGTGGCACTAAACCTGGTACCATGGTAGGTATTGTCCTTGCGGTCTGATGAAATTTGATCTTGCTGCAGCGTCTTGTTCCTTGGTCAGCAGACAGTCAGTGACTGGACTTCACTGGTCTTTTGGTCTTTGTTGCATGAGAGTGATGCCTTCACTCTGGAGGGTGATCTTTGTACATTTTCAGACTTGTAGAGGTCCTCTGGGGCTTTTTAGAGTCTGTCCAATGTCCAAGCAGCCCTTCAGTGGCTATTGTCGAGTTCTGGGTGCAGCACGCCGGGTTTGGTACCTTCTTCTTGGTGCAGCAAGGCTTCAGTTCTCGAGCCTTGGGTCTTAATTGTTGCTGGTCCTCTTTTGTCCTTGGAATTTGAATAGCTAGTTTAGGGGTGCCCACTAAATAAGGTACTTAGTGGGCGTTTAGGGGAGTACCTGGTAGTGACCAATGGGCCGTCTACCTTTGAGGGCTACACCCACCAAATAACCACTTTCTTTGGGCAGAGGTCACTTCCCTACACCCAATTCACTATTTTCCTTCCATGTAAGATGGAGTAGAATGAAATGGAGGTGTTACCTTGCATGCAACACCTTAGGGGTGGTGCAAGCTGAGGCTAACCACTCCTCCTGTCCTTTGTGTGTTTTCCCGCCAATGCTCCCACCAAAAGTGGGGGTTTGCAGCAGGGGCAGCCATCTGCTGCTAGTAGCAGGTTTGGGGCTCGAGTTTCAAAGGAGATAAGCCCTTTGAAGCTCGCTAGCTGGGCAGTGCACATTCCTGAGGAAGGAGCTGTGACACATCCACCCAGTAAGGGCTTTGTTCTGGGACCCAGAGAGAAGGAGCTCCCACTCCAGGGTTCCAGCATCGTGTCTGGTGGTGGCAGGCTGGTTTTGACCGGCCACCAACCATGACAGTGTTAATTAACAGGGGTCACCTCTAAGGTGGCCCCTGGGTACACCTTGCAATTAATCCAATACTAGTACCAGTTTGGATTGATCATTCTGAGTTGTTTGATACCAAACAACCCAGGGTTCAGAGCGTCCATCATATACCTGTGGAGCCCGTACTCACCAGTGTTCAGCACATGCGTTTAAAATGGCTGCTTTGTTCACTTACTATGTCCTAGGTTTGGCAAGGTAATGCAGGGGCATATTGCTCCTGCCTTAGGGCTGGAAGGCCTGCCAGAGGTATGACTTACCTATATTGAATGCAGTGTCTAGTGGACAGGGCAAACAGGCTGTGTGCCATGTTCAGTTCACGTTTTAGGATTTCACCAGGACACTCAGTCTGCAATGGCAGTGCTGGGAGCATCTGGCTGCAAGGCCCTAGTGGGTGGCACAATCTACGCTGCTGCCTTAGGGGCCTACCCTTAGTACCCATGCCCTGGGTACCTAAGTACCATTTACTAGGGACTTATAGTGGCAGCTAAAGGTGTGGCCAATTGTGCCAATGCATCACAACAATTTTGGCAAAGAGATCTGACCCAGGGAACCTGGTTAGCAGGGGACCTGGACACTAACAACTTTGAGACCACATCAAATACCAGGCCAAACATGGGGGTTAACCATGACAAAAGAGGCACTTTCTCACAGTCACAACAGTCACATGTGAAGTCCTTTGTGTGTGAGCTGAGGAAGTGTCTTTGAACGGAAAGTAGGGCTCTGCACAGCTCCATCCCCAACCTGCCTTGGATAGCCCATCCTGTAAACACTCAGTCCCTCTATTATGTCGCTGTCTGGGAGGAATACACAAAGGTCAACTGCCAAGTACACTTAGGCCCTCATTCCTACTCTGGCGGGCGGCGGTCGCCACCCGCCAGGCGGGAACTGCCATATGGCCGCTCCGCGGTCGAAGGACCGCTGGGGCCATTCCGACCTTCCCGCTGGGCCGGCGGGCGCTAACATTGTTAGCGCCCGCCGGCTCAGCGGGAAGGCGGCCTGCAACACTGAAGCCGGCTCCGAATGGAGCCGGCGGTGTTGCAGGTGTGCGACTGGTGCAGTTGCACCCGTCACGCTTTTCACTGTCTGCTAAGCAGACAGTGAAAAGCATGCTGGGGCCCTCTTAGGGGGCCCCTGCACTGCCCATGCCAGTGGCATGGGCAGTGCAGGGGCCCCCAGGGGCCCCAGGACACCCGTTCCCGCCATCCTCTTCCTGGGGGTGAAAACCGCTAGAAACAGGCTGGCGGGAAGGGGGTCGGAATCACCATGGCGGCGCTGCTTGCAGCGCCGCCATGGAGGATTAGCCCAGCCGGGGGAAATCAGGCGGGAAACCGCCGGACCCGGTTTTCCGACCGCGGCTTTACCGCTGCGGTCGGAATGGGCTTTGAAGCACCGCAAGCCTGTTGGCGGTGCTTCAGTCATCCGCGACCCTGGAGGTCATAGACCACCAGGGTCAGAATGACACCCTTAGTCATGTGACGCAGGAAACAGGCTGCAGGCACTAAATTGTTAGGACATGAAAATGCCAACATTTTAAAATTGCCATTTTAAAAAATGTGACATAAAATCCAACGTTATATTAAGTAGGATTTGCAATGACAGTTTAATCAAACATGACTTCACACTAGTGAAACAATTCATTTTTGTTTTTTTTTACTACCAGGACATTTAGGGGGTCATTACAACCCTGGCGATGGAGTTAAAGCTGCGGTAATACCACAAACAGGCCGGCGGTCAAAAAAGGGAATTATGACCGTGGCGGAAACCGCCAACATAGACAGACACTTTAACACTCCGACCGCCACGGTGGTACAGGCAAGCAGCGCGGCCGTCACCGCCAACAGACAGGCGGAAGACAATGTACTGCCCACAGTATCACAACCCGCCAATCTGCCACCTTTTCCGGGGCGGATTCACCGTGGATAAAAACACGGCGAAAACAGCTCTTACAATGGGAAAACGCTCACCTCAACACACTCCACGAGGAAGGAGGCCTGCTCCTCTACGAACACCAGCAACGTGGGTGCCGAAGACAACGGTGAGTACTGCATCTACGACATAGGGGAGGGGAAGGCAAAAGTCAGGGGAACACACACACAACACCCCCACCCCCAACCCGACCCTCACCCACTACAACACACACACCAATGCATTTCCAAACAGCACAGTAACAACCCCCAAACCCCACGGAAGAATGCAAAGACAAAAGGAAATGAGTGCAACCATTGTAATGTATCAAAATACAGTAACCAAATATATACATATATATAAACAATCGAAAAATCATACATCACGATTAGTACTGCAGGTATGCACTTATCAATGTCCGTGGACCACTGGGCCCACAATGCATGGGCGAGGCCCACACTAGATACCTGTCCACAAACAGAGAGAACACTGCAGGGGCATCAGATAGAAATACAACAGGAACCTCAGGGGGAACGGAAGGGGGGGGCACCTCAGCCGGATTACAGCACCACGCCAGATTCACAACGGGGCTCCATGCCCATAGAAGTATCCTGGGGAGTGCAAAGCCACAGTCTCTCAAGTCACTCCAGTGGGTGGATTGCCCACTGCTTTATCCTGGGGAGTGCAAAGCCACAGTCTCCCAAGTCACTCCAGTGGGCGGGTTGCCCACTGTACCATCCTGGGGAGTGCAAAGCCACAGTCTCTAAAGTCACTCCAGTGGGTGGGTTGCCCACTGCTTTATCCTGGGGAGTGCAAAGCCACAGTCTCTCAAGTCACTCCAGTGGGTGGGTTGCCCACTGCTTTATCCTGGGGAGTGCAAAGCCACAGTCTCTCAAGTGACTCCAGTGGGTGGGTTGCCCACTGTACCATCCTGGGGAGTGCAAAGCCACAGTCTCAGTCTCAAGTGAATAACAGTCTCCACTGGTTCTGGAGGGGGAATGGTGCCCAGAGTACATCACGCTCCCCGTGACGGTCCCAGTTCCGTCACTGTCCCAGCTGCACATGGGCTAACGATGCTTGATTTGGCGGTCTTTGCCCTGTTCAGCAGTCTTCACCATGGCGGTCTTTGCCCTGTTCAGCGGTGCTTGCCTTTGCTGTCTCTGACCTGTGCAGCGGTGCTTTGCCATGGCGGTCTTTGCCCTGTTCAGTGGTGCTTTGCCCTGTTCAGCGGTCTTCACCATGGCGGTCCTTGCCCTGTTCAGCGGTGCTTGCCTTTGCTGTCTCTGACCTGTTCAGCGGTCTTCACCATGGCGGTCTTTGCCCTGTTCAGCGGTGCTAGCCTTTGCTGTCTCTGACCTGTGCAGCGGTGCTTTGCCATGGCGGCCTTTCCCCTGTTCAGCGGTGCTTTGCCCTGTTCAGCGGTGCTTGCCTTTGCTGTCTCTGACCTGTTCAGCGGTCTTCACCATGGCGGTCCTTGCCCTGTTCAGCGGTGCTTGCCTTTGTTGTCTCTGACCTGTGCAGCGGTGTGTGGCATGACGGTCTCTCAGTGCCCAGTGGGGCTGTGGCTGCCGGAGCCTTTCAGGGCACTGACGCTGGCGGTGGTCTCCGGACCAGTGACGATACTGCTGCCCTCCAGGGCACTGACTCTGGCAGTGGTCTCCGGACCAGTGACGATACTGCTACTCTCCAGGGCACTGACTCTGGCGGTGGTCTCCGGACCAGTGACGATACTGCTGGCGGTGGCGTCCAGGCCGGCGGGGAGGATGGCGCCCTTCTCGGCCGTGCTGCTCTTACCAGACTTTGGAGACTTCTTCTGCCCCTTCACCACCTTGGGAGGAGTCACAGCTGACTCGGCACTCCCCCCGGGACCCTTGTGAGCTATTTTGCCAGCAGGAGTCTTCAACCTCTCCCGTCGGGCACTTTCCAACTTAAGGTGCTTTACAGGGGGTGGACTGGCAGTGCTTTGGCTCCGTGTCACACTGGCTGCCCTGGTGACCGGTGCACTCCACAGACCTTTAACAAGCACCACTGGTACCGGACTTTTTTTGGCTGAGGTGCTACTACAGGACCTAAGGATTGGAGGGGTGGGGGTGGTGGGAAAGAGGTCAACGTTGCTGAGGAAGAGTTTCTGACGAACACTGGGATGGGTAGCTGTAGGGGGTCTGGGAGTGGAGGAAGAGGAGGTGGTTGTAGGAGGTGTAACTTTAGGTGATTTGGGTGCAGGTGCAGGTACTGGAGGCTGTCGTGAGGTGGATGGATGTTGGGTGTGTTGGTGCCCGCGTTTGTGTACTTTGGGAGGGGGCGTCACAGACACACTGGGAGTGGACACAGGGAACGTGTAAATGGTAGTGGGGGTGGTGAGAGCAGGTGAGCGGGGTGTGGTGCTGGTTGTTCTGGTGCGAGTCCTAGTGCCTGTAGATGTAGTGCATGCAGGTGACAGTGTAGACGAGACTGGGAAGGAGGAGGGAGACGACGAGGAGGGGGACACGGTGGAGGCAGTGGATGTTGCTGTGTCTGTATGTGGGTGATGCTTGTATGAGTGTCTGTGGGATATGTGGTGCCTATGTTTGCCTGAGCTACTTTTGTGTGTTGAGGTGTGTGCATGCTTGTCTGATGGTGTGGTTGGGATAGGCTGGGGTACAGGGGATTGGGTCTGGGTGGAGGAAGTTGGAGGGGGGAGGCTAGACACAGGGACAATGGCTGCCATCAGTGCTGAGGCCAGAGATTGCAGGGTTCGATGATGGGCAGCCTGACCAGAATGAATGCCCTCCAGGAATGCATTAGTGTGTTGCAACTCCCTTTCTACACCCTGGATGGCATTCACAATGGTAGACTGCCCAACAGTGAGTGACCTGAGGAGGTCAATGGCCTCCTCACTGAGGGTAGCAGGGGTGACAGGGGCTGAGGTGCCTGGGGCGAAGGTGATGCCCACCCTCCTGGGTGAGCGGGCACGGAGCGAAGGCTGAGGGGCTGCTGGGAGGGCGGTGCTGGTAGGGGGGGTGGCGGCTGTACCTGTAGAAGTGGGGGGCACAGATGGTGCCGCCACCACAAGGAAGCTCCCATCGGCGGACAAGTCCGTGTTGCTGTTTGCTGATCCTGTGACCGACGTGAAGCTCCCCTCGCCCTCCGTCCCACTGGTGTATTTAGAGTCTGTGGTGTGGCCCTCCATGGCCATGTGCGATGCAGCTCCCTCGTGCTCCGGTGCCACTGTACCTCCGCCTGATGATGCTGATGCACAAAAGAACAGGGAGAGCACAAAAAGGGTGGGGGACGACAGAAGAAAGACAGGTTGAGTGCAAGGCTTACCGCTACCGTTGGCGGACAATACAGACACAGCAGCCCCCTGCACTACGCCGTGCTCTTGGCCTCTACAGATGCAATTCCTGGGATATGGCCTACATGGCTATGAGTGTCATCTGTCCACATAGATGACACAGGGGCATGTATACCTGTACTTGGCACTCTACAGAGGTGGGGTGGGGGGCCACAGGGCCATGCCTTACGAAGGGCCCTAGCCTACGTTACTCGCCCTGGCCTAGGGAAACCCACAGCCCTTCTCCCCCACCCAGACACCTCCACTGCACGCAAAGTCCGCAGAATGAGAGTGTACTCACCCCCTTGTGTCTGCTGTGATGCCCTCAAGCACCCATCCAACTCAGGGTAGGCCACCTCCAGGATCCGGAACATCAGAGGGGTCATGGTGCGACGGGCACCCCTCCCACGTTGGGAGGCCATCCCCAGCTGAGCCTCCGCCGTCTTCTTGCTCCAGCGGCGAATGTCCTCCCATCTTTTCCGGCAGTGGGTGCCCCGTCTCTGGTGGACCCCCAGGGTCCGGACGTCCTTGGCGATGGCACGCCAAATGTCCTTCTTCTGGTGGGCGCTGACCTACATGACATGTACAGGGGAAGAAGAGATGTCATTACCAACTGCACCGTAGAAGTGAGTGGCCCCCATCCCTACCCTTGCCATGTGGCACATGCATTCACACCCCTTCATGGTGGCAGACATGTGCCCCCTTCCTACAGACATCCAGACCTCACCACCCAGCATAGCCCATCAACGTGCTCCCTGTGTACTTACCTGTTGGTCTGGAGGACCGTAGAGTAGCGTGCACTGGGGGAGGACCCCGTCCACGAGCTTCTCCAACTCCTGAGCAGTGAAGGCAGGGGCCCTTTCCCCAGACGCAGCAGCCATTGTCTCTTCCAGACCGAGGTCACAGCAGCACTTGCAGTGTAGGTCCTCTCCTGACGAAGATCAGGTATCGAGTGATTGAACAGATAGAAAATGGCAGTCACGTCCACGGCGGTGACGTCCGCGGCGGTGCGTATCATCACCGCCGGTGCACTTCATCATTGGCTCCTGGGACCCATAGGGTCCAATGTTAACCGATGCAGCATTGCGCCACGGTCTACGACCGCCTACCGCAACGGTGTAGAACGCCAGCACAGATTCCTCACATCCCATTGTCCCACTTTAGAGGTCAGGCAGCCACCATTTCAGGGGCCCACATGGCTTCATTTACTACTGCGTCACACGTACCTAGGCCTACACTCAACACACATATAGGAAGAGTTTTGTATTTGGTGTCGTGTTCTGTGTAGCTGTGGGTACATACCTGAGAATTTGATTACTCTGTGGTCGCTGTTGTCCTTCCTAGGCACCATCAGCTGGGACATATGAGGAGATGGCGGAATCCTCCGGTGTACCGACCGCTGGTGGACCTGTTGACAATGGAGGAGCGACATTTGATCATCACCTACAGGTTTGACCGTGCCACAATCCAGGAACTGTGTACCCAGTTGGAGCCAGACCTGATCTCACCAATCCGCCATCCCACAGGAATCCCCCCTGAAGTGCAGGTGCTCTCATTGCTCCATTTCCTTGCAAGTGGGTAATTTCAAACAACAGTGGCCATAGCATCAGGGATGTCCCAGCCGATGTTTTCCAACGTGTTGTCCAGAGTGTTGTCTGCCCTGCTGAAACACGTGAGGAGCTACATTTTTTTCCCTCAGGTGCAGGATTTAGCTACAGTAAAAGGTGACTTCTATGCCCTGGGACATATCCCCAACATCATAGGTGCTATTGATGGCACCCATGTAGCTCTGGTCGCCCCCGCAGGAGTGAACAGGTCTACAGGAACCGGAAGAGTTATCATTCAATGAATGTACAGATGGTATGTTTGGCAGACCAGTACATCTCACAGGTAAATGCTATGTTCTCTGGCTCAGTGCATGACGCCTACATCCTGCGGAACAGCAGCATCCGTATGTGATGGGCCAACTCCAGAGGCACCGTGTGTGGCTATTAGGGGACTCTGGTTACCCCAACCTGTCATGGCTACTGACCCCAGTGAGGAATCCCAGGACCAGGGCAGAGGAACGCTACAATGAGGCCCATGGGTGGACTAGGAGGGTGATCGAACGCACCTTCGGCCTCCTGAAGGCCAGGTTCAGGTGCCTCCATATGACAGGTGGTTCCCTATTCTACTCACCAAGGAAGGTGTGCCAGATCATCATCGCCTGCTCGATGCTTCACAATCTTGCTTTGCGACGCCAGGTGCCTTTTCTGCAGGAGGATGGTCCAGATGACGGTGTTGTGGCAGCTGTGGAGCCTGTGGACAGTGATGAGGAGGAAGCTGAGGAAGAAGACATAGACAACAGGGAGGCAGTCATGCAGCAATATTTCCAGTGACACACAGGTGAGAACAATTTTTTTACTATTACATTCACTTTCACACTTCTACCTCTATCCTGTCTGTCAATTAGAAGCAGTACTTGCTAACTGAGTTGTACATTTCCATTACGGTTTCACAGGTGTGGTTACCAACGTGTGTCATCTGCTTGCATCCTTCATGGACTTGTGATGTGTGATCTAGGTATGTTGGCATTACATTTGAAAACGGATTTTGTCACTGTCATTGCTAATACACAATTTAAAATTCACAGACTGACTCAAGATTGTTTTTTGGTTCAAGGGTGTTTATTGAAGTGCTAATTATTGGAGGGGGTGGTAAAATGGTGAGGGGTGATGGTGGAGGAATGTCCATGGCAGAGTCCAGTCTATTAGTCTCACAGGTGCACTGCCCATATGGGCATAGGAAGTGGAGCTGGGGCAGTTCCAATCTGGACAGGGTAACAAAGTGGGACAGTGGGATAACAATCAGGGTGGTCTCATTTCCTGGCGGGGGTCTTGCCATCTTGCTCTGTCCTGTTCCTGGATATCAGGGACTGCTTGCAGGGTGGTTGTCCGTCTGCAGGGGGTGGGGTGCTGGTGTAGTGGTCCTGTGGCGGGGCGTCCTGTCCACTAGCGCCAGCGGAGGTGGTGGGCAGTTCATCGTTCAGGCTAGTGGCAGGGGCCCCTTGGAGTGCCACGGTGTCCCTCATGGTCTTTTGTATGTCCTTCAGCACCCCTGCGATGGTGCCCATGGCGGAGCTGATGGTTCTGAGTTCCTCCCTGAAGCCCAAATACTGTTCCTCCTGCAGGCGTTGGGTCTCCTGAAACTTGGCCAGTACCGTAGCCATCGTCTCCTGGGAGTGGTGGTATGCTCCCATGATGGAGGAGAGGGCCTCGTGGAGAGTGGGTTCCCTTGGCCTGTCTGCCCCCTGTCGCACGGCAGCCCTCCCAGTTCCCCTGTGTTCCTGGGCCTCCGTCCCCTGGACAGTGTGCCCACTACCACTGCCCCCAGGTCCCTGTTGTTGTTGGGGTGGTGGGTTATCCTGGGTTCCCTGTAGTGGTGGACACAAAGCTGATTGACACGTCCTGGGGACGGAGGTATGGGCCCGCTGGGTGGGTGCTGTGCTGGTGTTACCAGAGGATGGAAGGTCAGTGTTGGGCTGTGCCTGTGCAAGGGGAACCGACTGTCCCGAGGCCCATGATGGTCCGGGCTGGTCATCTGGATCCAGTTGGCCAGAGCTGCTGTCGTCACTGTGGGCCTCTTCTGTGGGTGGAGTGGAGATATCTGGACCCTCCTGTTTGGTGACGTTACGTAGTGGTCCTGCAGGGGTATAAGAGCATGATTATTGCATCTGTGTGTGTCATGGTGTGCAATGGGTGGGTGTGCGTGTACCCCAGTGCAAGCATTCCTGTGTGGGGGCTTGTGTGATGATGGTGGGGGGGTGTTATGGGTATGTGCAGTGAGCATGCTTTAGTGATGGGTGTCCATGCTTAGTTGTGTCATGCAGGGCTTGGTGTTGGGATGTGTGGTTTGTATTATTAGTACATTAGTGAGGAGTTGGAGTGATAGGGGAGGGGGTGAGGGTGGGGGTGTGTGATAGCATGCAGGTAGGGTGGGGGATATGATAGTTAAGATTTGACTTACCAGTGTCCATTCCTCCACCGACTCCTCCGAGGCCCTCTGGATGCATGATGGTCAAGACCTACTCCTCCCATGTTGTTAGTTGTGGGGGAGGAGGTGGGGGTCCGCCCCCAGTCCGCTGAATCGCAATGTTGTGCCTGGAGACCACTGAACGCACCTTCCCCGGTAGGTCGTTCCACCTCTTCCTGATGTCCTCCCGATATCTTGGGTGCTGTCCCACAGCGTTGACCCTGTCGACGATTCTTCGCCATAGCTCCATCTTCCTGGCTATGGAGGTGTGCTGCACTTGTGATCCAAATAGCTGTGGCTCTACCCGTACAATTTCCTCCACCATGACCCTGAGCTCCTCCTCTGAAAACCTGGGGTGTCTTTGGCGTGACATGGGGTGGTGTAGGTGATGTGTGGGGTGGTGTATGTGTTGATGAGTGTGGTAATGTGTGGTGGTGTGGGGTGTTTTGAGCGTGGATGTTGTATGGGTGATGGTGTTGTGTGCCTCTGTGTGGTGGGGTTGTCTATTGCTGTGGTCTCTGTCTGTCACCTTCATCTCTGATTTTTGGTCGTAGGGGTTTGTGGGTGATGTGGGTGTGTGTTTTATATTGTGTTGGGTGTGTGGGAGTGGTGTTTGTATGTGTATCAGGTGTGTGTATTTTGAATTGTCCAATGTGGCGGTGTTTTGTAGATGTGTGTATTTTGAGCGTGGCGGTGTGTACCGCCAATGGAATACCGCCGCGTGGATTCGTGTGTCATGATAGCATGGGCGTGTTTCTGTTGGCGTGACGGCAGAGGTTTTGTTTTCACCAGTTTATCACTGACCTTTGTTGTGGCGGACTTGTGTGGGTGTCTGAATTTCGGCGGATTCTGAGATGTGGGTCATAATAGCTGTGGCGGATGCATTGGTAGGCATTAGGCATGTTTTAAGAGGCTACATTGTAGGTGGGTGATACAGTGAATGCCAATCAGGTGGAAGCCAACATAACCATTTTTAAGGAGTGAGCACATGCAAAAATGAATTCAGTAAAAAACAGGAGGAGAGTAGGCAAAATGTTTGGGAGAAGACACCTCTAACATTGTTAATTTCACTCCTGCTCACCCTCTCATCTCGTCTCTCCTCAGGATTTTCAGAACAAGAGAGAGAATGATCTCAAAACAGTATTTTTTCAAAACATGCATCTATTGTGAATGAACTTTCTAGTGTTCCTAATGATGGAAAGTGCCCAAGGGTTAGTGTAGGAAAGTAGCCTCTTTCTAGCATGGTTACCCCCACTTTTGGCATGTTTGTGAGTGTGTGTCAGTGTGTTTTTACTGTGTCACTAGGATGCTGCTAGCCAGGACCCCAGTGCTCATAGATAAAAAACTATGGGGGTGATTCTGACCGCGGCGGTCGGCGGTCGCTGCCCGCCAAGCGTTCCCGCCGAAAGACCGCTCGGCGGTCAAAAGACCGCGGCGGTCATTCTGGCGTTCCCGCGGGGCCGGCGGGCGACCGCCAGAAGACCGCTGGCCGGCCCAGCGGGAAAGCCCCGTCAACAAGGAAGCCAGCTCAGAATTGAGCCGGCGGAGTTGAAGGGGTGCGACGGGTGCAGTGGCACCCGTCGCGATTTTCACTGTCTGCAAAGCAGACAGTGAAAATCTTTGTGGGGCCCTCTTACGGGGGCCCCTGCAGTGCCCATGCCATTGGCATGGGCACTGCAGGGGCCCCCAGGGGCCCCTCGACACCCCATACTGCCATCCTGTTCCTGGCGGGCGAACCGCCAGGAACAGGATGGCGGTATGGGGTGTCAGAATCCCCATGGCGGCGCAGCAAGCTGCGCCGCCATGGCGGATTCCCATGGGCAGTGGAAAGTCGGCGGTACACCGCCGGCTTTCCGCTTCTGGCCGCGGCTGTACCGCCGCGATCAGAATGCCCGGCGGAGCACCGCCAGCCTGTTGGCGGTGCTACCGCCAACCTCCGCCCTGGCGGTAATTACCGCCAGGGTCAGAATGACCCCCTATATGTCAGTGTGTTTTGCCTGTCTCACTGGGATCCTGCTGGTCAGGACCCCAGTGCTCATAGTGTATGGCCTAATTTGTATGCCTGTCTTGTGCCTACCTGTGTCTCTGAGGCTCTGCTAACCAGAACCTCAGTGCTTATGCTCTCTCTGCTTTTAAAGTTGTCACTGTAGGCCAGTGACTTAATTTACCAATTTCTATTGGCATACTGGACCCCCCTTATAAGTTCCTAGTATATGGTACCTAGGTACCCAGGGCATTGTGGTTCCAGGAGATCAATATGAGCTTCAGCATTTTTTTGGTACCCATAGGGAGTTCAGACAAACCCTTACACAGGGCTGCCATTGCAGCCTGGGTGAGATAGTGCACACACTTTTTCAAGGCCATTTTCACTGCACTTAAGTAACTTAGAAGTCACCTATATGTCTAACCTTCACTTGCTGAAGATTAGGTGCAAAGTTACTAAGTGTGAGGGCACCCTTGCACTAGCAAAGGTGCCCCCACATAGTTCAGGGCCATTTCCCCAAACTTTGTGAGTGCAGGGACGCCATTACACAAGTGCACTACATATAGGTCAATACCTATATGTAGCTTCACAATGGTAAGTCCAAATATGGCCATGTAACATGTCTAACATCATGGAATTGTCCCCCCATTCCAAATCTGGTATTGGGGAGCAAATTTCATGCATCCTGGGGCTCTACCATGGATGCCCAGTACTGCCAAACCAGCTCTCTGAGGCTTGCACTGCAGCTACAGCTGCTGCCATCTCACAGACAGGGTTCTACCCCCCTGGGGTCTGGGTAGCCCAGTCCCAAGTAAGCAGAACAAAGCATTTCCTCTGAGAGACGGGTGTTACACCGTCTCCCTTTAGAAATAGGTTTTACAGGCTGAGGAGGGGTAGCCTCCTCCATCCCCTGGAAATGCTTTGAAGGGCACAGATGGTGCCCTCCTTGCATAAACCAGTCTGCTCTGGTTCAGGGACCCCTTCGCCCCTGCTCTGGTGGGAAACTGGACAAAGGAAAGGGGAGTGACCACTCCTCTGTCCACCACCACCCCAGGGGTGGTGCCTAGAGCTCCTCCAGTGTGTCCCAGACTTCAGCCATCTTGCTTTGCAAGGTGTGGGGGCACTCTGGAGGGCTCTCAGTGGCGGCAGCAGGTGACATCAGAGATCCCCCCCTGATAGGTCCATACCTGATAAGGTAACCAATTTCCCTCTCAGGGCTATTTAGGGTCTCTCTTGTGGGTTCTCTTCGGATTCTGCTTGCAAGTTTCCTTCAGGAATCCTCTGCAACAACTTCAGACTCTTCTGACCTCGGATCAACTGCAGCCTGCTCCAAGAAACACTGTAACTGCAACAAAGTATCTACAAGAGACTCTTTTCTTCAGCAACCTCAGCTCCAAGTCAGCAACTGCACCAGTTTCCATGGTGTGCACGCTCTGGGGACTCCCTGTCTTCATCCTGCACCAGAAGGACTGAAGAAATCTCCAGTGGAGTGACGGAGTCACTCCCCTGCTCCAAGCAGGCACCTTCCAAGGTGACAACCGGTACCCTGGGACTCCTCTCACAACAACGAGCATGCTCCTAAGGACACAGAGGGTAGACATCATCGACATAGACTGTCCTGAGGTCCTGCTGACGCAATTTGGAGGAGGTAAGACCTTGCCTTCCCTGAGAATGACCGTACCCCTGTGTTCTGTGTCTTCTTTGCCTCCTGAGGCCTCTGCGCACTCTTTGCAAAATTCCTTTGTGCGCAGCCTGGCCCAAGTCCTGAGCACTCCATCATGTGACACTCAACTCGCTGAGTTGTTCTCTGGTGGTGTTGGACCTTTTTTTGTTGTGTTGCATCAACTGAATTTTGTACCTCCTTTAAACCCAGCTCCTGCGGCTCCTGGGGGTGCTGGATGGAATCCTGAGGGCTCTCTAAAGTGCTGAGAACCTCTTCTTCCTCCTCACACACAGTTGAGGCCCCCAGGTCCCTCCTGGGTCCATCCAGCACCATTTTGACAAAAATCGTACTTTTGTCGTGGCCAAGGCTTGTTGGTGCCTTCACATGAAATCTCATCTGCAATGATCTTCACGCTGTGGGACATCTTTTGCATCATGCATAAACTCGCTGGCATCTTCCTAGGGTGCATTTCTGCAGTCTTCTACTAACAGTGGACTCTTCTTTTGCACCCTCTTCTGGGTTGGCATGGGCTCCTGTCCTTCCTGGAACTTCTTTGGACTTCTGGACTTGGTCCCCTTCCTTTGCAGGTCTTCAGGTCCAATAATCCAGCAGATGTTCTTTGCAGACTTGGTTGGCTGCTGCACAATCCCAAAAACGAAGTGTAGTGTGTCCTAAGGAAACTTGCAATACTTTACTCCTGCTTTTCTGGGCTCTGGGGTGCGGTAATCTACTTACCTTTACTGTATTCCTACTCTCCCAGCGATTCTGCTTACACTACACTTGTCTAGGGGGGAATTCGTGATTCACATTCCACTTTTTTAGTATGTGGTTTGTGTTGCCCCTTGACCTATTTCCTCTCATTGCATTCTATCGATTTCCTACTGGTTGCATTGTTCTATGAGTATTTACTGGTCTAACTTTCGGTGACTAGTGTATATATTGTGTATAATACTTACTCCAGAAGGAGTATTGTCTCTAACATATTTCTGGTACTGTGTCACCCAAATAAATACCTTTATTTTTGGTAACACTGAGTATTGTCTTTACTTAAGCATAAGTACTGTGTAACTATAAGTGGTATCGCATGAGCTTTGTGTGTCTCCTAGTTCAGCCTAAGCTGCTATGCTATAGCTACCTCTATCAGCCTAAGCTGCTAGAACACTACTACATTCCCTAATAAGGGATAACTGGACCTGGTATAAGGTGTAAGTACCCAAGGTACCCACTACAAACCAGGCCAGCCTCCTACAGTTAACATTCCTGTACTGATGTATAGCGCATTATTTAAAAATGTTGCACATTCATTTAACATTCCACACAATGTGTGGCTGAAGTTGCTCGAAGCTTACTTAGAAATGGAATAGTGTTATAGGGCTTAGGATGATGCTGTCACCTTGATTCATCCAAGATTGATTACTTTCAATCATGCCACAGTATTCTCTAATTTTGTATTTGTGTTTTGTACTTGTATTTTGTAATTAGCAGTTTGTGATTTCGTGGATAAGAACCCCTTGATTCTTGTGGTGAGCCAGATTTAGTATGTTCCTTTTGGGATGCTGTCTGATTTCTGATTATAAATTGCTAGAGATAAAACATGGAGGTTTTTCATTGTGGGATGTCTTAGAATTTGGGGTTCTGTGTTCGGCTTCAAGAATTTTCATATTTTACAAATATTTAGGCCACAAGAAGCTCTATGTTTTAGGTAAATCTTACTCTACAGGCCGGTTATGCACAGTATATGCACTAAAGGTATGTAGTAGACAAAGCACTGGAATTTCATTCACTTTATACTTTGCCTTGAACTTTGGATTTACATCACTTTAGCAAATTACCAAGCTACGTCAAAGATTTGTAAACAATAATAATTTTGATGACACAGGTAATTTCACAAACATGATGATGCAAGCAGAAAACAGAATAAAAGCACTTGAAAACGACATAGCCCAATATACTGTGAAGGTAAAGGGTTCCCCATCATGTCTGTGCTGATGGCTTTCCAATTCCATAGTTCTGGCTTGACAACCCCAGAAGGACAGTGCTTAATTTCTACAAAAAAAAAGCAGCAGGGCCCAATGATTTTCAAAGTAGTCCACTGTCCTTGCACCACTCACTCCCCCTGCCATCACCACTGTATTCTGCAGCACACATAGAAAGAGGAAAAAGCCTCAGATGATTGTTTTTTGGGTGGGAAGGCGTCCCTTCCTGCACAAAAACAATCCAGACTAGAACACAGAGTATAAAGGTGTCCGATTTGGCAGCTACAAGTGCACCTGCACAGAGAGGGGGCAGGAATGTCCCATCTCATAGTAGATATGGCACATTCCTGCCCTCTCCATGTGGCGCATTGAAGCAAGTTGTCTTGGCGCTTGGCATTGCATTGCTTTGTGCCAAATATTAGTAAATCTGCCCCCCAGTTGCCTGCAGGGGTCAATGCTGTTCACAAGATCTCTCTCTATTTTCAAGCAGGTCTGAGATGCCCATTAGGAAAGAAACATCCAACTGCTGGATCACACCTTTTCCAGAATTGCACAATCTGGAGGCAGTGGTTATCTTTGAAATAATATCTGCATAACATTTTACCTACATGTTCCAAAGGAACAAGGTTTGAGTCTTATGTCCTATCATTAAATAGGATGACTAAGTGTGTTCATGCCCTATGCTGATTTCTCCGTCCACTCCAATAACTGTAAGAAAATTGCAAAAGTTTCTGAGGATATGTTTCCATAGAGTTATCAAAATTATAAAATCAAAGAAATGAGTCATGCCTGCCTGCTTTTTGCAGTGTAATTCCCTGCTCACCTCCTCAGAGTATAGTGTCACCTCTCCATCAGTCACTCGATAATAGTTACATTTACATCAAAACCTTCTCTGATCTAACATGCTTAATGACGCCAGCCTTTTCTATATGTACGCTTTCTGCTTTCTTTTAGGTTAATTTCAATCTCTTCAAATGATAGTGTTTATGTGCACTCCACACAGGGTAGTATCCAGTGTGTCAAACAGGGAAGCTCCTCCCAGGCCTGTGAATTCAATCAATCAATCAATCAGGAGGTTCTTGTAGAGCTCAAGCTTGTCACCCGGGAGGGGGGGGGGGGGTCTCCAGGTACTGGTGTGATGCTGAAGGTCTTTCCCGGCTGGTGGAGGTGGTGGTCAAAGAACCAAGTCTAGAGCTATTTTCTGAAGCCCTTCAGGAAGGGGGATGTGCGAAGGTGGCGGGGGAGGTCGTTCCAGGATTTGGCAGCGAGGTGGGAGAAGGAGCATCCTCCGAATTGTTTGAGGTGGATGCAGAGATGTGAGCCTGGGCGAGGGTGGCTGTACGGAGTTCTATGGTTGGTCTTCGGAATGTGAGGTGGGTGTTGGTATAGATGGGTCTGGTCTTGTAGACATGCATTGTGAGGAGTTTGAAGATGCATTCTTACTGTACGGGGAGCCAGTGAGGGCCCTGAGGTAGAGAGTGATGCTGGTTCTTCTGGGGTGATCAAGGATGAGTCCTGCTGCGGAAATCTGGATGATCTTGAGGTGATTCAAATGCTGTTTTGTGGATCTGGCACAGAGAGCATTGTTTCAGTCGATGCCTCTGAAGATGAGGGCCTGGGTAACTGTCTTCCTGGTGGAGATGGGTACCCAACAAAAAGGTTTGAGGAGCATGCAGAGGATGTTGAAAGAGGGTAAGGAGCCAGCATTGATTTGTTGCTTCATAGTCAGTTGGGTGGCCAAGATGATCCTGAGTTTGCGTGTGTGGCTGAAGGGTGGAGGACCGAGGTAGGTGGGCCACCGCAGGGCGTCCCAGGGGGATGGTCTGTTCCCGAAGATTTCCATTTTGTCCGAGTTTTGCTTGAGGCAGTTGATCTTCATCCAAGCGGTGATGTAGGTCATGGTGTTTTGGAAGTTGGCTCCTGTGGTAGAGCTGTCATCTGTGAGGGAGTTGACAAGTTGGGTGTCGTTGGGTCCGTGGGTGCTTGCAATGTTGCCTTGCTGTGCTGCGTCATTTCAAAAGTGCAGGGATGCATCATATTTATAGAAATATGATGCATCTCTGTACTTTCCTCAGCGAGAGCACACAAACTTCTGCCTAGCGCCAACACATGCACCCTTGAGTCATGGTGAATGGGTGCCTGCATTGCAGGAATGGTTGTTCATGTGCAGAAAGGGACACCTTTTTGCACATAAAAAACCATTAAGTGCATTTTCCTCTTTCTATGTGTTTTGCAGAGTGCAGAACACATAGAAAGAGGACAAAACTAGGAGCAATAATGTTATCTCTCCCTGTTGCATAACTTTAGCACCCCCCCTCTGAGGCGGTATAGGAATCTGACACATTCCCAGACTTGTAAATCTGGGAATGCACCAGATTTCATCTGATTCCATGGGTGTTGCATGTTAACACCCACAGCAACACCCATGGAACGTTTCCTTCATGCAGTGCTATGAATGAAAGTGGTCCATTTTTGCAAGGCCATGAAACCTTGCATGGCCTTGTTAATATGGGCTGGCACACTGTGCTAACGGAGTGTCATAGAAAATGACGCTCCGTTGGCGCAGTCTGCCGACAGGGCCTCATAAATGAGGCCCTGGGAGTCCAGTACGGCAACAACTTTTAGTCACTTCCTAGTTCTTCACTTTTGTTCTGGTGTGTTCACCTTATAAACTTCTTGGGACACTTTGTTGCTTATTTCATAGTGTAATGAAATGCCTCTTTTTTTATCACCCCTCATTTGTTAGGCTACTGCTGTTGGCTCTAGGACTCTGTACAGTGGGATCCCACTAACCAGGCCCAGTACATGTGCTGTGATCCTTAAAAAATTACTGATTGGCTAGATTTAACTTTCCCATAAGTCCCTAGTATATGGCACCCAGTGTGTCTAGGGCCTGTAAGTTAAATGTCACCAGTGGACTGCAGCTCCTTTTGTGCCATCACTAAAGTGAAAATACAATGAATGTCTTAATACCGGCCCCTGCAGCATGAATGAGCAGTTTTAAAACTGCAAATTAAACTAGGCAAAATGCATGTTTGCTATACGTATACCTTATAAGTCACCATTAAGGTAGGCCCTAAATGTGGATATAGCAGAGTTCATGGTGTTTATGAATGTAGCAAAGCACCACAGGGCCTGCATAGAGCCTCATATTGCATATTTTTCCTCAACCTTTGTTTCTGATGGTGACTTTTTACTTGTTTTTTCATTCTTGTGGTAGCATACTGAGAAAACACTGTACATGCAGCCTATTCTTGGTAAGCGTTGCAGCCATGCAGTCTGTACACTCCATCCAAAGGCTAGGCACACAGAACGCGATGCCCTTGTATCATAATTGTCCATTTGCAACAGCTCCTTACTTGAGACATATTGCATTATCTCTGCACATCTGGCACAGTGCAATATGAATGGTGGTTTTGTTATAAACACTGCTGCTGCACTGCATTTGGCAGAGGACCACTTCTGCAGGGATTATCCTGGAAAGAGGTGCACTGTGTCCCAAATGCAGCCTGTTGACTCTGACATCTTGCAAAGCACACTAGCTTCCCCTGCACCAGACTGGCTTCCTGGCTTCCCAGTACATCTTATCCAGGTATTCGTGGTTAGGCTATCCCAATTGATCTGGCAGAGGGTACTACAACTACGCTCTCAATAGAATAGGTAGTAGCAGAAAGAAGTGTGATAACACA
The DNA here is from genome assembly GCF_031143425.1 of Pleurodeles waltl. Taxonomy (NCBI): domain Eukaryota; kingdom Metazoa; phylum Chordata; class Amphibia; order Caudata; family Salamandridae; genus Pleurodeles; species Pleurodeles waltl. The sequence goes on from NC_090442.1 coordinate 116,150,306, forward strand.
GTTACATTATCATGGTTAAAATGTTTATCTTTTCACCATGTGTTTCATCTGCCTAATAATTGCAGCTCATGCTTCTTATGCAAAAACACAATTGTTGCAACACATGTATGAAGAGATATTTTTATATCTTTCTTGGGAATCTGAAGTCATGTTTGAGGTTGCGAATACCGTCTGATACCCTAGTAAGTTTAGGGTTCAGATGGGGCACTGTGAAATAGCTAAGAATTGTGTCAATATTTCCTGAGGGTGTAGGCGGACTATGTCCCTACAACCTGACGTTTATGTTGACCTGGTGCACAGTCCTACTTAATTTTTAGGAAAAGTATAACAGTAGGACAAACGTATTTAAGTTTTACTTGTCCTGGCATTAACAAATCTCACAAGTCATTATTTACTGTGGGAAGGTTGGCTCTCTCATAGGAAAGCACTGGTTTACATTAGAGTAAACAAAAAGCTTCAAATGGACCTCCCCCAACAATCACAGATGTAACTCACACCTAGGCCTGCACTGGCCAATGTCCAATAGGCTGGATTGGCACCAATCCTACTGGGTGGATTTGATTTGTAGGGGGGTTCCTCAATTTTCTATACACACCTCAGGGGTGATTCTGAAGCTCTGACCAGGAGAAGAAAGATTCTGCCATGTTGGATTTTGTCAGAGCAGGTCAGCGAGGGACTGTTTAGAGCCAGACCCAAAGAAATTATGTCAAAGGAAGTTTCCAATTGTTTCATTCTTCAGATCACCTCTGGGCCTTTGGAAGACAGAAGAAGGACTTCACCTGCTGTTGAACCTGTTAAGTAAAACCTCAAGAACAGGTCCTGCTCCCCATCTGTACCCAGGACAGAAGAGTGGTCTCTAAGGGCTAATTGGCTAGTCTGCTGTCACCTCTAGGAACATAAAAGCTGCAAAAAGCCCAATTATCTGCTGACCCCAGCTATCCAGTTCCAACTAGATTTGCCCACTACCCTGTTGGTGATGTCTGGGTGATTGTGTCTTAACCCCCAAATGGAGTTAGAGTGTACTTTGCCCCTCATAAACTGCAGGGCTGAAGTGAAACCACCTACGTCGAACTACAGGTGAGACTCAACTTGCTGCTTTACCCTGTTGAAAAGATCTTAAAATCCAGAAAGGTTTCTAAGTCTGAACATAGAAGGCTTTACCGAGACCAACGCCAAGCAGCATCTTGCTGACAGCAACATCTTCCTTTGTCTGAACTTTGGACTTTGCCCAGTCTGAGCTTTCCCACCTCAGATGTTGAGAGCCTCAAACTTCCCACCAGTGCCACGGCTCCCTCTGAGATCCTGCATCATAGCCTGCCACTAACTCTTTGGATCTAACTGGCACTCTGATCCACTGATGGCCTCACCAACAAGGATTTTCTCCAGAAAAAAAGACCAATTCAGAAGGTAAATTTTCCACCAGGATGCACCTGGTCCTTGTAGCCAACCCAGGCTCCATCAGTGTCAGGCTTAACTTTTGATTATTACCTGGTCTAGCACAATCAGCTATCCACATTTGCCACTTTGTGTTTTTCGGTACTAGAAATATATTTTTTTAAATGAACATTCATATCTCTGGTTCTCTACATCAGACTATTGATTTCTTCTTATGAATTGGAGCAGACTTTTTGGTGTTTTCTACTTTCTAACTGTTTGGTATTGATAAGTCCTTTCACATTTCTCTTAAGTTAAGCCTGTCTGCTCTGTGCTACAGTTACCAACGGTTCAGCTCAGTTTTAATTTTTCAAGACCCATCTGAGTCTAGTAAGGAGCACTAACATCCACTTCAATTAATAATCCACTTTGTCAAGCATAGAATATGTGTCAACTGCTCTGTGGCCATGTATTTAATCTTTTTCTTGGATTCATCATCACTCTGAACCCAATCTGATACTGCTGAATTCATAGTTGTGACAAACCACCCAGATCACATATGACCTGGAAATGTGGCATTTATAGCTTTTAATTATTGTATTTGCTTTAATTGCTTTGGAAAAGTGTACAGTTGTATCTGATCTGCAATAAACTTAATTATCTAACTTTATTTCCTCATCCCTATGCCCCCAGTCTGCAACTGCTGGACATCAGCATCTTGATTGTGTTATTTCCTTAATAATTACTTCATAGTCCCTGAATGTGTTCCTCCTATTTAGACAGGGGCCAATGTTGGACCCTGAACCTGTTCATGAAGTCCTTCATATTATCCTTTTTGGCCAGCGTCAGCCTTTCAAGAATCCACCCTCCATGGGTAAATCAAAATGTTGAAAGCATGATTCACAACCAAATATTGTCTCATGGGGGAATGTACATGGCACTATAGACCCAGTGTTCTAATTTCCTTCACTATAACTGGGAGTGCTTCATCCTTTTCATTGTGTGTCAAGTTGATTATCTCCCTTGCATGTGAAAAAAGGTCATGTGTTTTCATGTGTCCACCTAGGCCAGTGCTCGAAAACTAGCTCTCCATGTGCATACTTTAGGTGTGCCCTGACTCCATGTGTCCAATGCATGAAAATACAGGTTTCCTGTTTTACTACAGAAGTATCAGCAACTAGGTCCCAGATTTCATAACCTTCATGCAAAGCAAGGCAGCAAGGCAACTTGCTGCATTGTGTTGTGTGAAAGGGAGATAAGATATGGCACACTTCTGCTCCCTCCAGGTGCTGATGCACTATGGGCAGCCTAGCACTAGTGCAGACACCCTTGCATCGAACAGCAAGAGTGCTAATGTTGTGAGCATGTTTGTTTCCTGCACAAAAACAAATAAGCGGGGAGTAATAAAGATTTTTCTCCTTATTATGCCACGGTCTGGGAGGTGCACACATGAACAGGTTTATAAGTTTGGTAAATCTGGGAATGCACCAAAAACCATGGGTGGATGCATTTGAACACCCACACTCCACTCAAGACTAACTCAAGGCAGTGACTTTGGCTGCCTAGTGATATTCCAGGATTATTAAGCCATGTAGAGCCACACAAAGTGGCTCTTCATGGCTCAGTAAATCAGACTTAAGCCCTGCGGTTGCCCTGTGTTACCTAGCCTGAGACAGTAGGAACACAACGTCCTAGTAAATTTGGCACAGGATTCTTTTAAAGGTTCGGGAAAGGAAGAGATTTACAAATTTAGGGCCTCATTCACAAGGCCTTTGCGCCACTGTTGTGTCATATTTTATCACACAGCGGTGACACTAGCAGTGCTTTACACTGCTCCAATTTACAAACTGATGCATTTGGCCCAATGTGTGCATTTGTAAACCCTTGCGTCACATTATACCTGTTCCTGGTATAGTGTATGCAGGGTAGGAATTCCCACAGGAAAAGCTAAGCAGAACTGACACAGTGAAATTTGTAACATTTCACTGCTTCATTCTGCAACTTCATGGCATCAGAATTTTACCTCCTGCTGAGAACAAGCGTAAAATTGATGCAGGGCTTTTCACTATGGGGGCCTCCTCATATTGCTAAGGTAGCGTTATATTTTTGATGCTAGTCCAGCAATTCACAAGTTTATTGCCAACAGATGCGTCAGAATTTCTGCCACATCTGTGAAAAAGTGTGCTATGGAGCTATGTATCGTAAATGCAGCACATTCATGGTGTTATTATGGGATCAGAGGGCAGCACATGAAATCTGACACATCGGGCCAGTAATTCCATTTCACTTTCCTCTCTTGCTTTTATATTCCTCTCTCCTCTCATGTCTGTCTCCCTTTTCTCTTTGCTTGTCTTCTTCTCCCTCCCTTCTGGCCGTGTCTCCCTCCCAGCTCCCACCAGAAATAAAAAATACATGGGACTGATCAAGAACATTGCACATGTGAACATGGATAGTTTAACCTTGTTCCTTGATAAACAGATACCACATTACGTGTGGATTTCCAGCCTGCCTGGTGATTAGCTTATAAATGCATAGGAAGAGAAAGGAGGCCTGTCCAATCACATACTTGCCAAAAAAACTGTTGTAGTTATAGACATATCACCTTTCTTTGACTTGAACTTTTCCTGTTCTGCGTGTCTCCAGCAACACAAAGACAGAAAATAACAATCATTGAATGGCTATTGCATTTCAGTGCGATGAAGCAGAGACAGACACTGAAATGCAGTAGTTTAGCTCTGATGTGTGACATTTGGCATTGTGGTGTATAAGGCAAATTTGCAATCCTTAGGGCTAGATTTGCAAAGTTGCATCCGGCTTGCATTACTTTTTTAATATTTACAAATATACATATATATATATATATATATATATATATATATATATATATATATATATATATATATATATATATGTATAAATATATATATATATATTTCTTTTGGTTTGTAAGGAAACGTAACTCACATCAATGTAAGCGATGCTTTGCTTTACTTCGAATCAAGGGTGAATTACAACGTTGGTACATTCCAATGCAACCACCCATGCTTTTTGACACGAAACCCTATAATAACATTAGTAGACAGGGTTTTGCGCCAATAAATACTCCTGGTGGAAAGCAGGCGATGTTTCAATTTATCCTTTCTTTCCGGACTTTGAAATGCACAGCACACATATAAAGTAGAAAAGGTTTAACACTTGTCTAGTCATTGTATTTTATACTGGGAGGACACTCTTTCAGTTCAAAACCTATGCTGGCCTCACACACACCCACCCTTGCACCATGGCAAAAAGGTGTGTGCCTGGCACTCAGTAGCAAAGTTCCGGACAGCGAAAGAAAGAGGAGAGGACAATGCCATATCTCTGTAGATATCCCTATGAGGCATTGCAGTACCTTTGGGTGTTGCGCTGCGTTGTGTGAAACCTTTGTACATCTAGGGTTTAGCATTAGCCCTTGGACTGAAGAGTAATGTGGCAGAGTGTGTACTCTGGGGAGGCAGAGTTTGCAAAGTCTCTAAGTGAAGCTCTAAGAATTTCACCAATTAAAAAACAAAGAGGTGATTTGCTTATGCAGAACGGAAGGATATCACTCAACATCTTTTCAGCAAAAATACTGAGACCTCCACTGGACCTGTCTTCTGAATTATGTGGAGCGACTATGAGCACTTAGGTCAGTTCTCAAACTTCACAAACTTCCTTTCCAGTACCAAAAAAGTTGTTGCACATTTTGGAACCACCTTCTTCGGATGGAAATTTCTTATATGATGGCCAAGATGTACCCTGAAATCTGTGAGGTGAAAATTCCAAGACATAAGTGGAAGGGGTGGATCTATACTTCATGCATGAGAGCAATTTCAAACAAATGTTATTTGGGGTGCAAGGAGCGAATGTGGCCAGACCAGCATGTGGTGTTGGGGGCCCTACGCCCTCATGCTACCAAAATAAGGTGACATGGACTCAGTAGTTGTGTTCACATAACTGGCCCCAAAGCACACGCGCCTGTCCCTTTTTATTGCAGGGTCACCCGACTGGTGACGCCTGTGATGGATGGGTGTGGAGTGAGTGTGGAAGCCAGCCCTCAGCAGAGTGGCTAGTGGAAACACTAGAATGTGTCCAGCAGGACACTACATCCCTTCCAAACTTTATTGAAAAAAAAAAATAACTAAATCTTGCCTGTGGGAGGGAAAAGATCAACAATAAACAATCACTGAGGGCTTCATTTGGACTTTGGCAGTCGATTTCCCATTTCCCTGACCGCCAAAGCCTAACCCGCCAGACGACCGTCAGTGCTGGTGGTCAGTAGACCTCCATATTACAAATGCTGGCTGCTTTCTGCCATCATTGAGGTAGAAAGCAGCCAGCAGTCATGCTGGCGGTCAGTGCTGCAGGGACAGGTCCCTTGCCGTCACCGCCACGGCAGCAGGACTCCCCCACCATATTACAATCTGTAATATGGTTTGGCGGAGTCCTGCTGGTGTGGTGGTGGCGGCGAGGGAAGACCGTCAGGGCCCATCCACTCCCAGACGTCCCCCTCGACTGAGGAGGTAAGTGGGCACCCGACAGGAGGGGGTCTGTGTGTTTGGGTGCATGAGTGCATGTTTGAGGAGTGGTGCTGAATGCGTGTGTGTATGTGCGCGTGAATGGGGGTGTCTGTGTTGATGAGAGGGAGTGAGTGGGTCTGTCTGATTTCATGTATGCTGAATGGGTGTGTATGTATATGCATGCATGCATGAAGGGGTGGGGGAGTGTGTGAGTCTGTGGACGGGTGGGGGGATGTATGCATGTGTGCGAACATGTGTGTATGTGTGTGCTGGCAACAGGAATGAAGATTCCTGTCATTGGGTGCGTGACTGCCAGGGTTTTCATGGCGGGGTGAAATTGCAGCTTCGTAATCGGATTGGAGGTGCTCACCGCTGGCCGCGGCAGTGCGACCGCACAGGCGGGCCAGGTGGAGTTGTGTAGGCTTGGCGTTTGACAAGGCTCACAACTCTAAATGTGGCGGTCCTTACCACCGGCTGCGTGGCGGTAGGACCGCCACAGCAAGGCTGGCAGTCTCATGACCGTCAGCCTTGTAATGAGGGCCTTAGTCTCTTCAGGCGGTCCACCGGACATGCTGCATGTAACAGGTACAGTTGGGTACCTGGCATCACGGCATGCCTCCGTTGTTTAACCGGACTGCTCTGGACACGAATAGCAGTGCAGATGACATCCGGATATTTCAGTCACCTGTCCACGACATCACAGTTCACTGGGGACTGTCAGCCTTGTCACCCCTGGGCTGATAGTGGTACATTAGGAGTAGTGGGGAGTCCACTTTAAGGATGTCTGGAACGCATTCAGGGGCATATTTATACTCCGTTTGCGCCGGAATTGCGTTGTTTTTTTTTACGCAATTCCGACGCAAAACTAACTCCATATTTATACTTTGGCGTTAGGCGCGTCTAGCGCCAAAGTCCATGGAGTTAGCGTCATTTTTTAGCGTTGGCACCTACTTTGCGTTAATTATATGCAAGGTAGGCGTTCCCGTCTAAAAAATCGACTCCGAGGCATGTGCGTCGGATTTATACTCCCGGGCAAAATTCACGCCCGGGAGTGGGCGGGTCAAAAAAAATTACGTACGGCCGCTTTTGCGCCGTTTTTTAGCGCCTGCAAAAGGCAGGCGTTAAGCGACCTGTGGGCTCTGAAGGAGTCCAGAGGTGCCCTCCCATGCCCCCAGGGACCCCCCTTGTCACCCTTGCCCACCCCAGGAGGACACCCAAGGCTGGAGGGACCCATCCCAGGGACATTAAGGTAAGTTCAGGTAAGTATTTTTTTTAAAAAAAATTGTGGCATAGGGGGGCCTGATTTGTGCCCCCCTACATGCGACTATGCCCAATGACCATGCCCAGGGGACTAAAGTCCCCTGGGCATGGCCATTGGGCAAGGGGGCATGACTCCTGTCTTTGCTAAGACAGGAGTCATTTCTATGGGGGTTGGGAGTGAAATAAAAATGGCGCAAATTGGGTTGAGGAAAAAAAAATTGCCTCAATCTGACTTGCCCCATTTCTTGACGCCCAAGCCCCATATCCCCCTACGCCGGCGCTGCCTGGTGTACGTCGTTTTTTTTAACGCACACCAGACGGCGCCGGCGGCTAACGCCGGCTAACGTCATTCAATAAATACGGCGCCCTCATGGCGCTTCAGAATGGCGTTAGCCGGCGCTAATTTTTTTGACGCAAAACTGCGTTAGCGCAGTTTTGCGTCAAAAAGTATAAATATGGGCCTCATGCTCCAGGGATGGCACACCTCCAAAGACTGCAGATGACCTGAATGGAGAAGCGTCATCCTTGAACGCCTTGGCGCAACCTGACATCAATTGGTAGAGCAGTGTCAGGCTTCCCCCTCGTGCCAGAACTCCGTCGGACAGGAGACTTTTAGGGGCCCTTTGACAGACTGCCAAGGGACCGTGTGGATTGTGCCGGGTGTATCACAGGCCAAGTAAAGGCGTCACTGAGGAACTGTGGTACTGAAAATTCTGGACCCGTGTTATAAGCGTCGTCGTATCACAACGATTTTGGTATCAGCAGACCGGGAATGATTAGAATAGTATGCACAAGCATTGTATTCATATTCGGGTAACGAAATCACCCGAATATCAAAGTTTCCGTCCTGAACCCTCGTTTTCCATTTAAACGACAGCCATTTTGTGATTGCCCTCACATTGGCCAATGTCTAATGCTGAAAACGAGTCTGAAGGACACGTACATCTTTGCTGACTCCTCTGTGACCTGGGCAAGCTGACTCCACTGCCTGAAGCCAAACCTGTTCGGCCAGTTTCTTTCCCAGTGGCCGAATGAGATTAGTATCAAGGCACAACACATCATAAACCTTTCATCACACACAAACCATGCCTAATCTTACACACACCTGTCCCTGTTTCTTTCTTTATGACTTGCTTTACAAGGAGGAGGTGCCCGTTTATATTGGGGGTCCGTCGATATCTGATGAAAGTACTAAGCCTTGCCGGGTAATTGATTGAGGGCTGGACAAACTGAAATATGGGCTTGTCATCATAAACCTGCTATTTCTTTGTAGTGAAAATATGTGAATGATCAACTGTAAAATAAGGAATGTTTGCCTAAAGCATAATATTTTGTATAAAAGAGAAGGTTAGCTTTGCAAAGGGAGCAGTCTCCTGAGAATATACACCGTGTTGTACTTCTAGGATACCTGTTACTGGCTGCAGCCAATAAACAAGATCTTTGACTTCACCAAGAAGACTCTGTGTTTCTGTAGTCTGAAACAGGAAGGACTCGAAGTCTTAGGGTGTGTTCCCTGGCATCACTGGGTTCTGAAAAACCCAGTACTTCAGAACTGCCCACAGGACAACATCTCATTTGCGCATTGAGCCACAAGGGTGGTTGTCGCAGGGTTGCATGCTCAGGCCGTCAGTACTTAAGTGTTCAGGCCTTGATGCAAATGTCTTTGGGTGATCAGTCTCTGTCTGTGACCTCTGGTGCTTCCCGGTGCCAGTCATGCATCTGCCTCAGACACATCTCTCTTAGCGGGATTCATCTCTCACCCGATTCCCTTGAGTTCCTTGCCCCGGACCACGTGGGCTGTGCGGGCCATTCGTAGGCCGTTCCACGGAGTCACCGCACAACTCCCAACAAGATCATGTCCAAGCCTCGTGCAACCCCATGTGTGGATGGTCCAAATGGTCTGGACTGCTCTCATCGCCAGATGTCCGGTTCACGGGGGCTCATGGCAGCTGCTTGGGTGGTCAGGCTCCCATGGTGCCGAAGATGCCTTGCCAGCTTCAGACCTAGCTACTGACTTTGGTTCCTTTAAGGCGGTGTTGTGCTCCTCAGGTGTTTTGGGAAATGCACATATCAAAGATGACGATCTTGCAACTTCTTGCGGAAGATCAACAGGTGGGTGTGTCTCCGATGAAGAAAGGATGACTTGAGGGACTTCGTGGCCAATGCGGTTTTTGCCTGGCATGTGCAGGTGGCAACAGGGATGCCATCGTGGTCAAGCAGCCAGTGACAGGTGGTAGGACGGTAGAGCTGGGAAGTGTGGGACCTGGATGCGGTTTGTGCATGGCGGCTTACAGTTGGTTCACCCACGGAACTGTCTCCAGTGACGTCTGCTCACCCCAGTGGCTGGTTTTTGGCGATGGATGCCCTCGTGTCTGCTGGCACAAGTCCTCAGTCCTTTTGCTCTTCTACTTTTCGCTTGCGCACCTGTGGTGGTGTTGATATTTTGTGTTACAGGTCTGTCACACCCTCCGTCTCTGGTTCTTCATGTCATGGCATCATGCCACGTTCTTCTCTCCTCTCCTTTTTCCTTTGGAATGTGGCATTGCGCCACAGGTCGCATGTTGCACCACAAGGACCTTTCGCTGGCTTGTGCTGCACCTCAGCTGGTGTGTCATCTTCTGTCACAGCCTCTTGCAGGCTGTCCTGTCAGTAGTACTTGATCTGCTCTCCTCGCAGACCTCTCACAGGTCTAGTCCGTTCCCAGATCTTCTAGTTGGTCAGCTCTGAGACTGAAGGGTCACGGTTCTCCCCCTCCTTGTCTTCACTCGAGGGCACAGCTCTTGTGTCTCGGGACTGCGCTGTTGCAGTGCTTGCTCCTGCCTTCGTCTGCTTAACAGGGTTAGTCAGTTCTGCTGACCGGCTGAACAATGGGCCAACAGTGGCCATCTTGTGCTGTGTTGTGTTGTGGCCAGCTGGCGTGGCCTCTTCTCCCTGGTTTTGCGTCATGCTCTCATAGGGGTCTGTCTGTCTCTCGAGCTCCTGCCCGTGTTGTCAGGTTCGCCCACACAGCCCTCTGCGCAACTCTGACGTTATCTCTTTCCTTCATGGGTGCCTTTCATTGGCACCTAGCGTGCCCATCCTCCTGGCTTGCAATGATGTCCATCGCCGCTGGGGCATGTGGTGCCATTTTCATGTTGGTGGCAGGCGGCCGCTTGGGGTTCAGCATGCCACATGCATTCTCCTGGTGCCTCACATGGGACGTGCGTCCTTGTTATGCTTTTGCTACTCATTTGGGGCAGCTTAGGACATCAGCAGTCTCTCTTTTTGCTGAGCAGTGGCTGCACACATCTCTGCTTCTTTTACGCAGTCACTGTCCTTGGGCGCTGCTGCCCTTCCCCTGTGGGCACAACAAGTATCTTGGTACTGCAGTCTGTTTGTTTTGGCCAATGCTCATTTTATTTTTGACAAAAACGATGCAGTACCTCTGTTTGGCCACTACAGGCTGTGACAGTCTTTCCTCTGACTGTGGGCCTCGATCATAGATGGCAGTGATTCCATTCACTGGTGGCTGGTGCTGCAGCTTACGTCTGGATAAGCATAGGAGTGTGGAGGCAGGCGACCTGCAGTATGTGCTGTGTGTGTGTTGGGGGGCTTGGCAGTCTTGTGGAATGCAATGGCCACTGCAGCCTTTCTAACCCTGCGGGACGTGCTATCCCTCACGGGCTTTCTTCTGCTTATTGCGGGGTGTGGGCAAGCACAGCTGTCCCGCAGGAGTGGCTCATGTCCCAATTCATGCGCACTGCCCACCACACACATCCTGACTTTCCTTGCGCCCCTTTTTTTGCTAGGGTGGGTTCAGCTCACCTCTCCTTGCAGCAGCTGTAGCCTCGTTCTTCACCTCAGTGCTGTGCTTCTGCCCAGTGAAGCTCCATTACCTGGGTGCTGCAAAAGTGGGTGCCAGGGCAGCGGCGGTGTCTGTAAGTGCACAGCACTCATGGCGCTCGACCTTCCTTGTCTTTCTTTGGCTCCCCAAATGCAGGCTTGACCGGGGGCTCCTCAGTTGGTGCCATGCACTTCTGGCAGTGAGGGGGGCACCTTGGTGGCGCCTCTCATGAGGCACTTCAGGATTTGTTAAGCTTGGTTAGAGGGCTGGTGATTAATGTTGCCTGGTTGACAGAGATGGCAGCCGGGGCATCACGCAGTCACGTAGCGGGCAGAAGCAAGGCACGATGCAGGCTCCGACTCACAGGAGCTGCAGCAGTGCGCTTGAGACAGTGTTAGCACCTTATAATGGTTGTGTCTCATTGCCCTTTTTGTCTCAACACACTGGGTCATGGCAGGCAGGGCTTCAGGGGCATGAGCATGTGGGCAGCTCCATGGGCCTTACCGGTGTTTGCAGTGGGTGGACTTCTTCTCACATTGCCTGTCATGCCGCCAGTGGCTGCAGGGGTGCCTTACACTGAGGCTATTCTTCCCCACGAAGAACAGCAAAGTGTTGGCCAGCATGCATGTGGGGCAGACCCACTCGTCGCCATTGTGGTGTTGGGGGCCCCTGCCCTCATGCTACTGAAATAGGGGTGACACAGACTAAGTAGTTGGGTTTACATAAATGTCCCCAGGGCATGTGCAGCCGGCCCTTTTTATTGGCAGGTTCATGTGTCTGGTTACGCCTGTGATGGATGGGTGTGGGGTGAATGCAGAAGCCAGCCCTCTGCAGAGTGACTGGTGGAAACAGTAGAATGTGTCCATCAGGACACACAGCCTTTCAGTCCCCCCCTCCCAAAATACGAAGTCTCCAAACTAACTGTGACTTTTAAAGTATGCACACAACTTTTCTTTTCAATTTCTTTCAGCCTCCATTTTCAGGTGATAGTGACCACGAGCAGTCTGAACTTCTTTGCAAACTAACTTGTCTGTAACTTGTCTGTAATCGTGCTAGTCTTTTATAACAGAAAAGGTAGCCCCAAACAGGCAGCAGTGGGCAACTGCAGTAAAGCTGTGTATGCCCAGCTAGCATCGGATTGACCAGCAGTACAAATTTTAAGTGCATTATCAGGGCAAGCACTGGGTTGGCATATCTCATGCCCGAATCTTGTGCCCTGCCATGTCTGCAGAGTTGTAGCAGCACACACAGACTTCCCTTTAAATAGTACAGACAGGTAGGCCGATGCAATAAATGCTAGTTTGTGAAGCTGCTCAATAGGCTAAAATAACGGTATCTTGTGGCATGCTAAATAAGCCCCAAGTGGAAGGCATGGCTTTCATATTAGGTAGAAACATGATCAGTTTTTCTGACAAATAAGACAGAATTGCTTTGATCCAATAACTTACTTTCATTTTCATGTTTAATCTACGTAACATTACTGGAGTACTTTTTATATCAGTTCCTCTTTGAGGTAGCATATCTAGGCCACTATAATGTGAGTTCAAGGCCAGCCCCGGGCACCTTTGGTACATTCTTGAGTGCTAGCAAAAATATTAAATGGGACAGGTGAGCCAGAACAGGTCTAAGGGTTTGTCCTAACCCACGAGCCTGCGGGGGGCTGAGGCATGTAAATTGTGCAACAAACACCGTATGAAAATATGATACAGATTATTTAAAGTTCAACATTTTATTTTGGAGCATTTATTACAAGTGTTTGTTGTTAGACATGAAACTGGAAACATTCATGCCTTTCCATTTCAAGGGCAATGTCAGCAGAGAACTACGATGGAAGTCAGTTGTGACGTGGCCTAGATTAATTTTATAGATAAAGCAGCAGTAAAACGTATTAAATCAAACACAAGTGAAGCTTTGTATAGTGCCCATCCCGAATTCATACATTTTAAGGTGCTCTCATATGTGCTAATGACCAAAATGGGCAAAATAAAATATTTGCCCAGGATCAAACACCACGTAGAAGCTGTGATTGATCCCACGCTTTCTATTTTCAGAATTGTGAAATTCAGCAACTAGATGGGTAACTCTCTTTCTCCTGCTTCTCACGAATTGTTACTGCGCTGTCTTGTCTTTACTTCTTGTCACATGAGGTTAGAATGTTGGTGGCAATCAGAAGCCACATGAAATCTCCAGGAGGAAATTGGGCGACGCCGGAGTCAGGCATTTTTCCTGAGCCTGGCTTGATCCTGTCTTCAGTTTCAGAAGCACCCCTTTAAATATACATTTATATTTCTGAACACATACTGGCCCTCGTTATGAGTAGCCTTGTAAAAAGTGTGGTATCATAAACCCAGACTCCGGAGTCTATTGGGGTTTTCAGAGTTACATTAGCAAAGCCCGGGTAAGTCTGTTTTGGGGAGATATGGAGTGTAAGTGCACTGGACGCGACAGAAACACAGTAACAGTGATTGAACTTCCTCCCCCTTCCATTATGGTCTTTTGCTCACATTTGTTTGGCATGTTTGTAGATTTTAGGGGCACCATGTCATGCATGACATCTTCAGATGGTCAAGGCTTTTCGATGAAAGGGCACAGTCATTTCAAAGAACTCAAAAAAGTTCATTAACATACTAGAACTGCTTATGATGAACAAAATTACTTTTAGCAACTTTCAGAGCAAATCTTCTCAGTATTGTCTGAATGAAACTTCCAAGAGCTACTCCAATGACTTGAAAGCAAAGCAAAGCAAAGCAAAGCTTACTGTACAATTTTAAAGGTGCCGGCAAGTAACACATAAAGACAAATAAATACTTTCGAAGGGCATTGCTTCACTTTTGATTAACGCATTTGACTTTCTGTCCTTCAGAGGTGACGTGCAATGAGGACAAACAGGAGATATTTGATTTTCGTGCAAACATTAGAACAGATGGGAAGAAGTGGGTTTCAGGATACTTGTTGTGTGCTGTTGGTCTTGTGTTTGGCTCGCGAGTTGTGAGCCGAATGGGGATGGTGGAATGTGGCCTCGAGGGATGGAATGCGGGAGGTGCGGCGACTCGAGCCATGGAATGCGGGAGGCGCGGTGAGTGAGGGAAGGCAGTTGGAGTGGAGCTGGGGACGCACTGTGGAGGTGGTTCTTCGCTACATGGAAATAAAAGCGGAATTTAATCCTACCTTGTGCGATGTCGTATCTGTGTGAGCACAACATAATATTGGCGACGAGGAGTCTTCGCTGAACCACCTCCGAACCTACGCTCAGTCAACCTCTTTCAAGCGGTTGCAGCGCCATTAACGGATCTCCGGCGAAGGTGAGATCTATTTCTTCGAGGGTACGAGTCACAAAGAGACTTTTGGCTGGATTGCTGTGGTGCTCTGAAAAAAAGTTATACGCGCTCTAATACGCTCTTAGGATATAGCGCGAAGTGACGATTTGTTTATTTTCGGTCCCCAGCCACGAGTGCTGCCTCGCTCAGAAACTTCATGCGCACTCTCCTGCAACTGCCTGTGCAGCGCGTGTTTGCGCAACTGAGTCTTACAATTCAGCACGTTTCGTCATAAAAAAAAAGACATTGAATGAAAAAGAAGGTGAATTTCCTTTAGAAAACGGACTAGTGGCTTGAACATTGTCAACGAGGAGTTTGCAACTAGTGGCTGTATGTTTTATTCTCTTGTTTTTTTTGGTCAAGGTTTGTTTTCAACAACTTTATTGCTCCAACTCAGGCTACGTAGTTGAATTCTGGTCAAAAGTTGTTCAGAATTACATCAGAAATTCCAGTGAATGTGTTTTATAATTTTTTCAACTTCTGAACAATTTAATTTTATTTCATAAATATGCAATCAGTCTCTGCTCCTCCTCCATTTCTTGATACACCTGGTGAACCACCAGTGTCATGGTCTCAGTGGTTCGATGCTTTTGAGACTTACTTAGGAGCCATTGGAGCATCACGATATCGACCTGAAAGGAAGAAGTTTTTGTTGTTACATTCGCTGGGATTTGAAGGCCGAGAGACTTTGAAACACCTTCCTGAAATTGAAATGTCAGATAATGAAGAATTGGATGAATATCAGGATACAGTGAAGAAGCTGATTTTGAGATTTGATAAACAACCTAGTCTTGTTGTTTTGCGCCACAAATTTATCAAGAGGGTCCAGCTACAAAGTGAATCGATAGATGATTTTGTTAGTGTGCTTCGTAAATTGTGTGCACAATGTCAATTTGGTGCATTTCGTGATCAATTAGTCAGAGATCAACTCATTGGGAACTGTTATGACAGACATATTCAACAAAGACTGCTTACGATGGGCAATCCTTCACTTGAGGAGGTTATAAAGCAGGCAAAAAGCATTGAGTTGGCCCAAGTTTCGCTTAAATAACTTTCGTGTCAACGCAAGGAAGATGACAAAGTTGGTGTCAATGTTGTCACCTCACGCAAAGAACTCAAGGCTAACGAAAATCAGTTTTTCAAACGCAGCAATATTTGTTTTAGATGTGGGAATGTTCCACATTTGAAAGACTCTAAAGGGTGTCCTGCTAAGAATGTAATTTGTCACAAATGTGGCCGGACGGGCCACTTTGCTAGAGTGTGTCAGAGTGTCAAGAGTGACAAGAATGTTAAAATCAGCAGTGTGTCTGCAATCTGTGAAGGGTCGAATCAATGTTTGGAAAATGAATTCCGTGACATGATTGTGGTTGTCACAGATGAGCAAATTTCATTGAATGATTTTGAGAAGTGTGTGGACCCGTATGTTGATATTTGTGTGGGGGGTAAAACACTTCATTTGCTTGTGGTTTCTGGGGCACGCATTACTATGATAACTTTAGACTTGTTCAAGAGAACGTGGGGTAATAGGAAATTGTTTCCACCTGACAGAGCTCCTGTTTCCTATGAAGGAAGGAGGATTGAATTGGAGGGTTTCATCGAAGATGTTTTGGAATTCAAGGGGCGCAAGATCCATGGTAAGGTGTATGTTGCTGTCAAAGGTCTTAATATTTTAGGCTGGTTCCACCAAGGCCTATTTGGGATGGTATTGAAACCAGGTACCACTGAGCAGGTAATGGTGGTTAGAGACTGTGGTGATATGAATTTGTCTACTCTCCATTCGATGTTCCCTAAGGTATTTGGGAAAAAATTAGGTTGTATCAAAGGATTTAAGCATTCTATCAAAGTTAAGGATAATGCGATTCCGATAAAGTACAAGTTAAGAGCGATTCCATTTAGTTTGAGGGAGGACCTCAAATTAGAATTGGAAAAGTTACAATCCTCTGGTGTAATTGAACCGGTTGAATCTAGTTTATGGTTATCTCCCATTGTGGTTGCTGCAAACGCAATGGTGAAATTTGTTTATGCATTGACTTAAGAAGTCTCAATAAAGAGATTTGGGTAGATTCTTTCCCTTTACCTAGAATTTGTGATCTTCTTGAGAAGCTTATTGGCGCAGTCTGGTTTTCAAAAATTGACTTGGCCTCAGCTTATCACCAGGTTGTCCTTGATGAAAATTCTAGGCATTTAACAGCTTTCAACACTCCGTTTGGTACTTTCCAATTTCGTAGAATGCCCTTTGGCCTTGCTTCGGCTGCTTCAGTGTTCCAACGTATTATGTCATTTCTGCTGAACGATGTCGAGGGGGTATTGGTTTTTCAGGATGATGTTTTGATTTTTGGCAAACAATTACTGGCTCACAATACTGTGCTCAAGATGGTTTTACAGATTTTTGAAGAGAATGGTGTTGTTGTTAAGGAGGAGAAATGTGTATTTTGGAGTAAAGAGATTGAATTTTTGGGACATGTGGTTTCGTCGGAGGGAGTTAAACCGAGACCTGGGCTAGTAGATGCTGTTCGCCATTGTCTTCCCCCTAAGAATAAGGATGAATTACGCTCATTTGTAGGATTATGTGAATTTTATTCTAGGTTTATTCCGACCTATGCTTCCAAGATGAAGTGTCTGTCAAATATGTTGAAGAAAAGTGTTGACTTTAAATGGGACAAGGATTGTCAGGACACGTTTGAGTTGGTAAAAGCAGAAATGACTGATGCTAAAGCTTTACATTCCTATGATCCTGCGTTAATGTGTAAAATTATGGTTGATGCCAGCAAATATGGTTTATGGGCAGTTTTGGTACAGGACACGGAACATGGTGAAGTCACCATCAGCTATGCTTCTAGAGTGTTGAGGGAAGCTGAGGTCAATTATTCAGTAATTGAAACAGAATTGTTGGCTTGTGTCTGGGCAAGTGAGAAATTCAGGAGTTACATATGGGGCAGAAGGTTTGTTATAGTGACTGATCATAAACCTTTATTATACATTCTTGGGGGGGAAAAAACCAATTACACTACCCCACATATTGCTCGTCTTACCACTAAGTTGTTGCAGTATAATATGGAGGTTAAGTTTTTGCCGGGGAAGCTCAATGTGAGAGCAGATTTTCTGTCTAGGTTACCTGTAGATGAGTTGGAGGGTGTTGATGCTGAGGATGATAGAGAGGATTGTTTTATTGCTTCTGTGGATCTACCAATGTCCAGAGCCTATAACAAAAATGATTGGGAGGTAGCTTTGGCAAAAGATCCCATTTTGAACCAGGTTAAAGAGTTTGTAGTTAATGGGTGGCCAAGTGAAAAGAATGTTCTTTTACCGTTACAACCATTTTGTAAGGTTGCGAGTGAGATCTCAATAGAAGATCAGATATTGTTGAGGAGTGAAAGGTGCATTCCCCCGCACGATTTACGTTCGGGTCTGATTAATGTAGCGCATGAAGGACATTTTGGAGCAACTATGACAAAAAGGAGGTTAAGGGAGAGTTATTGGTGGCCATCTATGGACAAAGAAGTTGATATGGTTGTCAAGGGGTGTCATGTTTGCAATTCGGCGGAAAAGGGGTTGAAAGTATCTACTCCACCGTTGCATCCTATTGAAATTCCTGCAAGACCATGGTCTAAGCTGGGGATTGACATGATTGGCCCTTTTAATTTTCTTCCTCACAATTTACGGTATGCGTTTGTTCTCATGGATTATCACAGTAGATGGCCTGAGGTTCACTTATATGCTGTTCCTTCAGCATTTAATGCTGTGAATTTTCTAAAGGAAGTCTTTTTGCGGAGGGTTTTCCGGAAGTCATCATTTCTGACAATGGTGTACAATTTGTTAATTCTGAAATGGAGAATTTTTTAAAGCAATCTGGTATCAAGCACTTGAAGAGTTCATTATACCACCCCCAGACAAATGGTTTGGTCGAAAGGATGAACCGTGTGGTTAGTGACTGTATAAAGTGGGCTAGGCACAATAATTATGACATACTTGAAGCGGTGAGCACCATGTTGTGGGTTTATCGCTCCACACCTCATTCATTAACAAATGTGTCACCTTTTGAAGCTTTAAAAGGGCGTAAGCCAACCACTGTTCTCTTCCCTTCTTGGTTGGAGAGTTCATTGAACAGCAAAGGACTGGGTGGTGGTAAAAAGGGATTGGAGTGGGAAAAGGTGAGGTTAGGTCAAGAACGTATGAAGAGGAGATATGATTTGACCAAAGCTACCAAGTTATCCAAGGTGTTACCTGGAGATTTGGTGCATATTAAAAAATGTGTGTCTGTAAAAAAAGGTGATGACAGTTTTGGGAAGCCAGTCAGGGTAAAGAAAGTTTGTGGAAGTGCCATTATGGTTGAAGATGGTCGGTGGTGGAATCTTTCCAGAGTGGTGAAGTTAGCTGATGATTCTAACTTGAGTCTTTGTAATGACATTGATAGGTGTACGAATGGAAGTCCATTGTTACATGGTCAAAACTTACATGACTCGAATACTCAAAAGTCGGTCTTACATTATGAAGGACATTTTCCACGCAGATCTTCCCGTGAAAAATGTTTGCCATGGAAATTAAGAGCTGATCAATAATTATTTTTTGTGTTTTTGTTATTATTAGTGCTAGTGTTTTATTCCCTAGTTCTTATTGGTTTAGTGGTAGTTATTGTATGGTTTTGTTTTAAGCTTAATCCTAAAAAAAAAAAAAAAAAAAGAGAGATGTGGTATGTTGTGTGCTGTTGGTCTTGTGTTTGGCTCGCGAGTTGTGAGCCGAATGGGGATGGTGGAATGTGGCCTCGAGGGATGGAATGCGGGAGGTGCGGCGACTCGAGCCATGGAATGCGGGAGGCGCGGCGAGTGAGGGAAGGCAGTTGGAGTGGAGCTGGGGACGCACTGTGGAGGTGGTTCTTCGCTACATGGAAATAAAAGCGGAATTTAATCCTACCTTGTGCGATGTCGTATCTGTGTGAGCACAACATAATAATACTCCCATGTAATACTGTAGCCAATAGCAAGGAAGTTATGAGGCCATGATGCTCAGGGGAGTATCCTCCCTCGCTTGTAGCAGAAATTCCAGATCCCATAAAACATTTACAGAATAATGGCAAATCCATAGCTGGCTTTCATTTTCAGAGTAAGATGTTCCCATTTTAGATATGTCATGATTATGTGGTAATGAACAGATTTAACTGCCTTGCTTCAGCATCCAACAGAGAAATCCATGACAGAGCTATTAAGACAGTTAATATTAGATGTGCTAAAATATGCAGTGATTTGTGAAATTCTTATAAAAAACAAAGGAGGGAGAAGGAGTATGCCTTGCTGGGTCTACCGTCCTTATGAACCAAGTTGCATTACATAAAGACCCAGCAAGAGGGGTGTCCCCACACAATGGACTAAGAAAAAAGGAATTTTCTTTAGAAAAACTCTCCCCCACCAGGGTTAACTGTTGGTGGCATGCTTCATAATTGGGTTCCTCCTGTTCCGCTATGGAAGGGGGCATGCTGCGACCTACGGAATGCATGGGAGCAATGATGTTGTCACGTCAATGTGATTCAGGTAAGGGATAGGAGTGGCGGGGTTTCAAAAAAGTTAAAAATACCTGCCTCTTAGCAGTTCCGATATTTTAATAGACCTCCTAGTGGCAGTATGCTTAAAAAACGGGGGTTATGTGGAAGTAGGGTATGCAATGCCTGGACCAGGATGTGACAACATCAGTGCTGCCACATATTCCAGAGCCCGCAGTGCTCCCCGTTCTATAGCGGAATAGGAGGAACCCTATCGGAGGAAAGCTTAGAAGAAAGAAATATGTTACCAGGTTAACATGATGAGGCAGGCACATTTGTTAACTTGTTTTACTTTTGGAGATAGGCCAGACTCTCAGGTTTCTCCCTGTCTTTGGAGATGCTGCCTGAGGCCAATGGTGGTGCGTTGTTAAGTGCCCTAGTTCACTTTGGTGAGGAACTCAGTTATTGATGAGCTGAGTTTCAGCTAATTGATCAGTATTTTATTGGGCCCCAACTCAAAGGCAATGGTCTTGGTAACGGAAAGTAGATTTGTCAGATTTCTGAATTTCCAGATGTTATCAGTGTCATATGCCTAGCTGTAGCGGATATGAGTTAAGAACATGATGAGTTCAATAAATCAATCAATCAGGGATTTGTAAAGTGCACTACTCACCCATGAGGGTCTCAAGGTGCTGAGGAGGAGAGGGGGGAGAAGGTGGGGGGGAAGGTCTTGAGAAGTTTCCTGAAGGTAAGGAGGGCTTTGGTCTGGCGCAGGTGGGTGGGAAGAGTGTTCCACGTTTTGGCGATGAGGTGTCATAGTGATCTACCGCCGGTTGTTGTTCTGCGGCACGTGGGACGGTTGCAAGAGCGAGGTCGGCAGAGTGGAGATGCCGGGTCGGGTGTAGAAGGAGAGTCTTCTGTTGAGGTATTCTGGTCTGGTGTTGTGCAGTGCTTGTGAGCATGGGTGAGGAGTTTGATGGTGATTCTCTTGTTGACTGGGAGCCAGTGCAGGTTTTTGCGGTGGTCTGTGATGTGGCAGTGGCGGGGGATGTTCAGAATGAGGCGTGCAAAGGAGTTCTGGAAGCGTTGAAAGAGTTGGCTTCCAGCTGGTATTCCAGCTTGCTGCTTACGAGGGTTTGGGTGACTGTTCTTCTGGTTTCAGTGGGTATCAATTTGTAGATCTTTTGGAGCATGCAGAGGGTGTTGAAGCAGGAGAAGATGGATTTGACTTGCTGGGTCATGGATAGTGAGGGGTCCACCAGGAGTCATCCCATGCGAAAGGGGGTTGAGCTGGAGATGAGGACTCCCATCTTTTCGGAATTGAGTTTGAGGCAGCTGCTCTTCATCCATCCAGCGATGACCTTCATTCCTTCATGGAGGTAGGTCTTGGCGGAGTCCTTAGTGAGGGAGAGGATCAGCTGGATGTCGGTGGTGTATGAGATGATGTTGAGGTTGTGGGATCGGGCGATGGTAGCGAGCGTGGCCATGTAGACGTCAAAGATGGTTGGGCTGAGGGACGAACCCTGGGGTATGCCGCAGATAATTTTGGTGGCCTCACAGCGGAATGGGAGGAGGTGGACTTTCTGGGTTCTGCCAGTGAGAAAGGAGGTGACCCAGTCCAGGGCTCTGTTGTGGATTCCATCATTGCTGAGGGGTGAGCATAGGGTGTGGTGGCAGACGGTGTCAAACGCGGCCGAGAGGTCCAGGAGGATGAGGTCCGCGGTTTTACTGCTGTCCAGTATGGTTCTGATGTCGTCAGTGGTGGCGATGAGGGCAGTTTTGGCGCTCTGGTTGCTGTGGAATCCAGATTGGGAAGGATCCAGGGTGCAGTTCTCCTCTAGGAAGAGGGTTATTTGTCTGTTGATGGCCTTATCAATTACTTTTGCAAGGAAGGGGAGCAGTGAGATAGGCCGGAAGTTCTTGAGGTCATTTGGTCCACCTTGGGTTTTTGAGGAGGGCGTTGATCTTGGCATGTTTCCAGCTCACCGAGAAGGTGGCAGACTCAAAGGAGCTGTTGATGATTTTCTATAGTTGGGCTGCGATGACGGAGCTTGCTTTGTTGAGGATGTGGTGAGGGCAGGGGTCAGATGGAGAGCCGGAGTGGATGGTGTTCATGATTTCGATGGTGTCATTGTCAGGGGTCCAATAGTGGGCTCAGATATGAATTGTAGAGGAGTGGAGAGAAGATAGTGCACTGTGGGACTTGGTGCAAAAATGTTAAAGTGTAGAGTGCAAGCAAGATGCATTATATTTTGCAGAGTTAGAATGTGATTCAAGCTAGAATGGTTCTTTGAGTTCTGATATATATTATCCTAATTTGTAGTGTGCGACAATAAATGGTTATATATCACATTTGTCTTTAAATCGCATTGCATTAATGTTTGATGAATGTGATTGAAAAGGAAACACTTCACACTCATTTCACTGAAATCTCTCCAGGGGAGAATAATATGAAACTCTAAAAATACAATATTGTTCATGTAATACAGTACAGTATTGTTAATAAGTGTTACAATAACAACAATGACCCCACAGCATACCAAACAAACTCTACAAGATAAACAAAATGCACAATTAAAAAATGAAACAAGAACTGTGTTGTGCAGTAATATCTAACCACACTTAGGGCCCAATAAATCAAACATTTTTGCGATTGCAAACGGCCAATCGAAAAAATGCATTTTAGTATGTATCTAGTCAAATTTGCTATTTGGCAACTTGTTATCGAATTGCAAATTGGATTTGCGACTACATACGGATTCAGTATTAGGAAGGGGCGTGTCAAGGGCGTCCCTTCCTATTACAGTTTCGCAGAGGTATGTATGAATGTTTTGTGACCCAAATGCGGTCGCAAAAATTTGCATTTTACCGCCCATTGAAAGAGGTGGTAACACATTTGCGACCCCCTTCCCCTTTGTGAATCTATGCAAAAACGTTTTTTAAGAGCAGCCTACTCCTAAAAAATGTAAAAAATACTTTTCAGTTTTCATTTTTTCAATGCATCCCGTTTTCCTTTACAGAAAACGTGCTGCATTTAAAAAAAAAGATTGCTTTATTTAAAAGCAATCACAGACATGGTGGTCTGCTGAGCCCAGCAGGCCACCATCCATGTGATTGTAGCCATTCACAATGGGTCACAAATTGAGACCAACCTCATGAATATTAATGAGGTAGGTCCATTGACGAGCCCTTGCGAATCGCTATATGAAACTCCTGGAGTTTCATACATTCCAATAGCGATTCCTTAATTGCGATTCACAAAACATCGCAATTTGGTAATCGTTATAGGTAATAATGATACATCTGGCCCTTAGCAACATATTTTAAAAAAATACCCCGCACGTGGAAGACTCTACCCTACGACCGTGATCAACACTGCTTGTGTATCTTCAGTTGAATCATTTTATAGTGTTATCATCACCTGGGGCTTTTCGCTATGGTCCTGGGTACAGGAGGATAGGTGTCTGAAGGGTTTGGAATGGAAAGCTACTACTTTCGTGCACTGATCTGTCCTCTTGGAGGTACAAATGTGTAGAGTATGGAGAATCACAGAACCTTTTAATGGGGCTGATAAGGAAGAATTGTACTACAAATACGAAGGAGGGGAGATAAACGATGTGTACCTATGTTGCCTCGTCATTTTATGATTTGGGGCAAGTGTGTCTGCTTTGAGAGGAACGCAACATACACTTGTCCTGCCTGCTCGGAAGAGCATAGCAGAGTCCTCATATTCCAGAGTGTTTTATTCAGCAATTGCGATTTTTCAGAAAATCTTACAATCAACGTGAATATGAACCATATATTGTGAGGAGAAATTACCTAAAGGTGGAAATCCATTGTTCCCTTCCACAATCCGACTGGTAAATACAGAACAGGTTGGAATCATTTTACATTGGCGTACCAGAGATACTTAGGGTTACCAATCTAACAAGTATGCAGTCAGCAACGGAGAGAATACACTATACCCCCAGAACTGGAGGAGGGAATTACAGTAGAAGAAGCAGGAAGGCATGAAGGATTTCTATCCTTTTAAAGCCCTAATGACTCTGTGGAAGACATTTTGTTAGACCCTTTTACGCTTTTTATACCTTTATTGGAATGGATGAAGAAGACTGGCAGCCTATGGAAGGATAGTTCAGAAGAACTACATTTTATGATGGGAGAAGGCATTAAGAATGCAGATGTTTCAATTAAATCTGAGAGAGTCCCAATTATTTAAGCAATCTGTAATGACACGATAAACCCCTCAACCATAACCTTCCATAACATTATAAAGGAACTCCTCGGTGACATGCAATATCCTTATAAGATACGGCAGGGGGTACTTTCTCCCATATATAATAGGTGACTGGGTACTTCACATGTCACCTATTATAAAGAAATTAGAGATGGGTTTTAATTCAGGGATTCTAAAATCCAATGTATTATTAAGGAATATAGCAAACAAATCTGGTTCTTTGGTTGTGCCAACACTGATTTTTATTTGTCATATCTTTCTTGTTCATGTAATTGCTTGTTGATGCACTTCAAATTGCTGCTGGATAGATTTCAAAATAAACAGAATATATTCAGCCACTAGAAGAATCAGTGATCAGATTATGCATTCAAATGAAAAATATTGTCTGGAAATCAGATAGTCATCTAGACACTCAGCCACTCATTCAAACATCCACTCATTCACTTATCAAACAGTTGACTCAATCTCACATACCATCATACACCACACACATAATGTCACCAGTCAAAGAACAAGTTCTTTCACTAATGCAATAGCCAGACTTGTTGGCTTTGAAAGTTCTTGTTTGGCATTACAGAAATACAGACATTTCATTAAGTTGTGCCATGGAGTAGTTATACATGCCCGCTGCTAGGGATTAGGAAAGCTAATGAATGCGGAGACAGTAAAGTGCAGGAGAGGTTGGAGAGTGTGCCCAGGAAAATTGATTTATATTGCAACACTAACTAATTTGTTCCCAGACTGAATTCTGTTTGGTTAGTGTGCTCTTACCAAGCAAGTAGACACTCATTAATGGTGTTGTATATGTGGATCGCAGCCAGGTGGTCGTAGAGATGCAGGAAGAAAGGCAAAATCAGCATGCATATGAAAAGACCATGGACAGAACAGAGGCAATTATAAGAAGCAGCAACCACGAGCACGTGGAGCAGTGCACTCATGAAGTTTACAAAGGAACACAGATCTGCCAACTCACATGGAGTATCCATGTGTCAAAATATCAGCTCACTCCATACAGCTTCCTGGTGAGTAGTCAATATCAGATGGGTCTGCACCCCTTGTAGAAAGTGGGTTTCCAGCTTGTGTGTGGAGAATCTGGCAGCCAGTACCCCCTAGACATTCTACAATTCACTCAGTAGAAAGGACGCAGCATCAGACCCTATGCTACTTGTTTTCACTGATGCTGTGAGATTGGCGTGGGTACTGCAGAGGTCAAAGTCCCACCAAATCCAGGGTGGACAGGTGGTGATGGGCACAAAGCTCCAGGTAACAGGTGCTCATGTAAAGTGCTTCAATACCTTCGGGTTGAATAATCATTGGCAATCTCTCAGGGTCGCATTGCATTTTTGCCAAACATGTCTCGTCAGATTGAAGCCCACTGCCAAGCCTCCATCAGAAAGGAGCACAGGCAACCTCAGGCTGTTTTCTGCCTTATTGCATCTTGTCAACAAGGCTTTGCGTTGATCCTGTGGCATATCACCCATGGAACTCATAACCTTGGCCACCCAGGGAAATCTTTCAAATAATCTAATCATTGAAAATCACTCTGGTCACATAGAAGTACGATCCTTAGCGTGCCTGCATTACTCTTTGTTCCTTTTGCTCTCCACAGGAACCTCATGGAAGCCATGGTTTGAGTTCATGATTTCTCACACTTGACGTCTTCCTCCAACCCTCTCCTGCAGAAAGCAATGTCCAGTGCTCCCAGTACCTTCAACCTGCTCACACTCAGGTGCTGCTCTAACTTGGATTGACACTACCTGCTTCCACAGACCACACTAAAGTGCTGCACAAAACTATCCAAAGAGCATGGAAGGCTTTTGGGGGGCTGCTGCCTTCAACACCAATTCATTTTCACCCCGGCTGTTGCTCATTTCCCTCTTCCTCTAGCAATCCATATAGCTCAGTTCAGACTCTTCGGAGCTGACGCCAAAGCTGGTGAATGGTAGTGTAGAACATAGCACAATCAGATCACACCCCCTTTGGTGCACATTCAGCCTCACAATGCACTGTTAGGCCTTGTAAACTCTGGGGCATATTTACAAGCTCCAGCTGCGCATAGTGCAGACCCATATCTACAAGGCCAGCATTCTGAAGCACACATGCAAAGAGAATAATGCCTCTCTGAATTGTTTTTGTGCAGAAAGGTGTTCCTTCCTGCACAAAAATAATCCTGCTGAAAATGCAGACGCCCTTGAACAATTGTGCATCAGTGCAGGGAGAACGGACCGAAATGCACTGTATCTTGTAAACACGGTGCATTTTTTACCTTTCTCTGTGACGTTTAGCCTACTCCTAAAAAATGTAAAAAATACTTTTCAGTTTTCATTTTTTCAATGCATCCCGTTTTCCTTTACAGAAAACGTGCTGCATTTAAAAAAAAAGATTGCTTTATTTAAAAGCAATCACAGACATGGTGGTCTGCTGAGCCCAGCAGGCCACCATCCATGTGATTGTAGCCATTCACAATGGGTCACAAATTGAGACCAACCTCATGAATATTAATGAGGTAGGTCCATTGACGAGCCCTTGCGAATCGCTATATGAAACTCCTGGAGTTTCATACATTCCAATAGCGATTCCTTAATTGCGATTCACAAAACATCGCAATTTGGTAATCGTTATAGGTAATAATGATACATCTGGCCCTTAGCAACATATTTTAAAAAAATACCCCGCACGTGGAAGACTCTACCCTACGACCGTGATCAACACTGCTTGTGTATCTTCAGTTGAATCATTTTATAGTGTTATCATCACCTGGGGCTTTTCGCTATGGTCCTGGGTACAGGAGGATAGGTGTCTGAAGGGTTTGGAATGGAAAGCTACTACTTTCGTGCACTGATCTGTCCTCTTGGAGGTACAAATGTGTAGAGTATGGAGAATCACAGAACCTTTTAATGGGGCTGATAAGGAAGAATTGTACTACAAATACGAAGGAGGGGAGATAAACGATGTGTACCTATGTTGCCTCGTCATTTTATGATTTGGGGCAAGTGTGTCTGCTTTGAGAGGAACGCAACATACACTTGTCCTGCCTGCTCGGAAGAGCATAGCAGAGTCCTCATATTCCAGAGTGTTTTATTCAGCAATTGCGATTTTTCAGAAAATCTTACAATCAACGTGAATATGAACCATATATTGTGAGGAGAAATTACCTAAAGGTGGAAATCCATTGTTCCCTTCCACAATCCGACTGGTAAATACAGAACAGGTTGGAATCATTTTACATTGGCGTACCAGAGATACTTAGGGTTACCAATCTAACAAGTATGCAGTCAGCAACGGAGAGAATACACTATACCCCCAGAACTGGAGGAGGGAATTACAGTAGAAGAAGCAGGAAGGCATGAAGGATTTCTATCCTTTTAAAGCCCTAATGACTCTGTGGAAGACATTTTGTTAGACCCTTTTACGCTTTTTATACCTTTATTGGAATGGATGAAGAAGACTGGCAGCCTATGGAAGGATAGTTCAGAAGAACTACATTTTATGATGGGAGAAGGCATTAAGAATGCAGATGTTTCAATTAAATCTGAGAGAGTCCCAATTATTTAAGCAATCTGTAATGACACGATAAACCCCTCAACCATAACCTTCCATAACATTATAAAGGAACTCCTCGGTGACATGCAATATCCTTATAAGATACGGCAGGGGGTACTTTCTCCCATATATAATAGGTGACTGGGTACTTCACATGTCACCTATTATAAAGAAATTAGAGATGGGTTTTAATTCAGGGATTCTAAAATCCAATGTATTATTAAGGAATATAGCAAACAAATCTGGTTCTTTGGTTGTGCCAACACTGATTTTTATTTGTCATATCTTTCTTGTTCATGTAATTGCTTGTTGATGCACTTCAAATTGCTGCTGGATAGATTTCAAAATAAACAGAATATATTCAGCCACTAGAAGAATCAGTGATCAGATTATGCATTCAAATGAAAAATATTGTCTGGAAATCAGATAGTCATCTAGACACTCAGCCACTCATTCAAACATCCACTCATTCACTTATCAAACAGTTGACTCAATCTCACATACCATCATACACCACACACATAATGTCACCAGTCAAAGAACAAGTTCTTTCACTAATGCAATAGCCAGACTTGTTGGCTTTGAAAGTTCTTGTTTGGCATTACAGAAATACAGACATTTCATTAAGTTGTGCCATGGAGTAGTTATACATGCCCGCTGCTAGGGATTAGGAAAGCTAATGAATGCGGAGACAGTAAAGTGCAGGAGAGGTTGGAGACTGTGCCCAGGAAAATTGATTTATATTGCAACACTAACTAATTTGTTCCCAGACTGAATTCTGTTTGGTTAGTGTGCTCTTACCAAGCAAGTAGACACTCATTAATGGTGTTGTATATGTGGATCGCAGCCAGGTGGTCGTAGAGATGCAGGAAGAAAGGCAAAATCAGCATGCATATGAAAAGACCATGGACAGAACAGAGGCAATTATAAGAAGCAGCAACCACGAGCACGTGGAGCAGTGCACTCATGAAGTTTACAAAGGAACACAGATCTGCCAACTCACATGGAGTATCCATGTGTCAAAATATCAGCTCACTCCATACAGCTTCCTGGTGAGTAGTCAATATCAGATGGGTCTGCACCCCTTGTAGAAAGTGGGTTTCCAGCTTGTGTGTGGAGAATCTGGCAGCCAGTACCCCCTAGACATTCTACAATTCACTCAGTAGAAAGGACGCAGCATCAGACCCTATGCTACTTGTTTTCACTGATGCTGTGAGATTGGCGTGGGTACTGCAGAGGTCAAAGTCCCACCAAATCCAGGGTGGACAGGTGGTGATGGGCACAAAGCTCCAGGTAACAGGTGCTCATGTAAAGTGCTTCAATACCTTCGGGTTGAATAATCATTGGCAATCTCTCAGGGTCGCATTGCATTTTTGCCAAACATGTCTCGTCAGATTGAAGCCCACTGCCAAGCCTCCATCAGAAAGGAGCACAGGCAACCTCAGGCTGTTTTCTGCCTTATTGCATCTTGTCAACAAGGCTTTGCGTTGATCCTGTGGCATATCACCCATGGAACTCATAACCTTGGCCACCCAGGGAAATCTTTCAAATAATCTAATCATTGAAAATCACTCTGGTCACATAGAAGTACGATCCTTAGCGTGCCTGCATTACTCTTTGTTCCTTTTGCTCTCCACAGGAACCTCATGGAAGCCATGGTTTGAGTTCATGATTTCTCACACTTGACGTCTTCCTCCAACCCTCTCCTGCAGAAAGCAATGTCCAGTGCTCCCAGTACCTTCAACCTGCTCACACTCAGGTGCTGCTCTAACTTGGATTGACACTACCTGCTTCCACAGACCACACTAAAGTGCTGCACAAAACTATCCAAAGAGCATGGAAGGCTTTTGGGGGGCTGCTGCCTTCAACACCAATTCATTTTCACCCCGGCTGTTGCTCATTTCCCTCTTCCTCTAGCAATCCATATAGCTCAGTTCAGACTCTTCGGAGCTGACGCCAAAGCTGGTGAATGGTAGTGTAGAACATAGCACAATCAGATCACACCCCCTTTGGTGCACATTCAGCCTCACAATGCACTGTTAGGCCTTGTAAACTCTGGGGCATATTTACAAGCTCCAGCTGCGCATAGTGCAGACCCATATCTACAAGGCCAGCATTCTGAAGCACACATGCAAAGAGAATAATGCCTCTCTGAATTGTTTTTGTGCAGAAAGGTGTTCCTTCCTGCACAAAAATAATCCTGCTGAAAATGCAGACGCCCTTGAACAATTGTGCATCAGTGCAGGGAGAACGGACCGAAATGCACTGTATCTTGTAAACACGGTGCATTTTTTACCTTTCTCTGTGACGTTTAGCCTACTCCTAAAAAATGTAAAAAATACTTTTCAGTTTTCATTTTTTCAATGCATCCCGTTTTCCTTTACAGAAAACGTGCTGCATTTAAAAAAAAAGATTGCTTTATTTAAAAGCAATCACAGACATGGTGGTCTGCTGAGCCCAGCAGGCCACCATCCATGTGATTGTAGCCATTCACAATGGGTCACAAATTGAGACCAACCTCATGAATATTAATGAGGTAGGTCCATTGACGAGCCCTTGCGAATCGCTATATGAAACTCCTGGAGTTTCATACATTCCAATAGCGATTCCTTAATTGCGATTCACAAAACATCGCAATTTGGTAATCGTTATAGGTAATAATGATACATCTGGCCCTTAGCAACATATTTTAAAAAAATACCCCGCACGTGGAAGACTCTACCCTACGACCGTGATCAACACTGCTTGTGTATCTTCAGTTGAATCATTTTATAGTGTTATCATCACCTGGGGCTTTTCGCTATGGTCCTGGGTACAGGAGGATAGGTGTCTGAAGGGTTTGGAATGGAAAGCTACTACTTTCGTGCACTGATCTGTCCTCTTGGAGGTACAAATGTGTAGAGTATGGAGAATCACAGAACCTTTTAATGGGGCTGATAAGGAAGAATTGTACTACAAATACGAAGGAGGGGAGATAAACGATGTGTACCTATGTTGCCTCGTCATTTTATGATTTGGGGCAAGTGTGTCTGCTTTGAGAGGAACGCAACATACACTTGTCCTGCCTGCTCGGAAGAGCATAGCAGAGTCCTCATATTCCAGAGTGTTTTATTCAGCAATTGCGATTTTTCAGAAAATCTTACAATCAACGTGAATATGAACCATATATTGTGAGGAGAAATTACCTAAAGGTGGAAATCCATTGTTCCCTTCCACAATCCGACTGGTAAATACAGAACAGGTTGGAATCATTTTACATTGGCGTACCAGAGATACTTAGGGTTACCAATCTAACAAGTATGCAGTCAGCAACGGAGAGAATACACTATACCCCCAGAACTGGAGGAGGGAATTACAGTAGAAGAAGCAGGAAGGCATGAAGGATTTCTATCCTTTTAAAGCCCTAATGACTCTGTGGAAGACATTTTGTTAGACCCTTTTACGCTTTTTATACCTTTATTGGAATGGATGAAGAAGACTGGCAGCCTATGGAAGGATAGTTCAGAAGAACTACATTTTATGATGGGAGAAGGCATTAAGAATGCAGATGTTTCAATTAAATCTGAGAGAGTCCCAATTATTTAAGCAATCTGTAATGACACGATAAACCCCTCAACCATAACCTTCCATAACATTATAAAGGAACTCCTCGGTGACATGCAATATCCTTATAAGATACGGCAGGGGGTACTTTCTCCCATATATAATAGGTGACTGGGTACTTCACATGTCACCTATTATAAAGAAATTAGAGATGGGTTTTAATTCAGGGATTCTAAAATCCAATGTATTATTAAGGAATATAGCAAACAAATCTGGTTCTTTGGTTGTGCCAACACTGATTTTTATTTGTCATATCTTTCTTGTTCATGTAATTGCTTGTTGATGCACTTCAAATTGCTGCTGGATAGATTTCAAAATAAACAGAATATATTCAGCCACTAGAAGAATCAGTGATCAGATTATGCATTCAAATGAAAAATATTGTCTGGAAATCAGATAGTCATCTAGACACTCAGCCACTCATTCAAACATCCACTCATTCACTTATCAAACAGTTGACTCAATCTCACATACCATCATACACCACACACATAATGTCACCAGTCAAAGAACAAGTTCTTTCACTAATGCAATAGCCAGACTTGTTGGCTTTGAAAGTTCTTGTTTGGCATTACAGAAATACAGACATTTCATTAAGTTGTGCCATGGAGTAGTTATACATGCCCGCTGCTAGGGATTAGGAAAGCTAATGAATGCGGAGACAGTAAAGTGCAGGAGAGGTTGGAGAGTGTGCCCAGGAAAATTGATTTATATTGCAACACTAACTAATTTGTTCCCAGACTGAATTCTGTTTGGTTAGTGTGCTCTTACCAAGCAAGTAGACACTTATTAATGGTGTTGTATATGTGGATCGCAGCCAGGTGGTCGTAGAGATGCAGGAAGAAAGGCAAAATCAGCATGCATTTGAAAAGACCATGGACAGAACAGAGGCAATTATAAGAAGCAGCAACCACGAGCACGTGGAGCAGTGCACTCATGAAGTTTACAAAGGAACACAGATCTGCCAACTCACATGGAGTATCCATGTGTCAAAATATCAGCTCACTCCATACAGCTTCCTGGTGAGTAGTCAATATCAGATGGGTCTGCACCCCTTGTAGAAAGTGGGTTTCCAGCTTGTGTGTGGAGAATCTGGCAGCCAGTACCCCCTAGACATTCTACAATTCACTCAGTAGAAAGGACGCAGCATCAGACCCTATGCTACTTGTTTTCACTGATGCTGTGAGATTGGCGTGGGTACTGCAGAGGTCAAAGTCCCACCAAATCCAGGGTGGACAGGTGGTGATGGGCACAAAGCTCCAGGTAACAGGTGCTCATGTAAAGTGCTTCAATACCTTCGGGTTGAATAATCATTGGCAATCTCTCAGGGTCGCATTGCATTTTTGCCAAACATGTCTCGTCAGATTGAAGCCCACTGCCAAGCCTCCATCAGAAAGGAGCACAGGCAACCTCAGGCTGTTTTCTGCCTTATTGCATCTTGTCAACAAGGCTTTGCGTTGATCCTGTGGCATATCACCCATGGAACTCATAACCTTGGCCACCCAGGGAAATCTTTCAAATAATCTAATCATTGAAAATCACTCTGGTCACATAGAAGTACGATCCTTAGCGTGCCTGCATTACTCTTTGTTCCTTTTGCTCTCCACAGGAACCTCATGGAAGCCATGGTTTGAGTTCATGATTTCTCACACTTGACGTCTTCCTCCAACCCTCTCCTGCAGAAAGCAATGTCCAGTGCTCCCAGTACCTTCAACCTGCTCACACTCAGGTGCTGCTCTAACTTGGATTGACACTACCTGCTTCCACAGACCACACTAAAGTGCTGCACAAAACTATCCAAAGAGCATGGAAGGCTTTTGGGGGGCTGCTGCCTTCAACACCAATTCATTTTCACCCCGGCTGTTGCTCATTTCCCTCTTCCTCTAGCAATCCATATAGCTCAGTTCAGACTCTTCGGAGCTGACGCCAAAGCTGGTGAATGGTAGTGTAGAACATAGCACAATCAGATCACACCCCCTTTGGTGCACATTCAGCCTCACAATGCACTGTTAGGCCTTGTAAACTCTGGGGCATATTTACAAGCTCCAGCTGCGCATAGTGCAGACCCATATCTACAAGGCCAGCATTCTGAAGCACACATGCAAAGAGAATAATGCCTCTCTGAATTGTTTTTGTGCAGAAAGGTGTTCCTTCCTGCACAAAAATAATCCTGCTGAAAATGCAGACGCCCTTGAACAATTGTGCATCAGTGCAGGGAGAACGGACCGAAATGCACTGTATCTTGTAAACACGGTGCATTTTTTACCTTTCTCTGTGACGTAGGGCAGCCGGGCACGGTCATATGCTGCACTGCCCGGCACCACGGGGCTTGTACATATGCCCTTCAGTTTGCATGGGAGCTAATGTGGTTGCAACTTGCAGCATCATGAAATGCCCCTGATCTCTAACTTCTTCTCAGCTATTTCGCCTTTATGAATAAGTATACTGCCCTTTTTGTCTTTCGTGCGTCCAAATCATATGCCAGTGGAATGAGTGCCACTCAGACATAAAGATAGTCTATTATAGGAATGAATGATCCGAAAAAGCTTCTGTCCTTTAACCGAGAAGTCAGTACACACCTATTTTCCCCTTCTCAATTGGACAGCTGGGCATTATTTATTATTGGTAAAGGAAGAGGAACTTTTATGTGTTAAGTGCTTGATTGCATATTTTTAAATATACTCTAGTTTAGGAAGGTCATTTTGCGGCTCATATTTATGTAAAGTTAGAGCTGTCTTAGTGTCATTTGTTTTTACGCTAGAGCGGGGCTAACTTAACTCCATATTTCTATTTTGACTTTAGATCCGTCTAGCATAAAAATATATGAGTTGGAGCCATTTTTAGAAAGCGCCAACCCACCTTGCGTCGATTTGTGACAATGATATGCAAGGTAGGCGTTCCCTCCCTAAAAATGACGCTAGCCCATCAGTGCCATATTTACCCCGATGCTATGACAACTCACACTAAGGATGCAGACCTAAGGAAAGACACACTTGCCTCCTGTGTTGGATATTGGGGTTGTGCAAATGTCTCCTGTCAATACCTTGACAAGCATAATTTTTTGGCTTCTTGTGCGGCCTCAAAATGATGCTAGGCTGACTAGCGGCAAGTTTGTTGCCGCTAATCAGTCTAACTTTATGTTTGGCCCACTAATGCACTTTCCCTAGCCCCATCCCTCACTGGCTAGTGTCTTTTCTTTTTGAAGCTAACCAGTCTTTAGTGCCATTGTGTGTCTTTTTTCAAATATGGCGCATGGATGGCGCTAGGGAATGGCGTTAGCTCGCTCTGAATTTTTTGACACACAACTGCGCTAGCACAGTTGTGCGCCATTTTCCTTAAAAAATATGGGCTTGTGTTTGGTGGATTGGTGCATTGCCTCCAAAATGGTGGATGGGCTGTTCCCACAAACCTTTCACTCAGCACCTTCTCTTGATGTAAATAAGGGATGCACAAGTGGTTTATGCCCATTGCAGCCCTACCACACAAGTCGAGATGACCCAATTAATAGATATAACAATTGGAATAAATAACTGAACTTTTAATTCGCCACATAGATTAAAGATGTGTACACTACCATCAGTCCACTCATTAGTGAACCAGCCTCTTCTCTTAGTCTGAGCTCTTGCCTCAATCACCTGGGAAAATCTGTACCACAGGGCACCTTTGATACAAGATAAAAATACGTCCAGAGTTCAGACTCACAATATTAGCGGTTCGAGTGTTTCTTGGGCTTGAGGAAACACATCATGGATGAACTCTGGTCCAACACTTTGTAAACGCAACACTTGGGTAGGTGGGAATTGTCTTTCCTTCAATAAACTGTTATGTCTCTGAAGTAATGAAAGCTAAGGAGAGAAGAGGTCAGGTGGCTGGTGCTGTGCAGTAAACAAACTGTGTATTTGGAATATTGAGTACATCCAATTCTCACACTGCGATCATGAGCAATAGCAAATTACTTGTCAGTGCTTGGACCTTCAATCGTAAGTTTGAGGTGCATATTTCTGTACTTATGAAAGGAAGTGGAACGCAAAGAAAATATCTTTTAAATATGATGTATTAGGCCCATATTAACTGTAGCCCTCAGAACCAGGAGTACTGACTTATAAATGTGCACTTGAAAGCAACAGGGCGGGTATTCTGAACAGTTGCTCCGGATCACTGGAAAGCCGAGGGCCAGTTTTTATGCATGCACAGTGCCCAATTCACAAATGTATTTACAAATATGGAAAAGTAATACTCAAAGAATACTAGTTTGCTTACTCTTAAATGTCTTTATGAGAGAGACACTAAATGACCCACTCTATATTAGCACAGATGAAAAGAGGGCAGCGCTTTATATTCATATTTATTGTATTTCACCATGCTGTGCATTTTCATATTTTATTCCTTTTTTATGTAGATACGCAAATAAATAGACATGTAAGAGGTTATAAAAGAGGTCTGCTTAATGAAAGGCACGACAGTGTCTTAAATTCATACATATATTTTGGAATTTCTGTAAATTAATGCACGGGCTGCAGGCACCATAACTCAGATTATAGAGAGGCAATCTCTGCTCTTTGTTTCTAGTTTGAGCTGTTGGCAGTTCATGCAACACCTCCGGAAAAAAGTCCAAGATAACATGTCTGAACTGTATACAAAGAATGTGCAAACAAAATAATAACACCTGGTGCTTGGCCTTGCACTGAGATGCAAAGGATCTCCTTTCTGGTGGTGAGATCTTGCAATCCACGGTGCTGTGTTGTTGAGAAAAGCATGATAAGGGATACTCACTTTAAACTGCAAGCTTACGAACTGCATTAGAATCCTCCTTTACTTCCTAAAGAGTAAATATGAAATCAGCAGTCGAGTCATGGCTGTTCATTGTTTTAAGTACCACCTTGTAGCAAGTGTAATAACTTCACGATTACAAGTTTTGCAGAATAAAATGTGTCATAACCAGCGTTTGACAATTTTGCCAACACTGTGACCACCAAAAGCCTTGTGTTATTAGCAAAAGCACAAGTATTTACAATCCAACTGAAATCACGATTTGCGACACAGACACCTTTACACCATGATGCAAGAGTTTCTGCTATGGCCAATAGCAGCATAAAAGGGCATATTCATGAAACATGTTGCGCAACTGCGTTAGCACTGTTGCCCCTCAAAAATGTTACAGCGAGGTAGCGCCATTCCCTAGCGCCACAAGTGAGCCATATATTTAAAAAATGACGCACTATGGCACTAAGGAATGGCTAGCGTAAAAAAATTATGCTAACCATTGCGACATGCAGCAAGGAAAAATGACGCTAATGCTGCAAAAGTGTCGTTGGACCATTTTGCAGCACGTATTTTTGACGCAAAACAGGTTATTTTCAACTGCATTAGCATGAAAAAAATGTGCGACCAAGAAAAAAAATATAGGAAAGACAAGATGGAGAATGCAGAACAGGACAGCCCCCAGGAAGACCCCAATCACCCAAGTACCAGCCAGGTGGGTCCAGCTAAGTCCCAGGAGAAGGAGAAGAGGAAGCACAAGTGTCCCTTCAGTGAGCAGGACATCCTAGTTAGAGAGGTGACGGAGCAACAACACCAGATTTTCGTCACCTCCAAATTGCCAGTCCGTAAGAGAGATGCAATATGGCAGGCAATAGTAGACCAAGTCAACAGTGTGCCTGAGGTGAAGAAGACTGTCACTTATTGCAAGAAGCGCTGGCACAATTGCAAGCGCAGGACTAGGGAGAAACTTGCCAGGAACTGAAAGGCAGCACTGCAGACTGGAGTTGGAAGTCCTGCACCACAGGAGGACCTGGATGAGCTCAAGGAGATGGTTGCAGCAGTCATCCTGGAGGAGCTGGTCACTGGAATCGCAGGACAGCGCAGACTACCAAGAACGGCCACAAATGCAAGGTAAGTTGCAGGGGGGAATATCTGGTATTCCACAAATGGCAGAAGGGGGAGAAACATAGGATACACTCAATGCATGTTAAGGGGTTGCATTGGGACACATAGCCCCTGAATCAAGACATACCATCCCCACCCAAGCTACACATGTCATGACGCTTTGGTTGTGCAATGCACTCCAAAATATAAACAACGTGGACATAAGCCAATCACTGTGGATATACTCTTCCATGTAAATGTGCAGCACATTGCCTGGAACAGATGTGCAATTAGTGGAAGTGGCTGTGCCACAACAACAATCATTGCACATTGTCAAAGACCCAGATCCAACACTAACTGTACATCGGAGGGTGGCACTGAAGTCAATAGCAACCCAGGGGTGGTGTCAGGGTGGTGAAACAGCAAAAATGCTTACCTTCCTCCTTTTCTCATTGCCCTTCTCACGTGTGCTCCATCTTGCAGCACACATTAAAAAGCCACTGTAGCATAAATTACGTGTACATGTGCAGGAAGGGACACCTCCCTGAACATAAACAATTCACCCCCTCAAGGCAGGTGCCCCTTAATCATGCTGCAAAAATGCCTGTGTTGGTGCAGGGAGAACAAACCTATGCTGGTGCAGGCGGAATTGCAGGGTGTATCATATTCTAGTAAACATGCCAATCCCTATATTTCTAAACAGGTGCAGTGTTGTGCAACACACATAGCAGCTGCACTGAGCTGTGCCAATTGAGAAAAAATGGGTCTAAAGTGTGCAACCTTTAGAATGCAAACCACGCAGGGTGAACCCGCAACTCACACACAAGTCTATGCTCCACATGGGAATGGCCACAAAATAAACACATACAACACATGGAGCATGTCTGTGAAAATCATGGCCCTCATTATGAATTTGGCAACAGCGGACCGCCGCTGTAGAGTTGGGGGTCGCACAGCTGAGGGCCCAGCGGTGAAGACCGCCATATCACAATTACAGGGAAGGCCCCTGCCTTCCGCCTCCCAGTCTACCACTGCCCCTCGCCATGCCCCTCCACCACCTGCCACTTCCACCCCTGTCACATCCACTGCTCCTCCTGCCAAACTCAAGCCCATACTCAATCCCTCCACTTCCAAGGCCAAGCCCAATCCCACTGGCTAAACTCCCCACCTCTGAGGGAGGCGGAAGGCAGGGGCCTTGGAAGGGTAGCAGGGCACTGGTGGGGAACAGGGCTGGGACAGTGCTGGGGAACAAGGAAAGTTCTTTGAGGACATTTTTTTGGGGGACACAAGGGAGGTCGAGGTAAGGAGAGTTGGGAGTGGAGGGAGTGGGTATGGTTGTGAGTTGTTTACGTGGAGGTGCCTTGGGTGCAGATGCCTGGGTGGATGAAATGTGTGTGCTGGGGGACTGTGAGGTGGTGAGTGTGGGCATTTAGATGTACTGGGAGGAGGCGGGGAGGAGATGCAGGGAGATGGCAGGGGGGCATGTGAGTGTATGTTGGGGTGGTGTCTGCAGGTAGGTTGGATGTGCTGCATGTGGGTGTGTTAACAGTTGTGGAGTCTGCACCAGTGGTGTATGGGGTGCATGAATGCGGGTCAGATAATGTAGTGACGGTGGCAGTGAGGGCACATGTGGCAGGATCAGTGACTGATG
Source organism: Pleurodeles waltl (assembly GCF_031143425.1). Classification (NCBI taxonomy): domain Eukaryota; kingdom Metazoa; phylum Chordata; class Amphibia; order Caudata; family Salamandridae; genus Pleurodeles; species Pleurodeles waltl. The sequence continues at coordinate 116,188,990 of NC_090442.1, forward strand.
TGGTGCTGACTGCAGGTGTGAGTAGTGTAGTGACAGCAAGGGGGGAGGAGGTGGGGGTGTAGGTACAGGGTGTGGATGTTGTCATTTCTGCATGTGTCTGTGTGTGCATGGTGGTGGTGGCGTTTGTGATGCTGATGTCTGTCCTTGCATACTGTGCCTGTTGATGTGGATGCATGTGGGTCAGTAGGTGTGCCTTGGATGGGTGAGGGGAGGGGGATGTGAGTATGGGAACAGGTAGCTGGAGTGGGGCGGAAGAAGAAGGGACACTCGCTGCCGTCAAGAATGTCAGTACCTAAAGCTATCTCCCAGACGAGTCACAGTGAGTGCCTTCCAGGAACACATTGGTCTGTTGCATCTGGGATGCAGGTCCCTGGATGGCATTCACAATAGTTGTCTGCCCCACAGAGATGGACCGCAGAAGGTCAATAGCCTCCTCATTGGGGGCAGCATGGCTGACTGGGGCAGGGGCAGAGGTGTCTGTGGCAAAGGAGATGCCAACCCTCTTGGGTGAGCGGGCACAGGCAACTGGGTGGGGAGCTACAGGGAGGGTGGTGCTGGTAAGGGGGGGTGCCAGACAAGGATGGAGCTGGGGAGGTCCCATATGGGTCCACCACCACCAGGAAACCGCCATCGGAGGAGGAATCTGAAGATGGTGTGGTCAATCCTGTCTCCCTCATAGCACTCTCTTCACTCTCCTTCCCACTGGTCTCCTCGGCCTCGCTGGTGTCAGCCTACTGGGTCCTGTGGGCTGCAGCTTCCCCATTTGCCGGTGCTCTTTATCCTTTGCCAGATGATGCCAATGCACACATAGACAGAGATGGGCAGGGAGGGAGGGAGAGAGACAGGGTGCAATTGGTCAACGCCAGCACAACAGTAACACAGGGTAGAACAACAGCATTTGATGCCATGCCATGATACACTATGCCCACCACTGCACATCCTACAACTAGGGAACATCATCGGGAAATCACAACAATGCACATGTCAACCGCTGATGGTCTGACTGATGCAAATATGTCCGTGAGGAGTGGCATAACCGCCACACCTGTCTAGTACCCACCCACTACCTATGGCCGTTGAGACAGGCATGTGATGGACTGCACCCCCAACAGAATCCTTCATGGCTAGTTGGCAGACCTACTTTGCCATTGTCAATTAACATTGTGAACATTTGGTGCACCCTACCCCACTACACATGCAGTGCCTGCCAGCTGATTGAGGTCCTGGGATCCACCCCGGCACAGTGTTTGGCAGGGACTAATCACAATGGCCTGACACCCCAGTACCAATCATCCTGTTGCCATGAGCTGGCAAGCACATCAAGGTGGCCACACAGTTTCAACATTGGAGGAAGCTGCCCTGCTACCACTGACTGCATGGCATTACCCATACCTGTGATGCCAATCCAGCCCAGATGGACGCTACCGACAGCGGACATCATTGTACCAAGCACCCACACCACAGCTACGGTGTCCACCCAGAGCCACTAGGGGGGCCAGGGTCCGATGAGCAACTCGCGCTCATCTGGAGGATGTCCCCAGCTGGGCCTCCTCAGTCTTCCTGGCCCAGCGTTTCAGGTTCTCCCACCGTTTTCTGCTGGTCCTGGGACCTCCGGGGGTGCTGGCTGGCATCCTGAGGGCTCTATGAAGTGCTGAGAGCCCTCTCTTAATCCTCACACAGAGATGAGGCCCCCAGGTCCCTCCTGGGTCCATCCAACGCCATTTTGACACAAACACAGGTTTGTCGTAGCCAAGGCGTGTTGGCGACTTCCAATAAGAAATCATGTCTGCAACGATCTTCACGTCATTGGACAGCCTTTGCATCATGCAGGAACCCGCTGGCATCTTCCTAGGGTGTATTTCTGCAGTCTTCGACTAATCAGGGACTCTTCTTTTGCACCCTCTTCTGGATTGGCAGGGGTTCGTTCCTGTCCTTCCTGGAACTTCTTTCGACTTCTGGACTTTCTCCCCTTCCTTTGCACATCTTCAGGTCCAGGAATCCAGTAGCTGTTCTTTGCAGACTTGGTTGGCTGCAACAAAATCCCACAATTACAAGGTGTAGTGTGTCCTAAGGAAAGTTGGATTACTTTACTCCTGCTTTTTGGGCTCTGGGTGTGGGGTAATTGTAGGAAAGTACCATCTTGCCTGGCATGTAACCCCAATTTTGACATGTATATCAGTTTGTTTTTGCCTGTCTCACTGGGATCCTGCTAGCCAGGACCCCAGTGTTCATAGTTTGTGGCCAGAATGTGTGTACTTGTGTAGTGACTAACTGTGTCACTGAGGCTCTGCTAATCAGAACCTCAGTGATTATGCTCTCTCTGCCTTTACAGTTGTCACTGTAGGCTAGTGACCACTTTTACCAATTTCAATTGGCACACTGGATCCCCTTTATAACTCCCTACTATATGGTACCTAGGTACCCAGGGGATTGGGGTTCCAGGAGATCCATATGGACTGCAGCATTTCTTTTGCCACAATAGGGAGCTCAGACATACCCTTACACAGGACTGCCACTGCAGCCTGCGTGAAATAGTGCACACACTATTTCATGGCCATTCTCATGGCATTTAAGTAGCACATAAGTCACCTATATGTCTAACCTTCACTTGCTGAACGTTAGGTGCAAAGTTACTAAGTGTGAGGGCACCCTTGCACTAGCAAAGGTGCTGCCACACAGTTTAGGACTATTTCCCAGGACTTTGTGAGTGCAGGGATGCCATTGCACGTGTGTACTATATAGGACAAAACCTATATGTAGCTTCACAATGGTATCTCCAAATATGGCCATGTAACATGTCTAAAATCATGGAATTGTTCCCCCATTCTAAATCTGGTATTGGGGACCCTATTCCATGTACCCTAGGGGCTCCACCATGTACCCCCAGTATTGCCAAACGAGCTCTCGGAGGCTTTCACTGCAGCTACATCTGCTGCCACCTCACAGACAGGCTTCTGCCCTCCTGGGGTCCTGGCAGCCCAGTCCCAGGAAGGCAGAACAAAGCATTCCCCCTCCCTTTGGAAATAGGTGTTACAGGCTGGAGAGGGGAAGCCTCCACCAGCCTTTGGAAATGCTTTGAAGGGCACAGATGGTGCCCTCCTTGCATAAACCCGTCCACACCGGTTCAGGGACCCCTTCTCCCCTGCTCTGGTGGGAAACTGGACAAAGGAAAGGGGAGTGACCAATCTTCTGTCCATCACCACCCCAGGGGTGGTGCCCAGAGCTCCTCCAGTGTGTCCCAGACTTCAGCCACCTTGCATTGCAAGGTGTGGGGGCACAATGGAGGCCTCTGAGTGGCTAGTACAAGCAGGTGACGTCAGAGACCCCTCTTGATAGGTGCTTACCTGACTAAGGGGGTCATTCTGACCCTGGCGGTCCATGACCGCCATGGCGGAGGGCGGCGGAAGCACAGCCAACAGGCTGGCGGTGCTTCCTGGGCTATTCTGACCGCGGCGGTAAAGCCGCGGTCAGAAAAGGGGAACCAGCGGTTTCCCGCCGGTTTTCCCCTGGCCCAGTGAATCCGCCATGGCGGCGCTGCTTGCAGCACCGCCATGGGGATTCCGACCCCCTTCCCGCCAGCCTGTTTCTGGCGGTTCCCACCGCCAGAACCAGGATGGCAGGAACGGGTGCCGTGGGGTCCCTTGGGGCCCCTGCACTGCCCATGCCACTGGCATGGGCAGTGCAGGGGCCCCCTAACAGGGCCTCACAAAGATTTTCACTGTCTGCTTTGCAGACAGTGAAAATCGCGACGGGTGCCACTGCACCCGTCGCACCCCTGCAACTCCGCCGGCTCCATTCGGAGCCGGCTTCCTCGTTGCAGGGGCTTTCCTGCTGGGCCAGCGGGCGGCCTTTTGGCGGTCGCCCGCCGGCCCAGCGGGAAAGTTGGAATGACCGCCGCGGTCTTTTGACCGCGGTGCGGTCATTCGGCGGTAACCGCATGGCGGGCGGCGACCGCCGCCCGCCGCGATCAGAATGACCGCCTAAGTGGCCAATCCTCCTCTGAGGGCTATTTAGGGTCTCTCCTGTGGGTTTCTCTTCAGATAACGAATGCAAGAGCTCACCAGAGTTCCTCTGCATCTCCCTCTTCGAATTCTGCCAAGGATCGACCGCTGAGGACGCCTGCAAAACTGCAACAAAATAGCAAGACAACTACCAGCAACATTGGAGAGCCTAATCCTTCCGTCTTTCTCGACTGTTTCCTGGTGGTGCATGGTCTGAGGGCTTTCTGACTTCACCTTGCACTGGAAGCCAAGAAGAAATCTCCTGTAGGTCAACAGAATCTTCCCCCTGCTAACGCAGGCACCAAACGTCTGCATTACTGGCCCTCTGGATCCCCTCTCATCTTGACGAGCGTGGTCCCTGGAACACAGGAGCTGGATCCAAGTGAACCCGACAGTCCAGAGGTCCTTCTGTCCAAATTTGGTGGAGGTAAGTCCGTGCCTCCCCACGCCAGACAGTAATCCTGTGTACTGCGTGAACTGCAGCTGCTAGGGCGTCTGTGCACTTTTACAAGGAATCCTTTGTGCAAAGCAAAGCCCAGGTCCCCAGCACTCCGTCCTGCATTACTCAACTCACTGAGTTGACCACCGGCTTCGTGGGACCCTCTTGTGTAGTGTTGAGACGAACGTCATGCTCAGATTTCTTGAATGCCTGTTCAAGTGCTTCTGCGGGTGCTGCCTGCTTCTGCATGGGCTCTCTGTGTTGCTGAGAGCCCCCTCTGTCTCCTCCTCCAAGGGGCGACCTCCTCGACCTTCCTGGACCCGGGCACACCCGTTTTCTTTAACTGCCACTCTTGCATGTAGTAAGGCTTGTTTTTGTTTTTCTGCGTTGAAACAACTCTGCATCCTTCAGCACGCCGTGGGACATTTTCCGTGCAAAGGAAAAGTTCTTGGCATCTTCTGTTGTTAAAGAATCTTCAGCTTCTTCCACCCGGAGGCAGCCCTTTTGCACCTTCATCCGGGGTTTAGTGGGCTCCTACCCCCCCGGACACTTGCGTGACTCTAGGACTTGGTCCCCTTCCTTTACAGGTCCTCAGGTCCAGGGATCCGTCTTCAGTACTTTGTAGTCAGTTGTTGTCCATGCAGAATCCCCTATCACAACTTTACTGTGTTTCTGGGGTAGTAGGGTAACTTTACTTCTACTTTTCAGGGTCTTGGGGTAGGGTATTTTGGACACCCTTAGTGTTTTCTTACACTCCCAGCGACCCTCTACACACTACACTAGGCCTGGGGTTCATTCATGGTTTGCATTCCAGTTTTGGAGTATATGGTTTGTGTTGCCCCTAGCCCTATTGTTTCCTATTGCATCCTATTGTATTCTACAGTGTTTGCACTACTTTTCTAACTGTTTCCTTACCTGATTTTGGTTTGTGTGTATATTTTGTGTATGTTACTTACCTCCTAAGGGAGTATATCCTCTGAGATATTTCTGACACATTGTCACTAAAATAAAGTACCTTTATTTTTAGTAACTCTGAGTATTGTGATTCTTATGATATAGTGCTAAATGTTATAGGTGGTATAGTAGGAGCTTTGCATGTCTCCTCGTTCAGCCTAAGCTGCTCTGTTATAGCTACCTCTATCAGCCTAAGCTGCTAGAACACTACTAATCTACTAATAAGGGATAACTGGACCTGGCACAAGGTGTAAGTACCATCAGGTACCCACTATAAGCCAGGCCAGCCTCCTACAGATGCTCCCAGAGTTATCTGCCAACCTTGGATTCAAGATCGCAGAACCCAGGGACCCTCTGGAAGAGGTCTGTGCACCACCCATGGGGTGGTGATGGACAGGGGAGTAGTCACTCCCCCTTTCCATTGTCCAGTTTCGCGCCAGAGCAGGGACTGGAGGTCCCTGAACCTGTGTAGACTGGTTTATGCATGGAGGGCACCAAATGTGCTCTTCAAAGCATACCAGTGGCTTGGGGAGGCTACCCCTCCCAAGCCATGTAACACCTATTTCCAAAGGGAAAGGGTGTAACACCCCTCTCCGAAAGGAAATCCTTTCTTCTGCCTTCCTAGGCTCGCATTTTTCAAGCAACAGGAGGGGAGACACCTAGAATCATAGAACCAATGCTTGCAAAAGCCTTGGCGTATGATTCCAACATGATTCATACCAAACATGCTTACGTTTGGAGCATTGTGTAGCTGTACATAGGTAGTGACCTATGTCCAGTACATGCGTAAAATGGTGTCCCAGCACTTAGGACCTCTGGGAAAATGTTCCTGGAGGTCGTGGGGGTACCTCTGTTAGTGCAGGGGTGCCCTCACACATGGGTACCTGCAACCTGCCCTCTGGGCTGAGATGGTCTACCATAGGGGTGACTTATAGTGCCCTAGTGTAGTAACCTGTAGTGAAAACTGGGGTATGCATCCGGTTCACACAGTCTGTAATGGCAGTCCTGTAGGACCCTTAGCATGGATACCTACTGTAGCCCATAGGGATCCCCTGGAGCCGCAATGCCCTGGGTACCATGGTACCATATACTATGGACTTACATTGGGGCACCAGTATGCCAATTGTGGGATGAAAATACAGAGTTTTGGGAGAGAGAGCATAATCACTTGGGTCCTGGTTAGCAGGATCCCAGTGAACACAGTCAAACACTGACATCAGGCATAAAAAAGGGAATAACCATGCCAAGAAAGAGGCTACTTTCCTACAGTACCCAGATGCAATCCCCCTTAGTACTGCAACTGCACGAGCAGTGGCAAAGTTCCTGATGGGGATTTTTACCTGAGTGGGTTTCCCCATGAAAGTGGTGTCTGACAGGGTCACCAACTTCATGTCTGCTCATATGCAGTCAGGACCACTGGACTGGGCAGTGTGAGGTGCGTGAGAGAAAGGGGGAGGCCACATACTTGATGGCCGTGAAGACTCAACGCATCCTCACAGGGTGCCACATTTCAACAACCACAAAACCCACTTTGAGAGGTCTAAGCTCACCCTGCTACTAGTGACAGACGGAGAAAAGGAACAGGAAGAGGAGAGTGAATGTCTCTCTGATCTCTTGGACTTCAAGGAGAAAGATAGGTCAGTGGAGGGAGCGATCCTTCCCCCCAGTCTGACTCCTTAGCAGCAGAGGGACTGCTGCCAATTTTTTAGGACCATACTCCTCTCCATTCTCCCCTATTCCTGGGACGACCCACCTCTGTACCCATGATGTGGACCCAGGGGAAAAACTCCCTGTTAAGAATAAATCTTACAGGTTATTGGATAAGGTGAAGGCCAGTTTTGGATTAGGCACTTTTTGCAGGGCCATCCCCAAACTTTTTGCCTCCTTCCTCCTATTTTTTCTGACCAGTTTTTGTTGGCTTTTGGACTCTAGGCCCTTTACTACTGCTAACCAGTGCTAAAGTGCATAAGCTCTCTGTGTAAATTGTATGTGTAATTGGCTTTTCCCTGATAGCATATTTGATGTATTAGTAAGTCCCTAGTAAAGTGCACTAGAGGTACCTAGGGCCTGTAAATCAAATGCTACTAGTGGGCCTGCAGCACTGGTTGTGCCACTCACTTGAGTGGCCCTGTAAAATGGCTCAGACCTGACACTACAGTGTCTGTGTGAGCAGTGTTAACCTAGCAGTTTGACGTGGTAAGCTTGCCAGGCCCAAGCATTCCATGTTTCTACATGTAGGGCACCCCTAAGAGTGCCCCATGGGCACAGTACAATGTATTTTAAAGGTGAGACATGTACTGATGTGTTTTACATGTCCCAAGAGAGAAATGCTGCCAAATTTGGTGTTCACTGTTGCAAGGCCTATCTCTCTGTTAGGTTAACATGGGGGCTTCCTTTAAATAAATATCCTTAAACTGTAGTTTCCCTTTGAGAGCAGATAGAAACTTGGAGTTTGATGCCTCTGAGCAATTGTCAGAGAAATTGTTTGTTTGAAAATGCCACTTTCATAAAGTGATCATTTCCTTGCTTAACCTCTTCACCCCCAAAGACGATTATTAGGCCTATCTGTCCCCAGGGGGGCAGAAGCCATTAGACACAAGTGTTTTTTTAAATGAAATTGTCATAGGGGAGTGACCCCTTTGGCAAGGGTCGCTCTGCAGGGAGCAATTTTTTTACTAGGCCTATTTTGCTCCACCTATATTAATTGGGCGGATCTGCCCCCAAGGAAGGCTGAAGCCACTAGACGCCAGGGATTCTTTTTTCTTGTTTGCATTGATAAGGGGAGTGACCCCATAGGCAAGGGTCGTTACCTTAGGGGGAGGGATTGTTTTTAGGCCATATCTTCCCACCTTGGGGGCAGATCAGCCTATTTTTCTTAGGCCAATCTGTCCCCAAGGGGGGCAGAAACCACTAGCCACTAGGGATTTTTTTTGTGCGCCAATTTCACTCAAGGGGAGCGACCCCTTAGGCAAGGGTTGCTCTCCTGGGGAGCAAATTTATTTTAGGCCATTTCTGCCCCCATTGGGGCCAGATCGGCCTATTTTTTTAAGGCTCATCTGCCCCCCCTAGGGGCAGAAAGCCCACCAGACACCAGAGAAGATGTTTTTTTTAAAAAGATGGTGGGGGTATGGCCATACCCCCACCCCAAATAAATGGGGACAAAGTTGTTCTGCCCACCGGTGGGCAGATGGGGCAATTACCCCCAATCCACTCCCCGGCAGCCAGAAAGCCTAATAGATACCAGGGAATTTAAAACAAATAGTATGGGGTGGTGGCTACCAACCAGTATGGGCATGGTTATGCCCCCACCCCAACTGAAAGGGGTAACAGTCTTTCAGCTCTCCCCTCACACACTAACACATCATATCCCATGGCAAGCAATAGAACATTTGATTATTTTGGGTTCACGTTTTACATTTGGGTCATGAGAACTTGTCTAGCTCTGAAAATTGTCTCACTTGGAATGGTGAGGTCTGCACTTTTTGGACTTTGGGACGCTGCCATCAAGAAAAATCTGAGACCTAGACACATAGGAAACCTAAACATCTGGGTGAATCCAGGCTGGTGTGCTTTACATGGACTCTTCACCATGTTCTTACCCACAATGCCCTGCAAACCTCCAACTTTGCTGGAAATCACACATTTTCCCACATTTTTGTGATGGAACCTTCTGGAATCTGCAGGAATCCTCAAAATTCTTACCACCCAGCATTGTAGCATCCATACCGACAAAAATTCTGTCCCTCTTGTCAGCCTAAAAAGGTATTTTTTTCAAACTGCCCTTTTGGACCCTCTTTGGTTCCCCCTCATTTTTGACATGTTTTTGGCTCTTCCCTGTCTTAAACCCTTGGCCCACCTACACAAGTGAAGTATAAATTTTACCGGGAGACTAAGGGAAACAACAGGTGGTAGGAAATTTGTGCTGGTGCGATGATCCGACACAGAACTGTGGGAAAAATTTGACTTTTTAGCTAAATTTGAGGTTTGATGAGGATTCTGGGTAAGAAAACACTAGATCCACGCAAGTCACACTTCCCTGTCTTCCCTTGGGTGTCTAGTTTTTAGAAATGTTTGGGTTTGGTAGGTTTCTCTATATGGCTGCTGAGCCAAGGACTAAAAACGCAGTCCCCCTGCAAAAACAATTAGTTTTGTATTTGATCATTCTGATTAGTCCACATAGTGTTTTGGGGGCATTTCCTTTCTCTGGCACTAGGCCTACCCACACAAGTGAGGTACCCATTTTTATGGGGAGACTTGTAGGAATGCTGGGTAGAAGGCAATTTGTGGCTCCTCTCAGATTCCAGAACTTTCAATCACCACAAAGTGAGTAAAAAGTATTTTTTTGTGACAAATTTTGAGGTTTGCAAGGGATTCTGGGTAACAGAACCTAGTGAGAGCCCCACAAGTCAGCCCATCTTGGATTCCCCTAGGTGTCTAAAAAAAAAAAATGCACAGGTTTGGTATGTTTTCCTAGGTGCCGGCTCAGCTGGAGGCCAAAATCCACTGCTAGGTACTTTGTAAAATATGATATGTCCATGTTGTGTTTTGGATGGGGCAATTGCGACCTACCCACACAAGTGAGGTATCATTGTCATCGAGAGACTTGGGGGACACACATAAAAGCAGAACAACTGTCATTGCCCCTTGTCTTTCAATATATTTTTTACTTCCAAATGTGAGACAGTGTGTAAAAAAGACGACTATTTGTGAAATGCCCTGCAATTCACATGCTAGTATGGACACCTCGGAATTCAGATATGTGCACATAACCACTGCTTCTCAACATCATATCTTAAGCCCATTTTGGAATTACAAACTGTTAGACTTTTCATACTGGGTATGGTTTCCCTTAACTTTTTGCCTCTGTTTCCCAGGTTGTTGATATGTGCGGGACTCTGCTTTTGCCGTTTCTGTTACTCTGGGCACTTTACCACTGCTTACTAGTACTAAAGCGCAAGAACTTCTTTACAAAATATGTACGTAATTGGTTTATCCATGATTGGCATATTTGATTTATTGGTAGGTCCCTAGTACATTGCACTAGAGGTGCCCAGGGTCTGTTAATGAAATGCTGCTAGTGGGCCTGCAGCACTGGTTGTGCCTCCTATATAAGTAACTCCATAATCATGTCTCAGACCTGCCACTGCAGTGTCTGTGTGTGCAGTTTTAATTGTAAATTCAACTTGGCAAGTGTACCCACTTGCCAGGCCTAAACCTTCCCTTTTCTTAAATGAAAGATACCCCTAAGGTAGGCCCTATGTAGCCCCAAGGGCAGGGTGCAGTGCATGGTTAAGGTACGACATATAGTAATGTGTTTTATATGTCCTGACAGTGAAATATTGCTAAATTCGTTTTTCACTGTTGCAAGGCCTGTCCCTCTCATAGGTTAACATGGGGGCTACCTAATCTGATTAAAATGTAGATTCCCACATGTGGAGTTTGGGGTCTCTGAGCTCACAATGTAAAAATACATCTTTCAGTAAAGTTTATTTTAAGATTGTGTGTTTGAGAATGCCACTTTTAGAAAGTGAGCATTGTCTTGCTTATACCATTTCTGTGACTCTGCCTGTTTGTGGATTCCCTGTCTGGGTCAGTTTGACAGTTGGGCTGGTTGCACCTCACACTAGACAGTGACACAAAGGGATCTGGGGTGTTTCTGCATTTCCTGATGAGCCATCTGTGCTTAGGAGGCACTGGAGGGGTGGTCACACACCTGAAAGGGCTGTGCCTGCCCTCACACAATGCGGTCTCCAGCCCCTGGTGAGTGTCTGCGGCCTGGCCGGGGCAAGGCAGGATTTCACATTCAAGAGAGACTTTGCTTTGAAGTGGGCCTACTTCAAAGGAGAAATTGGGTATAAGAAGGGCACCCAAAACCACAGACTTTAGAACACTTTGGGAAACCAAGAGGAACCTCTGCCTGGAGAAGAGATGAAGAGCTTAAGAAGAAGAGCTGCCCTGCCTGTGACTGTGCTTTGTGGAGCTATCCTGCAGTTAATGCTTCTCCCAGAGTAAGAGTTCCATGACTGGACTTTGTGTGCTTTCCATCTTGTGAAGATCTCCAAGGGCTTGACTTAGAGCTTGCCTCTTGTTGTTTGAAGTCTCAGGGACAGCAAAGACTTCTCTCTGCCAGCACCTGGAATCTCTAGAGAGACTCCTACTCATCTTGTGGTGCCCATCCAGTTCCTGGGACCCTGAAAGGGGAAGCTGCCAGCCTAAGAGGAAGAAAACCACGCACAGAACACCGTATGGGGAAAAGATCAAGTGGCTCTGATCTGAGGCTGAAAATCAGTGCTCGCCTGTAGCGCGACCGAAGAATCAACGCACAGAGCTGGAGAAACAACGTGCAGCATCGCTGATGGAGGCTTGGAGATCGCAACCTGCGCTGCGTGGTTTTCAGATCATCGTGCGGCTGGATTTCCGACGCAAACATTGCTGGGTGTGTAAAAACAACGCAAGGCCTGCCCGGATCCGAGAGTGCTGACCGGATCGTCGTTGCGCCTGACCCAACAAAAGGAGAAACGACACAAGGTCTTGTGAGTGAGTGAAATCAACACATCGCAAGCCCTTTTTGACACACACTCACCCGTGCAGGGTTATTTTTGACACACCCAAGGTACATTTTCACACTAACAGTGTTAGTGTGTGTTTAAAATTACATGAAGACTCTTTTTGCTTTTTAATTGATAACTTGACTTGTGTATTGTGGATTTTTGTTATTTTGGTCTTGTTTTGTTTAGGTAAATATTCCCTATTTGTTCTAAACCGGTGCTGTGTCCTTTTGTAGTGTTTTCATTAAGTTACTGTGTGTGTTGGTACAAATACTTTACACTTAGCACTCTGAAGTTAAGCCTACTGCTCGTGCCAAGCTACCAAGGGGGTAAGGAAGGGTTAGCTGAGGGTGATTCTCTTTTACCCTGACTAGAGTGAGGGCCCTTGCTTGGACGGGGGTAATCTGAATGCCAACCAAAGACCCCATTTCTAACACAAACGTTTCCTTGTTTACTATGTTTCAATCTTTATATTTCAGCAAACGAATTGCTGTATACCTGGTATACAATGAAAACCCATTGCAAGGTGCAGCTCCTTTATTGGCTCTGGGAACCTAGGGTTCTTGATGACCCTACAAGCTCTATATATCCCCACAACCAGAAGAGTCCAGCAGATGTAACTGTATATTACTTTTGAAAATCTGACATCGCAAGAAAAATGGCTTATTTTTTTACCTCAATTTCAATATGTTTTTATTTTAGCTGTTATTTTCTGTAGGAAAACCTTGTAGGATCTACACAAATGACCACTTGCTGAATTTAGAGTGTTGTCTACTTTTTAGAAATGTTTAGCTTTCCAGGATCCAGCTTTGGTTTCACACCCATTTCTGTCACTAACTGGAAGGAGGCTAAAAGCACCAAAAATAGCAAAAATGGGGCATGTCCCACTGAAATTCCAAAATTGTTCTGACAATTTTGATTTTCTGATTCAAGTCTGTCTGTTCCTGAAAGCTGGGAAGATGTTGATTTTAGAATCGCAAACTCTTTGTTGATACCATTTTCAGGGAAACAACCACCGGCCTTCTGCTGCAGCCCGTTTTCTTTTTTTTTTTTTAAACTAAATGTTTGCTATATTTTGGCTAATTTCTTGGTCTCCTTCAGGAGCACCCACAAACTCTGGGTACCTGCAGAATCCCTAGGACGTTGGGAAAAAAAGGATGTAAATTTGGCATTGGAAGCTTCTGTGGACAAAAAGTTACGAGGGCCTAAGCGCGGACTGCACCAAATAGCCAAAAAAAGGCCTGACATCTGAGGTGGAAAAGGCCTGGCAGCAAAGGAGTTAAACCATTCTGTGACTCTCCCTGCTTTTATTTCCCTGTCTGGGTCAGACTGACAGTTGGGCTGTCTGTGAATCCCCTCTAGACAGTGACACAAAGGGAGCTGAGATGTAGCCTGCATACCTTAATGAGCCATCTGGCTAGATTGTAGGGGGGAGTGGTCACTTACACTGGAAAAGGCTATGCTTGCCCCCACAAAATGCAGACTCCAACCCCCTGGTGTGTGTCCAGAGTCAGACTTGGGCTAGGCGGGATCTTGTGAATAACAGAGACTTTCCTTTGAAGTTTGCCCACTTCAAAGGCAGAAAGGGGCATAAGTATTGGACCCAAAACCCAAGACTTTAGATTACTTCTGGAACCAAGAGGAACCTCTGCCAAGGAGGAGAGCTGAAGAGTTGGAGGGGGAATATTGCCCCTTTGCCTGTGACTGTGCTTTGCTGGGTTGGCCTGCAGTTGCTCCTTCTGCCTGAGAGGGGACAAATACTGGACTTTGTGGTTTATTCCTACTTGTGAAGAATCTCCAAGGGCTTGGAGTGAGCTTGCCTCCTGTTCTGAAGTCTCAGGGCCATCAAAGACTTCCTCTGCCAGCACCTGGACTATCTGCTGAGACTCCTGCCCTTTCCAGTCCCTGGGCCACTGAAAGGTGTAGCTGGTAGAACAATGACTGAAATGCACACACTAAGCAGTGCAGGGAACATTTCAATGCCACACCCGCTTATGGCTGCTGATAACGACAGAAACCCCATGCATCATGGTTTTCCATCACTGTGCGGGCAGATTTCTCATGGAACATCACTGGGCAGCAAAGTCATCGGGAACCTGTGCAGATCCCGATTGCCCCATCTGGAAATCGATGCATCGCTCTCTTGCGGAAGAGAAAAAGGATGCATCGCCGACCCGACCTGAGAAGAAACAACACACTCTCTCACTTGCGAGTAAGGAATCAACGCATCTCTGACTTTTCCAAAGCACGCTCGCCGGTGCGGCTTTATTTTGAACACAAACCAGCTACTTTGTGTAAAAACATTGTTTCCATTGTTTTCTATGGAGTGAGACTCTTTATACCTTAAAAATTCATATCTTGACTTGTGTATGTTGGATTTTTGTAATTTTGGTGGTCTTGTTTGATTTCGATAAATATTGCCTATTTTTCTAAACTGGTGTGGTGTCCATTGTGTAGCATTTTCACTGTATTACTGTGTTTGTTGGTACAAATACTTTACATATTGCCTTTCAGATAAGCTTGACTGCTTGTGCCAATCTACCAAGGGGGTGCACAGGGGTTATCTAAGTGTGTATCTCCATTGCCCTGACTAGAGTGAGGGTCCCTGCTTGCACAGCATGCAAACTGACTGCCACTGACCCCATTTCTAACAGCCACCATTAGGATTGAAGTCTCTACTATCCTGGAATTGGGGGTAAAAGAACTAGCAAGTAGCCCCTGGCTACTGGCTACAGTACTGTAGTCCTGGTACCAAAGCAGCCCCACCGGGCATCGCATAATAGGGGACTAAACTCAGTGACAAAGACTGATGCTCATCCCAACCCCCAGGGAGATGAATTAATTGACAAGTTAGGGGCTGCCCAGTACTTAGTTCCCTTTGATCTTACATCATGGTTGTTAGAAATTGGGTCTCTAGTTCGCACAGGTATACACCCTTGTCCAAATAGGAACGACAACCCTAGTCTGGGTGAGTCACAACATAATCCAAATTATCCTGTGCTCACCCTATTTAGGTTGGCACAGAACAGGAAGGCTTAACTTAGAAGACAATGTGTAAAGTATTTGTGCAATAACTCATACAATAACACTGTTAAAACACCACAAAAAGTACTAAACCAGTTTAGGAAAATAGATATTATTTATCTGAATAAAATAAGACCACAATGACAAAAACCCAATATGCACAACTTGAGGTATCACTTTTTAAAGTTTTCAATGCAATGCAAGGGGGACACATGCGTTGAAAAATAAGGCACTGTGTCGGATTTTCCTAGGCGGCATGGATGGTGCATTGTTTCTTTGAAGGCTGCAAGGTGATGTGTCAATTTCCAGGAGCGCAGCTTTGTTTGCTCACTGCGATGTGGGGATATTTTGATGCCCAGGGACAATGTGATGAAAATCTCTGTCGCAATGGTGAGAAGGAGAAAGCGCTGCGTTGATCTAGTAGGCGATGTGGCGATTTCTCAGACATTAGGCAGGAGATGCAGTGATTTCTGCAGGCATTGCCTCAATTTTCTGAGGCACTCGGATTTTCTTCTCTTGGGTGAAGTTTTTGTGGCCCTGTGACTTCAGGGCAGGAGGTAAGCTCAATCCAAGCCCTTGGATAGCATTTGTGGGGAAGGCAGAGTCCTTCCAGCAGAGTCAAGAGGCAGCAGTCCTTCTCAGAACAGCAGTTCAGATGAGTCCTTAGGCTGTTGGAGTCCAGTTGCAGGTCCAGAAGTGTCTGATTTGGTGGAGTCTGACACCCAGTATATATACACCCCAAAATGTCTCTGAAGTGGGTGAAACTTTAAAGAGTAATTTTGAAGTACACAAGTCCCCTTTCAACCCAGCCCTGTCTGTCAGGATCCCTGTGGGGGTTATCAGTCCTTTATGTGAAGGCAGGCCACTGGCCTTTGTAGTGTAAGGGAGAGCCCCTCCGCCCTTTCTGCCCTGAGAGACCCATTCATTATGCAAATGAATTCAGATGTGACTGAGTGTCCTGAGTTTATGGCTGTCTGGGTGGAATATACAAGGGGAGCTGTCACCAGCACAGGCCAGACGTAGATTGGAGACAGGCTGTAAGGCACAGATGGCAGTAAGTTCAGAGAAATGCCCACTTTCTAAAAGTGGCTTTTCTAAAATAGTAATATTACATCCAAATTCACCATTAAGCTGCGTTTTCTATCACCATTCTGGCCATATTAAACATGAAAGGCCTACTCTATTCAGATTAGAATCTACCACTTTAAAATCTAGAAGGGCAGTTCTAATGTTACCCTATGAGACGAGCATGCTTCACAGTAGTGGAAAACACATTTGTGAGTTTTTCACTACCAGGACATGTAAAACACATAAGTCTTGCCCTTTACTTACATAGCACTCTGCCCTATCGGTTGCCCAATGCCTACCTCAGGGGTGACATATGTAGAAAAAGGGGAGCTTAAGGCTTGGCAAGTAGTTTTAAATGGCATGTCGAAGAGGCAGTGAAACTGCACATACAGGCCTTGCAATGGCAGGCCTGAAATATAGGTAAGGGGTGATGTATGTGGGTGGTACAACCAGTGTTGCAGGCCCACTAATAGCCTTTAATTTACAGGCCTTGGGCACCTCTAGTGCACTTTACCATGGACTTTTACAATTGGGTAGGAGCCAATGTTACCATGTTTATGGGAGAGAGCTCTTTAATGCACTTTAGCAGTAATCAGCAGTGGTAAAGTGCAGAGTCACAAAACCAACAAAAACAGGGTCAGAAAAATTGAGGAAGCCAGGCAAAAAGTTGGGGGATGACCACGCTAAGGCTGTCAGGTCTAACACCTGTACAGGAAGATCACCATAAACGAAGGAGCAAAGGAGAGGTTAGTTTTTGCCACCCCAGAGGGCCACTATCAGTTCAAAGTGATGCCCTTTGGACTCAAGAATGTCCCTGCCACCTTCCAGGTCCTTGTTGGGATGGAGGCCTCCTCATCTGTCTATCTGTATGACATAGCTGTCTTCAGTAGCAGCTAGAAGGACCACCTTTTTCACCCCCAGGAAGTAGGAATGCAGGTCTGACTATCTATGCCTCTAAGTACCAGATGGGGCAGGTGTCTGTGGTGTACTTGGGACACCTGGTGGGCAGGGGTAAGGTGCAGCTCTACTAGCCAAAGATAGAAAGTAACATGGCCTGGGAGCCCACCAAAACCCAGACTGTGGTTAGAGCATTCTTGAGCATCACTGGGTGGTACAGAAGGTTTGTCAAGGGATATGGTACCATTATTGCCCCTTGACAGATCTGACTTCTAAGAAGCTGCCCACAAATGTGATTTGGGCAGAGGCATGCCAAAAAGCATTTGACTCACTTGAGCAGGCCATGTGCACAGCCCATGTGCTCAAGCCCTCTAATTTCTCCAAGGAAGGTATTGTTCAAACAGACACCTCAGAGCATGGCATTGGGGCAGTACTTTCACATTTTAATGAATGGGGCCTAGACTAACCTGTAACCTTCAGCTCCAGGAGGTTAATTCCCAGGGAACAGAGTCGGAATGCTATGGAAAGTGAAGGTTTTGCTGTAGTCTGGGCGCTGAAGAAGCTGAAACCATACCTGTTTTGTACTCACTGCCTGATTCAGACTGACCACAGGCCAGGAGTAGCATACCCATGCCAACTAGAGACACTATTTCTAAATACATATGATATCAATTAAAAGCTCATATGATTTCTGTAAAGTTGAAGGGTAGGACCAAAATTACACTTCTCTCGTGGTTAAAGATATTTGGAGGCACCCATGCACCAGAGTGCTGTGTTGAGCTGAGCATGGCTGTTCTACTGGAAGGTGATACTTCTGGCACAGAAACTATTCCTGAAAGCATAATATTTTTTGTATGTGTGCTGAAGAATGCAGATGCAAAGAGAAAAAAAACAAGTAGAAATAGAAAATATTTCTCCCTGTTATGCCTGCTTTTCGGAGGTGTAAGATTATGTCTAAAATCCCTGTCTGTGAGTGAGTCATAACCCATGGGTGATTGCATGGGAATGCCTATCCACCACCCCTGGAACACCCCCTTGACGGGAAGTAATACTAGGCAGCGATTCTTTTTTCGCATTTCTTTTAATATTGAGCTAAAGTCTTAAGGATGTGTGAAGAAAGTTGATGTTTAAGTCTAAATGTGGTGGTAAAGTTTGGTAACATGTTATTATATATTTCTTTAATGTTTATCATTCAGTTTGTAGCTCAACTGGATCAAAAGTTACCTAAAATGCTGTAACATGTTTGTATGCAGTGGTAGGCCCTTCATAATGATTAACTGGTCATTTTCCAGTTCCTTATTTCTGTATTTGGTTGTAAAACTAGTACAATTGTGGCAAAGACAGTATTCCAGTAATGAGGTAATACTATCAAAAAATATGCTGCATAAGTATCTTTTCTTGCTGCGTAATTTGTCAACCTGCCACATAATTTTGGTGCTCCACTGCCTCATAATTTCAGTGCCAATGCTTTAGGCCATCCCCCACTTAATACTACTCTGGATTCTGATTTCACTGGTAAGAAAGTTGGTAGATGGAAATTTAATAACTCTATGCTAACTGACACAAAATTTAATGAAGCTGATTTAATTAAAGAATGTTTCGCCCAAAATAAACCTAGCAGCATTTCTATTTCTAATAATTTGGATGTGTACCGTATTTCTTTCATCATTTTGTTTATGTGTAAAAAGGAGAAAATAGCACTCAAATCAGAAGTTACTTAAATGAATCCATTCCTTACACCAAATTTATTGCATAAATATAGCAGTAAATGTATTAAAGGATTTACTTAAAGTTAATGTATAGTGAAATAATTTGCTAACATTTTGTACATTTAGTACATGTGGTGCCCTAATATTAGAGGTAATCACTATGACTGTTAGAGCAAGCTGGAACAATGTTACCTAATTACTTAAAAGTTAAGAAAGAACATTACTGTATTGAAAGCAGCCCAGAAAAACAGGACTAAATCACAGTCGGTTTCCTGAAAAATAGAAGAAGTTGTGATAGAAGATTATGCAAGAACCAGACGAGATTGCAAGATAGCAACAATGGATCCCTGGACCGGAAGACCTGTGAAAGAAGGGGACCAAGTCCAAGAAGCCCTGAAGAGTCCATGGAGAACAGGAGCCCCTTCTAACCCGGATGAAGGTGCAAAAGAAGAACCACTGGTAAGAAGATAAAGTAACTTATGCACCCAAGAAGACAGATGTGGGTTCCTGGTTGGTGCAGAAGATGTCCCATGCCAGATGGATGATTGCAGTCTGGTTTGCGTCGCTGAATTCTGGCAACAAGCCTTGGCACACGCAAAGCTCATGGTTAGCGGGAAATGGCACTGCCCGGGACCAGGAGTGACCTGGTGGCCTCTACCCAGGAGTTGGAGACAGACGGGGCTCTCAGCAACTCAAAAACCCCTCAGGCGACAAGGCAGCATGCACAGGAGTCCCACAGCATGGGGAGAAAGAAGGTGCAAATGGAGGCATGCAGCACAACACAAAGGTATCACACGCCGCTGGAGAACCAATCAGGAAGCTGTGCGTCAAAGGATGGAGTGCTGGGGGTCTAAGCTGTGCTTTGCATGAAGACCTTCTTGGAAGATTGCAAACAAGCTTTGGCAACTGCAAGTCACGTGGTGCACAGGGGTACTGTCTTTCATGGGGCGTCAAGCTCTTACCTCCACCAAAGTTGGACAGCTGTAACTTGGGACTGTCCGGGTCACTTCAGACCACCACCTGTGTTGCTGGATCCACGCTCATCATCTGGAGAGGGGACCCATGTCATCCATCACTCCACACGAGATTCCTTTGATTCTTCTGGTGCAGACTGAAGACAGACAGTCCTCGGAGAATGCACGACCTGGAAACAGTTGCGGTTGCTGGAAGGAGCTGAAGATTCAATGTTGCAGAAGTCATCTTTGCTTCTTTGTTGCGGTTTGTAGAGTTCCTGGAGGGTTCAGCTGTGGTTCCATCGGTAGAAGATGAAGTGAAGGATGCAGAGGATTCCTGCTGGAGTCTTGCAATCCAAATCTGAGGAAACACCCAGGAGAGAGACCCTTAATAGCCCTGAAAGGGGTATTGGTCACCCAAACAGGTAAGCACCTATCAGGGGAGGGCTCTGATGTCACCTGCTGGCACTGGCCACTCAGATGCTCCCAGAGTGCCTCACAACTTGGAATCCAAGATAGCAAAACCCAGGGACACTCTGCAGGAGCTCTGGTTACCACCCCTGGGCGGCGATGGACAGGGTAGTGATCACACCCCTTTCCTTTGTCCAGTTTCATGCCAGAGCAGGGACTGGGGAATCCTGAACCAGTGTAGACTGGATTATGCAAGGAGGGCACCATCTGTGCCCTTCAAAGCATTTCCAGAGGTTCTGGGAGGTTACCCCTCCCATGCTTGTAACACCTATTTCCAAAGGGAGAGGGTGTAACACCCCTCTCCCTAAGGAAATCCTTTGTTCTGCCTTCCTGGCCTTGAGCTGCTCAGGCAACAGGAGTACAGAAACCTATCTGTGAGGTGGCAGCAGCTGGGGCAGCCTGGAAAAACCTCAGAAGGTTCATTTGGCAGCACTGGGGGTCCACTGTGGAGCCACCAGAGAGCATGGGATTGTACCAACAATACTAGAATCAGTATTGGGGTACAATTCCCAGTTGTTAGACACCGTACATGGCCATATTCAGGGTTACCATTGTGAAGCTGGACATAGGTATGGACCTATGTCCAGTGCACGTGTAAAATGGCATCCCAGCACTTTCAAAGTCTATGAAAAGTGTCCTGGGCGATGTGGGGCACTTCTGCTAGTGCAGGGGTGCCCACACACACAGGTACTTTGCACCCAGCCTTCAGGGTTGGAAGTCCTGACGTATAGGTGACTTATAAGTGGCCTGGTGCAGTGTAAATTGCTGTGAAATGGTGCATTCACTATTTCACACAGGCTGCAATGGCAGTCCTGTAGAAGCCTTTGCATGGGCTCCCTATGGGTGGCAAAAGTAATACTGCACCCCATAGGGATACTCTGGAACCCCAATGCCCTGGTAACTAAGTACCATATACTAGGTACTTATAAGGGATGACCAGTATGCCGATTTTGGATTAAATACTGGGTTACAAGTATGTAATGACATATTTGAGAGGAGAGAGAGCATAAGCACTGGGGTTCTGGTTAGCAGGACTCCAGAGACACAGTCAAGCATACAGACAAATACAGTGAAACATACTGACAAGTAGGCCACAAACCATAAGCATTGGGGTCCTGGCTAGCAGGATCTCAATGACACAGTGAAACTCTAGGAGACTGGCCTGGTTTGTAGTGAGTACCTAAGGCACTTACACTTTATACCAGGTCCAGATATCCCTTATTAATGAAATGTATTCAGTGTCTAGCAGCATAGGCTGTCTAGAGGTAGCTGTAGCAGAGCAGCCAAAGCTGAACTAGAAGACATGCAAAGCTCTTGCAATACCACTATAGTCACACAGTACTTATACACAATCAAATACAATACTCAGCTTTACCCAAAATAAAGGTACTTTATTTTAGTGACAAAAGGGCAAAAATATCTTAGAGGCAATACTTCTTCTGGAGGTAAGTATTATTCACAATATATACACAAGCAACCAAAATCAGGTAAGTACACAGTAAGAAACTAGAGCAAACCGTGAACACACAATAGGTTGCAATAGGCCTAGGTGCAACACCAACCATATACTAAAATAGTGGAATGCGAATAACAAATTCCCCCCTAGGCAAATGTAGTGTGTAGAGGGGTGCTGGCAGTGTAAGAAAACAGCAATGGTAAGAAAAATACCCCTCCCCAGAGCCCAGGAAAACAGGAGTAAAGTACAGCAAGTTTCCTCAGAACACACTACATGTCGTGATGAAGAATTATGCAAGAACCAAGCAAGACTGAAAGCAACCAATGATGGATTCCTGGACCTGAAGACCTGTGGAGAGAGGAGACCAAGTACTGAAGTCGATAAAGAATCCAGGAAGAACAGGAGCCCCTGCCAACCTAGAAAAAGGTGCAAAAGTGGATTCTCCAGTTGGAAGAAAAGTACAGAAATGCACCAAAGAAAATAGCTACGGGTTCCTGCTTGGTGCAGATGTCCCACGTCGAGTAGTTGGATGCAGGCTGTTTGCATTGCTTCATTCCGCCAACAAGCCTTGGTTCACGCAAGAACGCATTTTCCGTCAAAGAGGAGCTACCCGGACCCAGGAGGGACCCGGGGATCTCAACTCAGATTGAGGACACAGAGGGGGCTATCAGCACTTCAGAGAGACCTCAGAAGACCAGGCAGCACCCACGGGAGTCCCACGACATGGGGCCAATGGAGTTGCAAAGTGCGGTCATTGCAGCACTACACAAAAGGATCCCATGCCGCCGGAGAAAAACTCAATGAGCTGAGCAACGCTGTGCATGAAGGACTTTTGGAAACAGAAGCCCAAGGAGCTGCAGAGGATGCGACGCACAGGGGTACTGTCTGGCACGGGGAGGCAAGCCCTTATCTCCACGAAATTTGTACAGCTAGAACTTTGGACAGTCAGGATCACTTCGGTCCACCACCTATGTTCCAGGGATCATGCTGGTAGACGGGAGATGAATCCCAGAGTACCATTTGTCATTGCAGAGAGGTGCCTGCTGAAGCAGGGAAGTGACTCCGTCACTCCACAGGAGATTCATTTGGTTCTTCTGGTGCAGGGTGAAGACAGGCAGTCCTCTGAGAATGCACACCATGGAAACTGTTGCAACTGCTGGCTGGAGCTGAGGTTGAGGGTCACAGTAGCCTTCCTGGATACTTTGTTGCAGTCACAGCGGTTCCCGGAGCAGTCTGCCATTGATCCGATGGTCAGAAGTTGAAGCAGAAGATGCAGAAGACTCCTGGAGGAGCCTTGCGAACGGAATCTGAGGAAACACCCAGAGGAGAGACCCTAAATAGCCCTGGAGAGGGGCATTGGCTACCTACCCAGGTATGCACCTATCAGGAGGGGTCTCTGACATCACCTCTGGCACTGGCCACTCAGAGGTCTCTAGAGGGTCCCCACACCTTAGAATCCAAGATGACTAACACCAGGGACACTCTAGAGGAGCTCTGGGCACCACCCCTGGGGTGGTGATGGACAGAGGAGTGTTCCTATTTCCAATGGGAGAGGGTGTAACACCCCTCTCCTGAAGGAAATGCATTGTTCTGCCTTCCTGGGATTGAGCTGCTTAACCCCCAGGAGGGCAGAAAGCTGTCTGTGAGGTAGCAGCAGCTGGGGCTGCAGTGGAAACCTCAGAGAGCTGGCTTGGCAGTATGGGGTCCATGGTGGAGCCCCCAGGGGGCATGGAATTGCCCCCCAATGCCATATTCAGAGTTACCATTGTGAAGCTACATATGGATTGATTTATATGTAGTGCACGCTTATCATGGTGTCCCCGCACTCACGAGGTCTGGGGAATTGGTCCTGGACAACATGAGGGAACATTTGCTAGTGCAAGGGTGCCCTCACACACAGTAACTTTGCACCTAGCCTTCAGTAAATGAAGATTAGACATATAGGTGAGTTATAACTTTCTTTGGTGTAGTGAAAATGTCTGTGAAAAAGTGTGTGCACTTTTTCACTCTGGCTGCAGTGGCAGTCCTGAATAAAAGTTTGTTCTGAGCTCCTAATTGGTGGCAAAAAAAATGCTGGAGCCCATAAAGATCTACTAGAACCCCAATGTCCTGGGTACCTAGGTACCATATACTAGGGACGTATAAGGAGGGTCCAGTGCACCATTTAGAATTGGAATATGGAGTCACTAAACTATAGTGACAAATTTGGTGTACAGAAAGAGCATAAGCCCTGGATTTCTGGTTAGCAGAACTCCAGTGACACAGTCAAGCATACTGAAAACATTTATAGGCCACAAACTATGAGCACTGGGGTCCTGACTAGCAGGATCCCAGTGAGGCAGTAAAAACATACTGACAAATAGGTCTCAAACTATGAGCACTGGGGTCCTGGCTAGCAGGATACCAGTGAGACAGTAAAAACACACTGACAAACACTGACAAATAGGGGTAACCATGCTAGAAAGAGTCTATTTTTTCACACAAACATACTGATAAAGAGGCCAAAAATGGGGATAACCATGCTAGAAAGAGGCTACTTTCTCACATTTGGGAAAACTGAAAAACAGTACCTTGGAAATACAGGGAGTCATGATCCAGAGTGCAGCGTCACTAGCATCACATGCGTAGGTTCCAGAGGTTGGTTCGGGGGTCGTTAGGCCCTTGAAGTCACACGGGTTGCAGATCGAGCTTCGGGCTGATGAAGGAGTCAGGATAGCTGGCGGTGACGGAATCCTGCAGCGTCAGTGAGACCAGGGTTGTGGTGTGAAGTGGCGCGATGCGAAGTGTCTCCAGGTCACGTGCAGGCAGCGGTGTCATCGTTGCTGAAACACTGTCATCGCTAGGCCTAAGGTGGTGGTAGACCATGGGACGGGCTCTGAGCAGCAACTGCTGGTCGTGGTGCAGACAGTTGCGTCTGTTGACAATGCTGGAGTCAATGTCACTGGCGTCGGTGAACCAGGGCTGCGTTGTGGGATGGGACAGTGCTTTGTATATCTCACGAGCGGTGTCCTCAGCCGACGGTGCAGGCAGTGCGATAGTATCAGAGTAGAGCAGCGTCATCGGGGATACCAAGGCATCGGTGTGAGCAGGGATATGAAGAGGGCGGGGCTCATGGGTCATGGTGCCAGCAGCGGCTCGGTGAAGGCTTCAGGTGGCATCGTCGGTGAGACCATTGTTGCGGTGCCAAGAGGGGCATGGCTCCATGCATGCAGAAGCGTAGTTGACAGTGTTGTGGTGGTTTTTCTTCTGTTGCAGCACAAAAGACACAGTTCCCAGTGCGGTGAGCAGATTAATCTAAAGTCTTTGATATTCCTGAGACTTCCAGCAGTGAGCAAGCTTTATTTCAAGCCCTTGGAGAAACTTCACTAGCAGGAGCAGCAACTGCAGGCCAACCCAGCAAAGCACACACAGCAAAGGGGCAGTACTCCTCCTTCAGCTCTATTCCTTGGCAGAGGTTCCTCTTGATCCATATCTCTATTTGCTCTGAATGAGAAATTACACTCAAGCTGTTAACCTATGGGAGAGATAAGCCTTGTAATAGTGAAAACCACATTAATACATGTCCTACCTTTTAAATACATTGCACCCTGGTCATGGGGCTACCTAGAGCCTACCTGAGGGGTGCCTTAAATGTACCAAAATGGAACGTGTGGGCTAGGTAAGTGTTGAATTTGCAGTGAAAGACTGCACGCACAGACACTGCAGTGGTAGGCCTTAGACATGGTTTCAGGGCTACTCATGTGGGTGGGACAATCAGTGCTGCGCACCCACCAGTAGCATTTTACTTACAGTCCCTGGGCACACAAAGTGCACTTAACTAGGGACCTACTAGTAAATTAAATATTCCAATAATGGAAAACCAATTACCAATTACCAATACCATTTAAACAGGGAGCACTTGGACTTTAGAACTGATCAGCAGTGGTTAAGTGTGCTGAGACAATAAACAAGCAAAACAGAGTCCAGCATACCATAAAAACAGGAGGTCAGAAGGCAAAAAGACGGGAAACATGTCAAAAGATACAAGGTATAACAGTTATCTATTAATGTCTCTCCTATTTTGCTAATGTTCTTCCACCCAGGCTAAGTTTTTAAATCATTTATATCTAACAAAGATACTGAAGGGTCTGTAGCAATGAATGTTTTGTTTTTGGTTGACCTGCTTTTGGACATGTACTGTGAGTGAGTCACTCTCACTGTTAACTCTGTTATAATAGCCTGAGGATACTAACAGCCAGTGTTCATCTTTTAAGACACGGTCAGAAGGTCTGTTGCTATGCACCTGGGGTGAGAGGCCCTGGATTGACTGCACTTGAACATGTGTGCACACCTGTGTGCACATGTGTGCGGGCTGAGTGCAAATGGCTACTGTGTAACAGAGCCCGATATCTGCACACAGATATCCTGTTAGGGGAAGAACCCTTCAGGGATTGGCACCGCTCTCATGTAGGCTTATAATGCAAGTGGGCATTCATAGTGTACATCTACAGTGATTACAGAAACACCTGTGCATGTCACTGATGTATTAGAGCACAGATTTGCACAAACATAGGCTAACAGATATAGATCATGTACCACCAATGCTAGAGTAAAACTCTATCCCAAGTGTAGATCCATTGTCACTTTCATGGTATCTGTGATCCTTATGGAACTTAGAGATTTGTCATAGTTCTTTCACTCAGAATTGATTCCAACACTCATGGTAAAATAGTAATATATTTACATGCAATAATTAACATGGTTGACTGACCTCACTAGAACCCAAACCAATAACCATGCCTACAATACCAAAATTATGAAAAAATACAGAAGAGTGTGGTTGATCAAACCACAGACTCAGTCAAATACAAAACTGTCAAAAAGAGAGGGACTTAGTTACGTTAATGATACACACTTGTACCAATGAAATACAATTGAACCAAGTATTCCAAATAGATCATTGTAATATGTATTGTCATAAAAGGAATTCAATAGATAGTAACAAGGGTAATATTTCACTATAAGTAACATATTACCCCCTCACAATGAGACCAGCCCTAGTGGAAGAGTGTAGCCAAAATAAACTTTGTATGGATGCAAAGCATTTGTAATGTGGAAATCAGTCAGAAACATCAAAATAAATCATGAGGCAATATCCAAAAAATCTGGGACTACAAACACAGAAGGATACAGCACATGTGGGCAAAAAACATATATAGTAAAAAAGCTTAGCTACAGCAAACTCTTAATGTCTACCATGAAATCCCACCAACCATCTGCACAATACCATAACATCTGTTATAAGTGTGTAATATACACCTATTGTAATGCATAGCACTAATTCACAATTTGCTGAAGACATCATGAACAATTTCCATAACTTTAAGGACAGGCCCAAATGCATGCTCAACCCCTCCCCAATAATAGTTCCTCTTGGCACCTTAGTTTCCAAATTTGCTAATGAGGTTGTATTCTGAAATACTAGGGGACAATTTCATATTCCTTCCCCTCTTCATGGGGGTATTCTGTCAATGGTAAAGAATGTTAGCAGATTTCTATCATTGTTCTGTTCTCTAGAGAAATATCTTGTGACAAGATAGTGGCAATCTTTGTTCTATGTGGCCCTCATATATGCCAACATTTTCTCTTTTTGTTGACAGGGTGGTGGTACTGCCTACATATTCTTACAAGGGCATGCTAACATATAATTCACACAATTAGAAAAACAGATTAGGGCCCTCATTATGACATTGGCGGTGAGTCATGCGACCGCGGTGGTATTCCGCGAACCATATTATGACCCACACATAGCAATCCATCACTATACAGGCATATACACAAGTCCGCCAGCCCAAAGGTCAGTGATGAACTGGTGGTACCAAAACTCACACCGTTATGCCAACAGAACTACGCACACAGAATTATGACCCACGAATCACTGCAGTGGACATTCAACCGCGGTAAACCATTGGCGGTACATACTGCTGCACTCAAAATACACACAACCTAACAAAACAACACTACATTGGACACCCTTACACACATCACACCCACACGCCCGCAACACTATAAAACACACACAAACATTACCTACATCCCTTTATGACTAACAAAAATTGCCACTAGAGAGGGATAAAGCAAGAGCACCCACTGAAACAGAGCCACAGAACACCATCACCCATACACCATACATGCACCTTTCAGCACACCCCAACACATCACCCCACACACCCTCACACACACCACTCACACTATACCCATGGCACCACAAAGACACCCCAGGTTCTCAGAGGAGGAGCTAAGGGTCATGGTGGAGGAAATCATCCGGGTAGAGCCACAGCTATTTGGATCACAGGTTCACCAGACATCCATAACTAGGAAGATAGAGCTATGGCGGAGAATTGTGGACAGGGTCAATGCAGTGGGACAGCACCCAAGAACAAGGGATGACATCAGGAAGAGGTGGAACGACCTACGAGGGAAGGTGCGTTCCCTGGTGGCAAGACACCAGATAGCAGTACAGAGCACTGGCGGTGGACCCCCACCTCCTTCCCCACAACTAACAACATTGGAGGAACAAGTCTTGGAAATACAGCATCCTGAGGGCCTGGCAGGAGTAGCAGGAGGACTGGACTCTGGTAAGTCAAATCTCTATTACTATCACCCCCTACCTGCATCCCATCACATATCCCCACCCCTACCCTCATCACCTCCACCACCTCACATACACCCCACCATCACAACCCACCCATCCCACTACCCACTACTCAGCACTGCATGCAACAACAATGCATGGACACCACTCACAGCCCTGCATAGACACCCATCACCACAGCATGCACACTAGAGAGAATCACCTAGCCCACAAAATACCTACTCACACAAGGCAAAGCTGACAGGGCACTCACAACCATGGAGGCCAACACACCCATGCACAAGATGTCACATGCAGAAACAATAACACAGCATTTTCATCCCCACAGGTCCCACACCCAACTTCACAGGAGCGGAGGTGCCAGCAACATCCAGGCCCCCCCCCAGAAGAGGCCCACAGTGATCACAGCAGCTCTACTCACCTGGATCAGGATGACAAATCTGGCACAACAGGGACCTCTGGACAGTCGGTTACCCAGGCACAGTCCCATACCACCACAGAACCTCCCCCCTCAGGAAACACTGCCACAGCACCCACCCAGTGGGCCCATACCTCTCTAACCAGGACACGTCAATCAGCAGTGTAGCCCCAACTACAGGGACCCCAGGACACCCCACGAACACAGGATGATCAGGGACCTGGGGTCAGTGGCAGTGGTCACTCATGTTCAGGAGACAGAGGCACAGGACAACAGGGAAACTGGGAGGACTGGTGTGCGACAGTTGGAAGACAGTCCCAGGTAACTGACTCTCCACAAGGCACTCAGGAACATCCTGGGAGCATGCCACAATTCCCAGGAGACGATGGGCCAGATACTGTCCAAGTTTCAGGAGACCCAGCGGCTGAAGGAGGGACAATACCTGGGGATCAGGGAGGACCTGAGGGTCATCCACACCACCCTGGTCACCACTGCAGGGGTGCTGCCAGACATGGCCAACACCAAGAGGGAGGCAGTGGCCCACCAAAGGGCCCCTGACACTAGCCACACCAATGAACAGTCCTCCATTTCCGCTGACACTAGTGGACAGGAGGCCCCGCCGCAGGAAAAACAGGCCACCAGCACCCCACCCCCTGCAGAAGCAGAACCACCCCGCAAATGGTCCCTGCGATCCAGGCAGAAGCCAGAGAACATTGCCAAGACCCCCGCCAGGAAATAAGACTCTCCTGATTGCCACCCTTGTGTCCTACTCTATCACCCTGTACATCTTGAATTGCCATTGCTTTGCTTCCTATGCCCCCTTGGACAATGCACCTGTGATACGAATAGACTGGGCTCTATCCTGGACTCTCCTCCACCACCCCCCCGAGCCTATAGCAATACCCCATCCACTCATTAGCATATGAATAAACATCCTTGTAAAAAATACAAGTATTGAGTCTGTCAAGTGATTGAACTATGTATTTGTTTCACAATCTGTAGACATTGCAATTCAACTGTACAGTCATGAATACTTAGGTATGACCTGTAGTTTGCTGCAGTCAGTACAACAGGAGCCAGAGTGGGGCACAGATATCTGTGAATAGGCATGTCAAAGGGTACAGTAAGTAGCCATAGTAGCCTGCCAGTGAAAATTTACAGCACAAAACTGCAATGGTAGGTGAAGTTACAGTGTCTTACCTGTGTGTCACTGGAAGTACTGTCAAATGATTGCTGTTCTGTTGTCCACATCCTGATCCTCTGCCTCATCTTCATCACTTTCTACAGGCTCCACTGATGCCACACTCCCATCTCCAGCCTCATTCTCCTGCAGAAAAGGCACCTGAAGACGTAAGGCAAGATTGTACAACATGCAACATGTCACGATGATCTGGCACACCTTCTTGGGTGAGTAGCACAGGAACCACCTGTTAGATGGAGGCACTGTAACCTGGCCTTCAGGAGGCCATAGGTTTGCTCTATAATTCTTCTTGTTCGCCCATGTGCCTCAATGTAACGTTCCTCTGGCTTTGTCCTGGGTTTCCTCACTGGGGTCAGTAGCCATGACAGGTTGGGGTAACCAGAGTCACCTGCAAATACCGAGGGATACCAGTTAGACATACCATAACCCTTAGGGCCAACTCCACACCCATATACCAACATCCACTGGGTGGGAACCATGGGCTCACCTATTAGCCACACCCAGTGCCTATGGGGTTGAGTAATCACATATGGAATGCTGCTATTCCTCAGGATAAAGGCATCATGCACAGACCCAGGATACTTTGCATTCACATGGGAGATGTACTGGTCCGTCAGGCACACTATCTGTACATTTGATTATTTTGATTTCTGAACATCTCTTCATTTCTCCGGGGGGGACAAAGGCAATATGTGTACCATATATTGCCCCAATAATGATGGGGATATGTCCCATTGCACAGAAGTCAGCTTTCACTGTGGCCAAATCCTCCACCTGGGGGAAAATGATGTAGCTGCGCTTGTGTTTTATCAGGGCAGACAACACTCTGGTCAGCACCTTTGAGGACATTGGCTGTGACGTTCCTGCTGCCAAGCCCACTGTCACTTGGAAGGAGCCAGTTGCCTAGAAATGGAACACAGATAGGACTTGCACAAGAGGGGGGATCCCAGTGGGGTGACGGATAGCTGAGATCAAGTCTGGCTCCAATTGGGCACACAGCTCTTGGATTGTGGCCCTATCAAGTCTGTAGGTGAGGATAATGTGCCTGTCCTCCATTGTTGCCAAGTCCACCAGGGGCTTGTACATGGGGAATGTCTTCATCTACTATTCATCCTCAGCGGTTGTAATCCAGGGGGCAAAACAATGAGCATTTGGTAATTTTTCAACATTTTCTAAATGTACATTGCATGTTGTGAGCTGTGACGCAGTTAGGTGCCATGGCCTGCCCCCCCCCCTGAAATGGCGGCCGCCTGTCCTGTGTGGATGGAAAGGTGGATTGAGGTAATGCCGCTGACGCTGTGCGCCGTTGCGGTTGGCGGTCGAGTACCGCTGTGCAACTCCTCATTGGTTAATATTTGGGCCCTATGGGTTACAGTAGCCAATGGTGATGTACGCTGGCAGGATGGTATGTACCGCCACAGACGTGACCGCCATTTTCTATATGTTCACTCACTTGCTACCTCACCTTCAACAGGATAGGACCTACACTGCAAGTGCTGCTGTGACCTGTGTCTGGAACTGATCATGGCTCGTGTCACTGGGGAGAGGGCCCACTGCGATGTTGGAGAGACTAGTGGATGGGGTCCCTCCCCAGTACTGAATGCTGTATGGGCCTCCAGACGAACAGGTGAGTACATTGTGAGCACAATGCATGGGACATAAATGCTTGGAGTGCTGTATGTGAGGGCCTCGTGTAAGGGGGGTGGTTGAGGGGTCCTGGGCAGCGTGCTGCATGTATGGTAGGCAATGTATGTGCGTAAGGGAATGGGAGGGATCTGGTGGGCCGCAAGTGTAACAGGCCGTACGGTATGATTGACACCTTTTTCTATGTTTATTGCTCTGCAGGTCAGCTCCTATCAGAAAAAGGGTGTATGGTGTGCTATCGCCAAGGATGTACGGACCCTGGTGGTCTACAGCAGGCAGAGCACCCACTGTCACAAACGGTGGGAGGACCTGAGACGTGTGGGCACGGAAGACGTCAGAGGCCCAGCTGGGGATGGCCTCCCAACGAGGAAGGTGTGCCCGTCGAACCCTGACCCCCCTGAAGTTCTGCATACTGGCGGTGGCCTATCTGGAGCTGGATTGGGGCTTTAGAGCATCACAGCAGCCACAAGGGGTGAGTACCTTTCCCAAGATCCTACTTGCGCCTGGTGGGGTGGTCTCTGGGTGAGAGATGTGGGCCTGTAGGTGCCCCTAGTCCAGGCCGGACATTGCAAGGTAGGTTACATGTTGGACAGGGGCTGATGAACTCCACCTCCAAACAAGCTAGTGGGCATCCACTACTGGGCAGGGCTCTGTGGGTCTCAGGTATGCTGCAATTGGCGTTAGGTAATATTGTCCATGGCCTGGTGACTAGCGTTGCGGCTGGTAGTGCATTGCCTAGTGCGTAGGGCTTTTCCCTGTGTGTTGTGTACGCTAACCGTGGTGTTGTTGCTGCCATTGACCAAGTGTATCCTCTATCTCTTTCCCCCCTTTTTGTTTTGTCATCCTGTGCTTCTGTGCCTTAGCATCATCTGGCGGAGGAGCAGAGGCACTGGCAACGGACGGAGCTGCATCCCACAGGGCCCAGGAGGCCGAATCCACCAACGGTGAGGGCACCAGTGGGACAGAGGGCGAGGGGACAACCACGGCAGCGACAGGAGGGGACAGTTCTGAAAGTGATACCTCCTCCGATGGAAGCTTCCTAGTGGTGGCAGACAACTTTGTGCCCACCCTAACTACAGGTACAGCCACCACCCCCTGTACCAGCAGCGCCCTCCAAGCAGCCCCTCAGCGAGTTTCACGTGCTCACTCACCCAGGAGGGTGGGCATCTCCTTCGCTCCAGGCACCTCAGACCCTGCCCCAGTTAGCCCTGCTGCCCTGAGTGAGAAGGCTATTGACCTCCTGCGTTCCATCTCTGTTGGGCAGTCAAACATAGTAAATGCCATCCAGGGCCTGGCAGGGCATTTGAAACATACAAATGCATTCCTGGAGAGCATTCACTCTGGCGTGGCGGCCCAACAGAGATCATTCCAGGCATTGGCCTCCTCCCTGATGGCAGCCATTGTTCCTGTCTCCAACTTCCTCTGCCCAGTCCCATGCCCCTGAACCTCAACCTATCCGAAGCACACATTCAAACCAGCATGCACCCAAGACAACACACAGGAGTGGCTCAAGCAAACACAAGCACCACACATCATCCCACAGGTACTCACACAAACACCATCCAGACGCTGACATAACAAAATCCACTGTCTCCACTGTGTCCCCCTCCTCCTCCTCGTCCACCTCTTTACCAGTAGCATCTCTACTCACACCTGCATGCACTACATCCTCACCCACTGCCTCCATCACCATCACGCCTATCACTACACGCCCCTCACTATCAGTCACCACCCCCACATCCATGCACACATCCCCTGTGCCCTCTCCCACTGTGTCTGTGCCCCCTCCTCCCAATGTACACAAACACAAGCACTCAGACACCCAACAGCCATCCACCTCACAACAGCATCCAGCCCATGCACCTGCTCCCAAACACAGCAGACAGACACCTCCTACAACCACTCCCTCTTCCTCCACTACCAAAACGTCACCCTCTTCCCGCTACAGTGTCCCTAAGAAGCTTTTCCTCTCCGCCGCTGACCTCTTCCTTACCCTCCCCTCGTCCTTCATTTCGGGCCAGGGTGGCAGAACCCAGGCTAGCACCTCAGCCACCCAGTCCACAGCCACTGTAGTTTCAGCACCTACTGCAGGTGTGAGAGGCTCCAAGGAGACACCCATCAGCACTGGCAGTGTGCCTGCACCAGCTGCCAAGGGGAAGGGTGAGGATGTACCACCAGCTGCCAAGGTCAAGGAGGCACCCTCAGCTTACAAAGGGAAGGGCAAGGTGGCACCACCAGCTTACAATGAGAAAGGCAAGAAGGCACAACCAGACGGCAAGGGCAGGGGCAAGGAGGCACCACCAGATGGCAAGGGCAAAGGACCTGTCCCTGCAGGCAGGAGGGACAGGAGGCCTGGTGCTGTGACAGAATCTGAGCCCCCAACACCAACCATGGCGCTTCAGCGATCCGAGGCTGCAGGGGAAGGGCTGGAGCCTCCCCCCACCACTGGCAGCCGCGACACCAGCACCATTGCCAGCGCCGCCACTTGCACCGCCACCTGCAACACCACCAGCACTGCCACCAGCACAGCTGCCAGTAGCAGCAGCCCCAGTGGGCAGATGTCCAAGGCTGCAGGGGAAGGGCTGGAGCCTCCCCTCACCACTGGCAGCCCCGACACCAGCACCGTTGCAAGCACCGCCACCTGCACTGCCACCTGCACCACCACCAGCACCACTGCCAGCAGCAGCAGCCCCAGTGGGCATACGTCCGAGACTGCAGGCGAAGGGCTGGAGCCTTCCCCCACCACTGGCAGCCCCGACACAAGCACCACAGCCTGCACTGCTACCTGCACCGCCACCTGCACCGTCACCAGCACCACTGCCAGCACCACTGCCAGCAGCAACCCCAGTGGGCAGATATCCGAGGCTGCAGGAGAAGGGCTGGAGCCCCCCAACCACTGCAGCACCGACACCAGCACCAGCACTGCCACCACTGTGCAGCCATCCCCGCCGGTGGATGGTCTGTTGTCCTGCTTCCATGGAGAGTAATGCATCTTGCCCACTGCAAATCCTGAGGGTATGACACCCAGGTGAGAGACTGTGACCTTGCACTCCAAAAGATCTGCATCACTGGGCACAGCACCCTGGGCACAAGGCCCCTTCCAGAACCAGCGGAAGAAGGCATCCACGCAGCCTCTCCTTGCCAGGATGAAGCACAGTGTGCATAAGGCCTCCTTCAGAACCAGTGGAAGAAGGCATCCACTCACCTCCTCCAAGCCATGATGAAGCACACTGGGCGCAAGGCCCCCTCCAGAACCAGTGGAAGAAGGTATCCACTCACCGCCTCCTTGCCAGGATGAAGCACACTGGGCACAAGGCCCCCTCCTGAACCAGTGGAAGAAGGCATCCACTCACCCCCTCCTTGTCAGAATTAAGCATACTGGGCACAATGCCCCCTCCAGAACCAGTGGAGAGGTCATCCACTTGAGAGACTGTGGCCTTGAACTCCCCAGGACTAAGCAGTGGGCAAACCACCCACTTGAGAGACTGTGGCCTTGCACTCCCCAGGATCAAGCAGTGGGCAAACCACCCACTTGAGAGACTGCAGCCTTGCACCCCCAGGACATCACACAGGGCATGTTGCCCCCTCCAGGACAAGTGGTGTTGTACCATCTTCCGGCTGAGGTGCCCCCTCATTCCCCGTACCCCTGAGGTGCCTGTGTATTTTCAACCTGATGCCCCAGCAGTGTTCTCTTTGTGTTTATGCAGGTGTAAGATGAGGCCATGGCCTATGTGATGTGGCCTTGTGGCCCACGGACATTATGGACTGGGCAGTGGCCATCGATTTGTATATATGTAAATACTGTTTTGAATTTTGAGGACATTTTTGGGATTTTTATCTTATTACTCTCACTTTCATCAATTCCTGTAGTCCTTGCATTATTCTTGAGGGGTACAGGGTCAATATGTTTTATTACTGCATCTGGTTGTGTGTATGGTGTTGGGGGTGTAGCATGTTTGTGTCACTCTCTTTTTCCTCCCCCCTCCCCTGTGTGCTAGGCGGCAGTACTCACCGTGGTCGTCGTCACCAGCGTTGGTATTCCTGGTGTAGGAGGAGCTAGACCAGCATGGGGAAGATCTGCAGTTCGGGCTCCATGGCGGCGTGGTTGTTCCCTGAGTGTCCAGAGGTGAGTCCTTTGACTTCTGAGATCTGTTTCCGCCGTGCTTTTGTTGTCATTGGTACCACCCTGGAAAAGGTGGCGGATAGACCTCTTGTAATAGAGTGGGCAGAGCCTTGTCTTCCACCTGGCTGTTGGTGGTTACCGCCATGGTGCTTGTTGCTACCGCCGTGGCGGTCAGTGTGTTAAAGTGGCTGTCTGCGTTGGCGGTTTCTGCTGTGGTCATAATTCAATTTTTTTTTACCGCCGACTTGTTGGCTGTATTACTGCTGCTTTATCACCGACCGCCAGGGTTGCAATGAGGGCATAAATGTTTAGCAATCTGTTTCAGAATCGACTTATACTTGACAAGAATTATTTTTGTTTCACTTGCTCTGTTCTTGTAAATTGTAATGAAATCTCACCTATCTATCGTATCATACTTCCTTCCTACAGACAGCAGCTCATCCCTATTTACTTCTCTTACACGAGCCACTGCCTTTTTCAGTACAAACTCAGAATGTCCTCCCTCTCTAAATCTTGTAGCATTACATCTTTTCCGCTAAGGAAGCATATCACACCATAAAAAAGTTCAAATTATTACTGTAATTTAGGAATACTGTGCTCTCAGGATTATTTGACTTGGACTTGATTATGGCATCCTCAGTTTATTGCAAACCATGACATCATACAAATTTTGACTAGTTATCTCTATAAGTGCCTCAAAAAAATGTGATCTCATTTCATGATCTACAGTTATATCATATATCTAGTCAACAGTCCTTAAACTAAATGTATCTCATGAACATACTTTTGCATAGTTTTCATTGTGCCCTGCGCTGCTGCTCAGCTGAATTTATTAATTCCTCATTGCTCCCAAATCCTACTCTTAGAACAGCGTGCTAGCCATCAGATGCTAGAGAAAGGCCCATTGTTGAATTACTGCAGGGATAAGATTTGAAAATATGTTGGCCTTCATTGTTAAGAGCCACATATGGCTTAGAATATATAAAAACTTGAAGACTGCTTATATTACTCAAACATGATTTCTATAACAGGCTCACCTTGACCCCCTCTAGGCTGCACAGAATTAAATCTACACCTGAAGAAAAATATTGTCAATATGAATACATATGTTTTTTTCGTTGTGAAAGATTCCAGAAGTTTTGGAAATTAATATCAAAGTAGATTAATGCAAGTCTTGATATTTTCAGGTTTTTGGGCATGCAATGAGGGATTTCTCTCCTGATTTGTGAATTATAGTACAGAGAATTGTTCCATTACTAATTTCAAATGGTCTATAAAAAGTTGCTTCCAGGTGGAAAGATACCCAAAAATGTTTTATGTTTGGTGGAATGATGTATGTTTCAATCTTGGGATAGACACAAATGATTAATGACAACAACTAAGTAGATATGTTTTACCTGCCTTTAACACGTTCTCTCATCCAATACCATAGTAAATATGTTTCAAATGTATCATTCATTAAAGTTTATAAGATTGAGCATTTTATAGCTAATATACTTTAACCTAATATATAAGGCACTCTACTCTTTAAAGTTCAGGGCCAGATTTATCAAACTTTCATGCAGTGCAGCACAGCAAGATTCCTCGCGGTGCACAGGTAACACCCATGGTGCCAATGCAGACACCCTTGCACCAGGGAGCAAGAGTGTCTGCATTACAAGCAGGATTGATCCTTAGAAGCACAGTTAGAAAGAGGAAATAATGAAGGAGACTTTTCTCCTACTTGCACATCTGGTGGAAAGACATACAATTCTGACAAATTCTGAGGTCTATCAGTGTTGGGAAATCTGAGAATGCCTCAGAATACATGAGTGGGTGCATAGGAACACCCATGCGGCTCCCCTTCCACGAAGAGTAACACAAGGCTGCATCTTGAGCTGCTTTGCATTACTTCAGGTTTACCATGCCATGCAGAGCCATGCAAGATAGTCTTGTGTGACTTGGTAAATCTCATCCAGGTTTTTCATTGCCCTTGTGATACCTTGCATGGCTCAAGGATGACACAAACCTTTGACAAATCTGGCCCTTAGGACCTATACAGTAGTAGCAAAATTATTGGGCTGTGCTGCAGATTTTGCATGGACAGTCATGGCCCTAGATTGCAGCTGCCTAAGCATGTTGTTTCTCACTCTTAGACACTCAGGGGGGTCATTCTGAGTTTGGTGGGTGGTGGAGGCCAAGTGCATGGGCAGTGCAGAGGCCCCCAGGGGGCCCTGGGCACCCCCATTCCGCCAGACTTTTCACAGCTGTGTAAACTGCCATGGAAAGGCTGGCGGAATTGGACTCATAATCAGGAGGGCAGTGCTGCTTGCAGTGATGTCCTGGCGGATTACAACCGCAGGTACTGCCAGGCTGGAGGCTGACTACAGCATGTCGGTGTTGGTGGTTTGACAGCAATGGTTCAGCCACGGTCAGAATGTGGCGGATCGGACCGCCACTACTGCCGCAGTCCGATAGCCACCCTGAGTCTGGCGGTCTCAGGACTGGCAGACTCGGAATGACCCTCAGAATGTTTGAGTCAAACTCAACAAATTCACAGTATTTGGTAAATGTAGGAGAGTTGCTAAGCTATTTTACCTCTCCTATTATGACTACCAGTTTTGCAACATTATTGTTTCAACACAATCAGTACCTACATTTGCAAAGACAATAAATGTGGGCTCCTAAAGACCCAGCTAATTGCTTTGCCAAGTTGGTTTTATTGACAGCCATATGTGCATGTATGCTCCATTATGCATGTTTATGTATGGCTGGCAGTAGGGATCTGTAGACGCCTAACACAGAATTGTGCAGGGAACATAATAGGGCTTCCTATCCCCTTGAGATGTAATGGTGTAATCAGTTTATATTGTGCCCTCTACTACCCCTCCCGCCCACTGTACCAGAATAGAAATAGAAGGCAAATGAGAAACTCTTACAGATATGAGAATATGGCACCAAAACTTGAAATGTTTGATTAAGTTATTGATAGCTAGAGTAGCTGATAATGCAAAAATCTAAATAAAATCGTTATAAGATTGCTACTGATGTTCAATTGTGTTGTGAGGCATATATGCGTGCTCTTCCTTATAAAACACGCATATATGTAGTAATGCTAGGCAGCCATTTTAACATACCATTAAAACATGGTGGATGGCCATTTACGAATGGCAATTATTAATAAATATAAAGGACATCAAATTGCACTTAAGTGAAAATAATCCCTATTAGTAGAACACTGCAACTGGGTCTTGGAAAAACAAAGGGAAAAGTATTATAAATATAAATGTAAAATGGCAAGCTGGACCTGGAGTGGGGCTGGTGTGGAGTGTGGAGCATAGAGAAGCAGCATCAAGTATAAAGGAAATGCACTGGTTGAATCAGAAACTGGAAGGCGAAAGCAAAGATACACATGCCCTCTCATCATGTTTTAAATGCTAGATACAGCCCTCAACATTCTGACACTTAAGTGGTCCTGGTCTGAACAATTGCAAACTGAATTACACATAGGCCTTGAGCCAACCATGTAATCGGTATGACTTGGGGGATGGGTTCTAACATGATTTATTGGCATGGTATGGATGCCAAGAGATGAAAAATAAGTGACAGCAAGTCATAACTCTGCCTTTTGTGAGTTACCAATCCTCTCCCAAGATACCTTTGTGAATTAATTATTTTTACAGTGAATGTGAATCTATAAATTGATAATAATTATAATAGTAATTATGATCATATTAAGTACATCAAGTAAAATTTATATATTTTTAAATTCATTTCTTTTTCCATAGCTGGTGGTAAATGACATGGACATCAATTAGGGGTTGCCAGGGGTCACAGCTGCAACCCTGTGACTGTCTTTGTGACACCTGGCATCAGAGATGGGAAATTCAGCGACAGAAACACAGTGAAAGTTCTTCCTTACAGACATCAATTGGGACTCATATTATTCACTATTATTGTAATAAAAAATGGACAATTAGCTTGAATATTCCCTTCCGTGGCAGCTGATGGAAGTAAAAATGTTTTAAATGTATGGTGTGAACGTGTTTCCGGGTGTGAGTGTGTTTATGTGCGAAAGTGTTTTCTGAATTTGTTTGCATGTGTAAGTGTGTCTCTGAGGAGGCCAAAGGCACATGATGTCACTTCTGCTACCCCTAGCATTTTGTTGAATTGATGTCCATGGTGAATGACTGTGCAGCATCTTGAAGAAGACTGAAACAAGAACATCCTATCCCTCTGATCTCCAGTGTAAAATTCATTAATGGTCAAATGTTCAACATGGAGTTACATTGACAACCCCGAGGACTAATCTTCATGGAAAACATTGTTAGAGGTAGGTCAAGTAAGGAATCTCTTTCCACTGTTAGGCATTGTGAGAAAATTGGAAAGCAACACAGTTCCCCAAGTATTTTACCACAGGAAGTGCAGAATCCTGTTTACTATAAAGGGAGATTTAAGAGACTATCAAGTGAAAAACTGAAGCAACTGTCAGTGATGATGCTGGAATGAGTGAGTGCACAAGATATCGCTTAAACAGAAGAACATCATTATAGTCAAACATGTATGCTGAAGAATGTGTATTTAGTGGAAAGATAAAATGCTACAAGGGAACATCAATGCATGTGAAATCAATCATGGCCACAGATCTTAACGTTGACAAAAGGCTTCAAGATTGTAAAACTATTAATTGTGATTCAAAGATCTTAGCAGTTTGTGGTAAGGACATAGTGGCTTCAGAAGCCCATTATCATGGATCTTGGTCTAGGAACCATACAAGGGGTAAAGCAAAGGAGGAAGATCATGCATCTAGCATTCAAACCGATGATCACTACAAAAATATGAGAGTTGGAGCATATGATGAACTATTTCAATACATTTGAATTGTGATTACAGGGAATAGACAAATCAACCAAGAAGTATATTGGAAAAGAATTGGACTCCGAGTTTGGTGACAGCCTCCAAATATTGTCAGAAAACCAAAGAAAATTATTGGCCCAACCTGATAGTGTCATGCTACAGGACGTTGTAATAGAAAATCAGAACTTGAAAAGAGAATTATCAGTTTTAAAGTTTATGGCAACAGACATGAACAAGATCACTGATCAAACATCATTGCACATAAGAACAATAATTAAAACAAACTTGACATCAACACAATGACCATATCATCCATCAGACATTGATAAAGATTAATTTACTGTGCCTGATTACCTTAAACGGTTCCTATTAGGAATTCTGAATGGAGAGCCAGAAAACACAAAGCTGTCCAAAATGGCTGCCTTACTTATGCAATCATTCAGGCAGGACATTATATATGCAGTTACAAATGGCCAGCAGAAACCCTGCAAGCTATTGTTGCTCCCATACGTTGTAAAAACACTGATAGGAAATGTTGAAATCATTTACACTCTAAACAGACTTGGTCATGGGATTTCATACTCACAAGTGGAAGAAAATGATACCGCCTTGTGTCTTCACAAAATTGCTGCTACCTTAAATGAGCAAATTGTTCTTTCAGCCAACATTCAGTCTTATGTCTTCAGTAACTTAGCATGGAATAACATTGATAGGCTGGAAGAGACTTTTGCTGGTAAGGGGACAACTCATTGAGTCAACATTATAGCAGTGCAGCACAAGTTGTTTGGACCACAACCGTTTAAAGCCCCTCTCCCAAGCACTGAGAAACAAAAGCAAAGAACAGTGACTAGCACAGATACTGAAGAACTGATAATGTATGTTTTGGTGAATGAGTTGTACCTCAGCCAATGATGACCAGTACTGAAGCAACGGCGGAATATGTTACCAATTTGAAGCTTGCAAAAAATAAGAACATAATCTGGATTGTTACAAGATAAGACGTGAGCCTTGCACACATAATAGCAACTAGACAGGACTGAACATCAGTACTAGAGACCTTGTTAGTGTATCACAGCATTCCACTGGCTACTTGCCCACAATGAATGCCCCTGCAACTGTGTTGATGACTGTTTCTGAAATTTTGAAACAGTTAGAGCTGATAATGGAATCTTTCAGACCATTTGCAAAGTCATGTTCATTCTTGGAAAACGCTTTCAAGACAATGGTCTTTGTAACCTTTTCATTGAAGCAGCCATGATAGCAGAAGGTTCAATACTAGAAGTCTTATGTACAATTGTGCAGTTAGAGTACACAAATGCATGTATTAAGCTATGTTCAGATTGGCTTGGTTGGAATTTATTCCCTGTGTGGAGAAGAATTATGAAGAGTACATTCAGTTAGTCTATTCCTTCAATGAGAATGTTTATTACTTTGCAAAAGACCTATGCCAACAGGGATTAGATGACCTCTTGCAGAATGCTACCTTTGCCAGAGTAAAACAGCTTTTGGATGTATTCCCGGAACATCTTCGTCATGACAATAGAGATCTCTCAGCATTTTGGATGTTGTAGGTAGATATTGTTGAAAGTGTCTCACTGGGCCTGCTCTGTGCTGCTCGAAAACAAAATGTTAATTTACGCATTACTGCCATACACTCTATGATCCCCTTGTGTTTTAATCATGACAGGATGAACTACGCTTGACATCTTCCTGTATATTATGCCAAAATGACATTACTTGCAGTGAAACATCCAGAGATACACCACAACATCATCAACAGATGATTTTCAGTTCAACCTTCAGATGTTAATCCATTTGGATGAATTTCGGTCGATCAAGCAATAGAGGTAACAGTCAACAAAGACACACAGGCTCGGGGTGGTATAACAAGGTTCACCCTTAAGGCGGTGCTGTGTAAAGATAATATATGACAGCTGAACACAGAAGCACTTTTTCGGGTCAGATAAGG
Organism: Pleurodeles waltl; assembly: GCF_031143425.1. Classification (NCBI taxonomy): domain Eukaryota; kingdom Metazoa; phylum Chordata; class Amphibia; order Caudata; family Salamandridae; genus Pleurodeles; species Pleurodeles waltl. The sequence goes on from NC_090442.1 coordinate 116,231,335, forward strand.
GAAATGGTTAGTAACAACAGATCAGAGCTCACTCAGACCTATATATATCACAAATTGAAAACGATGAAGATACTGTTACGAGAGCTGTTAGTCTAGCTGAAAGCTGGATAAACCTATTTGTTGGGTCATATTAATCAATCCACAACAAAAAAGGCCTCTCAAGACATAGCATCTGTCATAATGAAGACACATAAAATAAGTGAACAGTGAAACAGTGAAAATTACTCATATAATCTCTATCAATATATGAGGAAAACAATAACGTTTTATTGTTAATATTTTAAGGACTATGTTGTTATTATTACAATAATTATAATTATTTTGAAATTATATTAAAATTAACCAATCTGGTGGAATTAGATTTATTTTTCCACATATGATGAATTTGTATGCTATTTATCAAAAATATGAAAAACATTTTTTTTCAGCTTTGGTTGCTAATCCAATAATTTCATACAAAAGGCAAAGAATGATGACTTGCTATCACATATTTTCCATCTCTAGGCATCCATACCTTGCAAAACAATCATCTTGGAACCCATAACCCAACTGGTACCAAAGGCCTAAATTTGGGGTCCTGGCTCATGGCCTATCAGGAAGAATCTCTCTCAAATTAAATGAGAATAGTGTGTGCCCACTCCCACTTACTGAGAATAATCCTAAACAGCCCTGCCAAGTACTTCACTTCTGGGGTTAGTCTAACACATTTTAGTGCTGGTGTGCGCATCACCACACTAAAATTAATTAGTTACACATATTAGAGCTCCTGGGCTGACATGAGCATTAAGGAACTGCATTCAGAAAAGCAGCCAGAGCGATTTAGGTTGCTCTGAACTGTTGGCTGCATGCTCAGCTGATATGTCATCATGAGCTGGGCCAGGCATAGTGAGTATTGCTAGGCTACTAAGTAACAGCTTTGGCAACATTCATGTGTAACCACGAGCCCAGCCTCTATATGCCATGTGGATCTGACCTCACAGTGTGAAAGCGAAAGCAATTTTAAGCATCATGATCTCAATGTTTGAGCGTGCAGTGTTTTTTCCCTACTTTGCTGTGTGCACTACATGCAGACAAATGGTGCCCAGTAACCTTATGCTTTGTGTGTCTTTGGCCTGCAGATAGTAGTGCTTGCAGGCTGGGTAGTTGTCAAAATATGTTTTTGGTGGTGTTATCACAATGTAGGAGTTGGCAGGAGGTGCCTCAGTCTGCAGTCAGCCTGTATTTGGTGGCCCACAGCATGGGGCAGTGTCAGAGTGTGAGAGGTGTCAGGGATCATTTAAAGGTATGACTTAAAAGGTCCCACTAATTCTGTCACTATTTTTGTTGGTCTTTTTAATTTAAGTAAAAGTGTATGCACTCTTCAAAATACAAAAATAAATGCAAGTTAAAAAATGGGCATGTGATTTTTACATTACTAAGCCTCATCATTCCTACTTCTCATCCATCGTACACCATCCCTACTTCTCATCCATCATACATCATCCCTACTGCTAATCCATCATCACTACTTCTCATCCATCATCCTTAGTTCTCATCCATCACACATCATCCCTACTTCTCATCCCTCATCCCTACTTCTCATCCCTACTATTCATCCATCATCCCTACTTCTCATCCATCATACCTCATCCTTACTTCTCATCCATCATCCCTACTTCTCATCCTTACTTCTCATCCTTCATCACTTCTTCTCATCCATCATCCCTACTTCTCATCCTTACTTCTCATCCATCATCCCTACTTCTTTTCCATCATTCCAACCCCTCATCCCTGCTTCTTATCCCTACTTCTCTTCCATCATTCCTACTTCTCATGCCTCAGCCATCATCCCTACTTTCATCCATTTTGCCTACTCCCCATTCCTCATCCCTCAGTCATACCAACAAATGTTCAGTTTTGTGACTGAGCAGCGTGCAATAACTTGTCATGCACAGAGGGGTCAACATTAGACTGTAGATCGCAGAACATTTATAATGATATAACATTGCATATGTTAAGCAAAATAGAAATCTGATGATAACATTACTTTGCTGCTAATTCTTTTAATGTAGTAAGGTAGATGTGATGAAAACATTAGTTCGTAATGGAAAAGGTTGGAAGAGAAGTGGGGATGATGGATGAGAAGTAGTGGTGATGAATGAGAAGTAGGGATGAAGTATGATGGATGAGAAGTAGGGATGATGGATGATAAGTAAGGATGATGCATAATGGATGAGATGTAGGGATGATGGATTAGAAGTAGGGATGATGTATGATGGATGAGAAGTAGGTTTGATGGATGAGAAGTAGGGATGATAGAAGAGAAGCACAGATGATAGATGAGAATTAGGGATGATGTACGATGGATCAGAAGTTGGGATGATGGATGAGAAGCTGAGATGAGAAGTAGGGATGAGGAGTGAGGAATGAGGATGTCCTAAAATGAATGCTATACAAGGACATTGGTGCCTGAGATCTCTCAGTCAGGTGGTTACTTCAGTCACTGCATATGTTTGTGTGTATTTAGACAGAAAGATACAGAATTCAATTCTAGGTGGCGCAATGGCAAATACTGATAGTTTTTATTGTGCTACAAGGTCCCACCCTGTAATTGAAAAAACTGTGACCATGCAAGTCATTATTTCAAAACTGTATTAGACACAGTATTATGTACTTCTGCAAAGAGTGCAAAGAGATCTAGGGACCTATTTGTATATTGGCAGTATGTATACTCAATTGCAACGGTGACGGAGTATATACATACTGCCAATATGAAGGTCAACCCACCCAATTTAAACCTTAAGTTTAGCCACGGTACAGACTACTCTGTCTCTGCATGGCGAAACTTCTCTGACAGTCCTGGGGTAGAAAGGGCTATCGGACAAATGGCTACATGTCCGTCCACTGAATTTGGATGTATGGACATGTAGTCATTTTTTACTTTTCCTTGCCACCAGGTAAAACCTGGCGGTAAGGAACAATAAAATCATTAACATGTTTCCCCTGCCATTGGAGAAGCCTCCTATGGAGGAGGGAGCATTACTGTTTTTTTCTTTTCAAAAACAAAATCCAGTTGTGGGACTTTGTTTTTTAAAAATAATTCTGTTTGTTGCAGGGCTGTGGCCTTCTGACACAGCCCTGCAGCAAACAGTAAAATGCATTGGCAGGAAACAATGTGAAGGTGGGTCCTGCCAATGCCTTTATAAATTACCACCAGCTAAGCAGTCACTTATACATGTGGTGGGTTGTCAGTCCACCAGTATATAAATCAGGTCCTTAGTGTATACAACTTTCCAGAACTACATAATACACAACGGAAAATGCATCTAAAATAACATAGGTGGGAAATGTGCTCTTTTATGTTATAAAAGTTCAAATTAGTTAATGCAAGCACTTCAGGGATGTCACACATTTGGAAGTTGAATGTCACTCATAAGTACATTGAAACCATGAGCAAGCTAAAAACTTGACAGTTATGCCTACATGTGTTCATTCTCTTTTTGTCGCTGTGGGTGAAATCAATCAGACGCCTTTGAGCTGAGAAGCTTTATTCAGAATGATAAACACAGACAGTCTTATTTAGGGTCCATGAAAATGGATTTGAACACACTATTTTCAGCTAATTCTAGAACGTTTTTGTCTGAACAATTCAGCATCTGTCCTGATAAAAACCCTGCAATAATTTGTATTAATTGATTTACGAATGCATTGCACTTACTTAACTTTATTCAAATGTTGATTGAGTAATTTAGCATCTGTCCTGATGAAGACCCTGTAATAATTTGCATTAATGGATTTCCAAATGCATTGCACTGACTTAACTGTATTTGAATTGTGAGTCCCTCCTGAAAAATATTAAACTATAAAAGTCAAGATTGTTACCAGCCTGTTTATCACCAGTGCATTGTTCTCATTTATGTCACCTTTCAGTCTCACTGCACCTGGAACAACTATCACAAAATAGTTTTGATTTTTTTGATGATACATTGTTGAAATACAAAAAGGTGTGTACTAGATTCATTTAGCTATAGAAGCCTATGCTTAACCTTTCTTCCAAGAGTGATCACTGTTTTTTCACTTTTGAAATGAGTTTGCACAAATTATGCTTCCTATGAAGCATATTAGTTATATTCAAGACCAGTAGTGTTATTCTGTTCCTTAGTAAACATACATTGCCTATAGGAAAGTGCCTCTTTTTGCATGATCATCCCATATCGTAATTAGGAGTCAACTTGCTCTTAGAGACAAACGGCATTGGTGTAGGGAGGTGTTCTGCTATGCTGGCAGTAATATCATATAAGCTGTTTCCAGAAACTTGATTAACATCAAAGAGGCCTACCCTGGCACAAATGTCAGCTAGCACCTGGGAAGGGTACTTCTTTGTTCCCTTAGTCAGAAAGACCCCAATCCTAGGGGGAGAGGAGGTACCCCCACAAATGATTTGAAATGGGCAAACAGGCTCTCCATAAGGGAAATAGGGGTTCACCATCTTGAATTTAGGCAGGGATGACCAGTGTGATATTGTTTGCAGTAGAGGACACGTGACCTGCTGAAAAAATGGGTAGGGTTACCCCTGGAAACTTCTCCCCCATTGGTGAGGGAGAAGCCAGAAGTCTTCCACACCCACAGGCTAGTAGCAAGTATACATGTGGCATGTCTGGGCACACTTCAGAAAACTAGTGGTCTTGTGAAGACAGAAAAAGGATTGCACATGTTGTTGAGATGTATGAGGATATAGGACCAGCTACCACTTGTAGCCAGGACAAAGAAGTGATCTTCATAGACCGGTTGGGTGATCTCTTGTCAACCTACAGAGGTAACAAGCTGCTTGCAAAAAAAATTCTGCTGTACCCAGCTAAACATTTCCACCTGGATCTACCCTGGACCATGCAGCTAGCTTCTTTTGTAGTGCTGCTTGTGAGATCCTGGGACTCTGAATGTGTCAAAGTGTTCTTCTCCCTACATTCTAGGAAACCTGGGCCTTTGAAATGTTTGACTCTAAAGCAAATTCAGCACAAGATAATGGAGAGGACATGCATAAGAAGAAAATGAGAGAAGAGGAAAGTTTGTTCTAGTGCAGTGGTCCCCAAACTTTTTCAACCCGTGGCTCCCTTGACCTATTGGCAGATGGCTGCGGCTCCCCACTGTGTTATTTTTGTTTTAGCGAGTGGGGAAGAGGGGCGGGGGGGGCTTATAAGACCGGCCTCTGGAGTTCTTCCATTTTGTTCCCTCAAAAATACTTGGTAGGAACTATGAAGGTATTATAATCATAGATGCAGCAAAATAAAAAAAATATAACATTTGTTTAATAAAAAAAAAATCTTTCATTGGTTAAGACAGAAACAATGCTCTTCAGCACTGTGGTCTGCATAATGATTTTCTTTAAAACTATGTTTTGTTCCTTAAAAATTGCCTCCAGCACAGGGAGCTCTCCTTTAAGTCATTCTGGTTGTCAAGGAGCCACTTTTGATACATAAGAATGCAGCTCCACTAATCAGCTCTACTATATTTCACTTTCAAATACTTTACTAAAGTACTTTAATAAATGTTCCAGCAGCCACCATTATCTTAACTCTGCTTCTGTCTCTTCTAGAGTCTTTGCACTCTCCTGTCTCAGACCTCAGTATTTGTCTGTAGTCTCTGATTCCTTTTCACTACAGTTGTGTGTCACAGTCTGTGTCAATTCAGTTCTTATTATGGTACAAAACTCCGATGGAGGTCCACATAACACCATATCAAAAAAGTAAAAACACATTTATGCATTAAACATGTTGCATACTATCACAGTTATAAGAACTTATTTATACAGTACAGAAAATGTTAAAAAGGCTTCCCACCAACTAACATTAACAAGACTAAAAACAGTGCCCTTCCAGATTAAATAAAATATATTATTAAAACAATACCACAATTTCCTTAAAAGTGACACCGTAAACATACTTAAGTCCAACACGTGCCTCTGTTTTTATTTCTGCATTGCTCATAGTTTGGGTTAACTGTTCTGACAGAAAAGAGCAATTTCTGTGCTATTTTTGCATGTCACACTGCCATGTAGTGGTACTAGAGGGAGTTTCATCTTAGCAAAACAGGTTTGAAAGCCAGCTTGAAAAACGAAAGAAATTACACTCAGAATATTGAGGCTTTACTCCGTGGCGCCCCTGGGTAGTTTTGGAGGCGCACCAGGGTGCCACGGCGCACAGATTGGGAACCTCTGTTCTAGTGGGAGAGGAGTGAAATTATCTTGTACTTATGAAAACAAATCTGACAAAAGAAAAACTTGATGGCCACCGCCACCACAAATGTGCCTCTTCCACAGCCATATTCCTTCAATGGTAGGTCTGAAAATAATGTAAGTGGTTTGAAGATGCCCATCTCTGATGTGTATGCATCTGCAGTGGCTATCTTTATAAGCATTTTATTTTTACTAAACCTGTTCAAGGTTCCCCATATACACATGCACACATTCAATCATGCAATCATTTATAGTTTATATAGACAATCCTGCATTCTTCTACTGAGATTTGTTTAAATAATAAAGCCAATGAAAGGTACCACCTTCATGTGTTAAAACATATTTAAAAATTGTGATCCACTGAGAGTATGACAGGTGGCCAAAAAATAGTAAGTGGACTTGGGGTGCAGTGCACACTCATTAAGGGTAAGAAAGGGGACGGGGAGAAAAGATGGTGGAAAGAGGGAACAAATAAAGTATGAGAAAAAAAGTATGTATGGCAATGAGAGATTTGATGTCAGTGGTGAAAGGTTACACTACCAAGTGAAAACAATGTAAGATCGTAATACTCCTTAGTGGAAATGTTGTAAACACATTTTCCCTCCATTTACCTCTTACTTTTAAATGGAATGTGTGTTTTTGAAATGACCCAATCTTCAAGGTATTCCCCCAAAAGTTTACCTTCCTCCTCCTATTATTCTGACCTTATCTTTGGTGCTTTAGGACTCTGAGCACTTTATCACTACTAACCAGTGCTAAAGTTCAAGTGTTCTCCCCTCTAAACATGATATAATTTGTATACATGCGTTTGACATATTTTATTTACTTGTAATTTCCTTGTAAAGTGGTATACCATATACCTAGGGCCTGTAAATGGAATACTATTAGCAGGCCTGCAGCACTCATTGTACCACTCACAGAGATAGCATTCCCAACCTTTCTCAGGCCTGCCATTGCATTGTATGTGCGGTCTATTGTCACTTCAACTTGGCAATTAAAACTACAAGGTTAGCATGGGAATTATCTTATACACTTTTAACTGGTAATTCCTGATCAGAAAGGAGTAGCTTTGTCATGTTTGGTATGTTTAGAATAGGGGTGATAAATCCTACTTCCTGGTGTAATTGAATTTTACATTACAATTATAGAAACCCTACTTTTAGAAAGCAGGCATTTCTCTGCGATTATAACTTGGTGTGGTTTGCAGCTTGTCTCCAATACACATCTGACCTGGTTGACAGACACACTTTGTACATACTCTCTAGACAGCCAAGTCAGAGGAAGGGCTGGGTGTGACAGGGGATACATATGCATTCATTTGCATAATGATAGTCTTCCTGAGCTAGGAGAGGGAGAGGTGGTTCACACTTACATACCAAAACGTTGTATCCTGCCCTCACAGAAAGGGCTGTTTTACCACATACTGGTCGGCTAAAGCCAGGGCTGGGCTAAATGAGATTGTTGTGCACTTTTGAGGGTTCCCTCACCCTTTTATCACAGAGATTTTTATTTTTAAGTATAAGTACAGGATCTCTGACCCTATGTTTTTAATCACTGCGTGATACTTGTAGCCAGACACTGCTGGCTCTACGATCTGCAGATTGCCAGAGGACATTTCTGCTTCCAGGAGGAACCACCATTTGAACTACTTGCTTGTTGTGCTGATTTTCTACCTGCAACCTGCTGGGGATGCAGGAAGGAGTGGCATTTTGCAAACTGTCTTATGTCCTGGCCTACTGCCTTTTCAGACTGTGCCCCACAAGTGCTCTCCAATGGGCCTGTTGAGTGCCTCCCTCTGTTTCCAAAGTCACAGACTTCTTAAAAACTTCCACATTGCTGTGGGACTCCAATCTGGGAGTCCGGCAGCCGTAATGGACAAGGACTCTGCATGAGCAGAAGATCTAGTACTTTTGACTTCACCCTGGCAGCATGTGAGTGATTCACACTGTTTGGCTGTAGCAATGCTGAGGTTTTTGATGAGGCCAGCTGTTCGCCAAATGCCAGAGGAAAGGTCTCCACATCTGTGCTGCACCTTCCAGCCACCATAAAGGGTTCCATAACTGAAAGGTACTGCTGTACCCTTCTTGTGAGTACAGGGAGCCGGAACAACAGGCGTCACTTGCTGGGAGGTACTGCTGCCCTACGCTCCTTCTCAGGCATCTACTGCTGGCAAAGGAGGCTGCACTTTGTTTTTGGCAAGTACACCACACGCTTGTGGGCAGCTGCATTTGCCTTCTCTGCATGCGGGGGACCCAGTGAGGTCTCTCCACTGAATCCTGTAGTTTGTGCTTTTCCCCTTACTTGGCAGAACATACCTTAGAGGTACTTGTTTGGTGGTTAAGTCTTACAAGGGATTTTCCTGATGTTATGTCTAATTTTATGTACAACATAACGTATATATTTTTATATAATCCTGTGTGAAGTCTCTTGTGAGGTGCATTCATTATATTACTGTGTGAGTGTTACACAAATCAAATTCTTTACACACTGCCTCTGATGATAAGCCTGACTGCCCTGCCTTGAGCTACCAGAGGGTAAGCACAGGTTATCTTTGGTATGTAACTGACTTGCCCTGCCTAGAATGGTGGGTTGTGCCTGGCTTAGAGGCATACCTTAGCCAATCAGAAGCCCCATTTCTAACAGTTTGTTAGTCAAATAATCAACATATGAACAACTATGCTTTTATCAAATACACAATCTTAATATCTTCTTTTGTTATTTAATTGATTCATGCAAACATAATAATCAAGTTTTCAAGATACTTTGATTTTATATAATGATTTATGTTGAAACATTTCATTATTATTCATTAGAAACAAACAGAGCTTCTAGAAGATTAGTTATTGCATGTAATATGTTGTTTTCTCTCAAGGACAAGGAACAGTGTACAATAATTTGATGTAGTTAAAACGGAATTGTGCTACTGTTAATGATTGCTTATTCTAACATCTTCTAATTATGTATTATAAAAGGGCATGCACAGAGCTAGAAGCAGAGAGGAGATGTTTGTGCAAGTGCTATCAGGACAGAACGGGCTTGACTTGAGTACCCACTGTAATCGAATGTTACAGCTGGGTGGTGAGCGGCCTTCACTGGCTGGCAGAGTGGCGTGTTCGTACTTCAATGCACACAGCTGCTCTGTGACAAAAAAGCAGGACTGCTATACAGACAGAGCAATAAGCCCTGTAATTCTGAATATCGTATGGAATGCACACTGTGTTTAAAATTCAAGAGTTATGTAATAAACTGCTAGAGCAATCATTATGCCTAGTTGTAGTAAACAAGGGTCTTAGTGTTAATCTTTGATATAGAATTATATCTGACTATGACTTATACCCTTTTGGCACATTTAATTTGCTTATATGTTCCCAGTAAAGTGGTCCCCTATGTACCAAGGATCGATAAACTAAATGCTACCACTGGGCCTAAAGCACTGATTGTTCCACCTACTTAAATAGCCCTGTAAACTGCATCCCAGGCCTGCCGTTACAGCCTGTGCGTGAAGTTTTAAACTGGAATTTTGACAAAGCAAACAAAGTTCTTGCTGAGCAAAACGTTCCTTTTTAATACACATAGTTCACCCGAGTATCCCTGAACAGCTCAGAGGGCAGGGTGCAGTGTAGTTAAAAGGTTGGACATGCACTTTTAAGTTTTACTTGTCCTGCTAGTGAAATACTCTCAAATAAATTTTTCACAACTGCAATGCTTCCCTCTCCCATAGGATAACAATGGGCTCCTTATTACATTTAATAGGTGATGGCTGTCAATTGAGAGTAGGTGGGCAGGTTGAGTTTGTAGTGTAAAGAATTGTACTTAAAGCGCTCTTTAGTGTTAAAGTCAGGTTTCAAGTTACAAGTCACAGTTCTGAAAATGACACTTTAGGAAAGCTGTTTTTTTATTTTTCTAACCATTTGGTGCCTACAGCCTGTTCCTGGGTCACAGTGTAGTGGGCAGTAGGTCTTTGTGTATTGCTCCCTGACAGTGAGATAAAGGGGGAATTGTCGAGGTCATTACGACCTCAACAGTCGGTGTAATAGTGGCGGTAGTACCGCCAACAGGCTGGCAGTACATACCGCCACTATTACCACATTGGCGGTTTGACCAAAGCCAAACCTCCAAGTTAACACACCGACTGCCACGGCAGAATTGACCGCCAGGTTGGAGACAACAGTCTCCAGCCCGGCGGTCGTCACTAGGCTGCCCATGGCATTTTGACCCCGCCCACCGCCATGGTTTCCGTGGTTTCTGTACCACCACAAAAACCATGGCGGTAGGCACTATCAGTGGCAGGGAATTCCTTTCCTGGCACTGATAGGCGTCTCCTCCGCCCACTCCCCCTCCCGAGAGTCCTCCTCCACTCTCCCCCTCCCAACCCCCTACATATACACACATACACACCCATACACACACGCATACCCACATTCACCCACGCATGCATACATTCACACACACTCACAGCAGCACTCACTAACATACATCCAATGTGAGAAGGTAGCCTCTTTCTAGAATTTTTACCCTCACTTTTGGCCTATTTGTGAGTGCATGTCAGTGTGTTTTTACTGTCTCACTGGGATCCTGCTAGCCAGGGCCCCAGTGCTCATAGTGAAAACCCTATTTCTCAGTGTGTTTTTACTGTCTCACTGGGATCCTGCTAGCCAGGACCCCAGTGCTCATAGTTTGTGGCCCGAATGTGTATACCTGTCACTGAGGCTCTGCTAATCAGAACCTCAGTGCTCATGCTCTCCCTGCCTTTAAATTTGTCATTATAGGCTAGTGACCACTTTTGCCAATTTCAATTGCCATACTGGAACACCCTCATAATTCCCTAGTATATAGTACCTAGATACCCAGGGTAATAGGGTTCCAGGAGATCCCTATGGGCTGCAACATTTCTTTTGCCACCCTAGGGAGCTCAGGCAAACCTTTACACATGACTGCCACTGCACCCTGAGTGAAATAACGCACATGTTATTGCACAGCCATTTTCACTGCACTTAAGTAACTTATAAGTCACATATATGTCTAACCTTCACTTGCTGAAGATTAGGTGCAAAGTTACTAAGTGTGCGGCACCCTGGAACACAGGTGGTAGATCCTAGTGGCCCAGACTGTCCAGTGGTCCAACTGTCCAAATTTGGAGGAGGTAAGTCCTTGCCTCCCCTCTCCAGACAGTAATCCTGAGCACCATGTGAACTGCAGCTACAAGGGCTTCTGTACACATTTCCAAGAAATCCTGCATGCACAGCCAAGCCTAGGTCCCCAGTACTCTGTCCTGTGATATTCAGCTCCATGAGTTGATCTCCAGTGTCGTGGGACCTCCTTTTGCAGTGTTGAGACGACCGCTGTTTTCAATCTTCTTGAACCCGTGTTCAAGGACTTCTGCGGGTGCTTCCTGCTTGTGCATGGTCTCTCTACATTGCTGAGGTCCCCCTCTGTCTCCTCTCCCAAGTGGCAACATCCTGGTCCTTCCTGGGCCCGGGCAGCACCCTTTTTCTTCCAACGCAACCCTTGCAGCTAGCAAGGCTTGTTTGTGGTATTTTGCCAAGAAAACACTTCTGCATCCTCCAGCACACCGTGGGACATATTCTGCATGAAGAAAAACTTCCTACCTCCTTTCGTTATTGCAGAATCTTCAGCTTCTTCCAACCGGAGACAGCCATTTTGCAACTTCATCTGGGGTTTACTGGGCTCCTGCGCTCCCCTGTATACTTTCGCGACTATTGGACTTGGTCCCTTTCCATTGCAGGTCCTCAGGTCCATGAATCCGTCTTCACTGCTTTGCAGTCTGTTGTGGTCTTTGCAAAATCCCTCATCATGACTTTAGTATGTTTCTGGGGAAATAGTAGTACTTTACTCCTACTTTCCAGGGTCTTTCCAGGGTCTTGGGGTAGGGTATCTTGGACACCCTTAGGCACGTATTTATACTTTTTTAGCACCGCATTTGCACCGCTTTTTGACACATTTAGACCCTTGAAAGTGAGCCTAAAGGTGCACTGCCAGACCAACTGTGATCTCAGCAGAGCGGATGCAGCATGATGTATCACCTCCTAGAAACCTTGCAAAGGATCCTCTGCACAATGCATTGCCTCCCAAACGTTCTGAATCAGAAAGGCAGTGAGACGCAACCCAGAACTTCACATCATAGCCTGCATCCTTATTGGAACTGTCACTATGCAATGCATCCTCGAGTCAGGAACTTGCATTGCAAGCTGCTTGTCAAAGGCAATCTTGTTGATGATGCAGGACCTTGCATCGCAGTCTTGCAACTCCTAGAATTGCACTTACCTGATGCATCTGTACACCAGGACCTTGTATGGCCTCAGGTCCATGGTGCATTCTCACCTCAAGAACTCACAATGCTCCACAACCAAGATTTAATGCACTCTTGTTTGGTGGGCATAATAGGACCATGCAACCTGAACATGTGACTTTGTCCTGGTCAGGTATGACCAGATAACCACAGTTGATGCTTTGTGCATTTTGGCAATATTTTCACTTACATTTTTAAGTTTGCATGCATGAGCTTCTACTGATTAGATTATTATTGTCTTGGTCTTGAATTATGCATTTGCTTTTTCTAAATTCCTGTGGGATTTGTCTTGTGTTGTGACTGCTCTGTGCCAAGCTACCAGAGGGTTGAACACAGGTAATTTAGAGTTTGGTTGTGACTTCACCATAACAGAGAATTGTGGCTGTTGCTTGACTATATGTATGAATTTTCTAATAAATTGCATGTGGTGTTTCTTCCAAATATAACTGGGGTAACAACCAGAAGACTATCTGATTGTTTGCATATATAAAAGGTTTGTAGGTGGAGCGATCATCTTGTAAACTAATTCTACATCCCTCTTTTTCTTTCTTTCGTCAGTGGAATATATTAAGCAGAATTGAGTAGTTCAAGTTTCCATCAGTTGCAAATACCATCTTTTGATCACATTTGTTCCTGAGTTTTGAATGGAAAGAGATAACAAATGGTAGATTACTTAGCTTCATCTTTCATGTTACTAGAGAAAACTGTGAGTACAATTCTACTGCCAAGCTACAAGTGCTCCATGGATTAACATATGGGAGCAGCTAATTACACCATGGTGACAGAGTTTATTCTTCTGGGTCTCACCAGTGATTCAGAGCTTCAGATCATGCTCTTTGTGATCTTTACCCTGATCTATCTTATCACGGTACTGGGAAATATTGGAATCTCTGTATTAATCTGCACAGATACTCATCTCCGTACACCAATGTATTTTCTTTTGTGTAATCTTGCCTGTATTGATCTCTGTTATTCAACATCAGTCACACCAAAAATGCTTGATAACTTTCTCTTGACCAGGAATGTAATTTCTTTTACTGGTTGCGCTGTTCAGCAATTTTGTTTCTCTGTGTTTGTGACCTCAGAGTGCCTTCTCTTGGGAGTGATGGCATATGATCGTTATGTGGCCATCTGTAATCCATTGCTGTATCCAGTCATCATAAACCAAAGAACATGTGGAAATCTGTTGTGTGCCACATATGTGGTGAGTACCATAAATGCATCAGCACAAGCAAGCCTTACCTTTAGTCTCTCTTTCTGTAGGTCCAATATAATTGACCACTTCTTCTGTGATTTCCCACCTTTGCTAAAATTATCATGTTCGGATACCTCAACGAACGAGGTGGTGATTTTTGTTCTTGCAACATGTCTTGGAATGGGATCATGTGGGATCATTATTTCATCCTACTGCCATATCATCTCGACTATCCTGATGATCCCGTCAGTGAAAGGAAGATACAAGACCTTCTCTACCTGTGCTTCCCACTTCACTGTGGTCACTTTGTTTTTTGGGACTATCTTCATTATGTATCTACATCCAGCATCCAGCTCTTCGATGACCCAGAATAAAATAGTGTCCTTGTTTTACACAGTGGTGATACCTATGTTAAACCCAATGATCTACAGCCTTCGGAACCAGGAAGTGAAAAGAGCTTTTCAAAAACTTATAAGAACAATGATTAAGTAGAAGTTAAGATCAATGAAATCATTTTCTCAGGGTATGACAAGAACTATATTTATGCATCATGTGACCAAGAAGCCAATATTATTTCTATGTCCAACTTTGTTTTCCTTTTCTAATTTTGATGTGAAAAGTGCATTTCAATAAGAACATCCATAATATTCTTGCTTCCAAGAAAAAAAGTAACTTCTAAATAGAGTCTCCCATCAATCTTTCTAGAACTTATTTATATTCTGCTTTCTGCCTTCTGATTCAAGTTCTATGTGTCAGAGAAGCAGCATAGTGTTTTCTTTTTGTGTATCCTTCATCAAAAGCAAAAGTGGAAACATTTATCTGCCAAACACAAGCATACAAATAACAGCAAACGTTCAAGGTTCACTCTCTTTTGAAACAATTGACAATTCAATATTAAAGTGAAAATCTAAATTATTTTAAATGGACATATTGCTTTTCCTCAGAATTGTATTAAGCTCTCATCTCCACAAATCCAAACATGCCCAGTTCACTAGTGCAAATTCAGTCATTCACGACCACATATTATTTTCCACCTGCAATGGATCAAGAAGTGTGAATATCTTTGCTGCCACTACAGAGAATTTTACACTCATATTTCACTGAAACGGAGGGAAGTCATTGCTTCCAAGGTGTGTATTGCCTTATAAAGCATATATGTTTAGGAACATTTAAAAACTTCTGTTTTATCTTTTCCTACCCTAGTAATGGTCAGAGATTTACTCCAGCCATAAGCTGGGGTATATATCTTCACAGGATGAGATGGGGAATACATGACAACCACATTTGGTAGTGGAGTAGTGGAGTGGCTTTCACCACAGGGGAATATGTTTTAGTGTGGAAAATACAAATGCATTTGCATAGAAGGCTGCAACCTCCCTGTCTGCATCATAGAGTAGGAGTGGAAAGGCATGTGACATTCATTTGACATTCCCAGATACCAGGCAAGAGAAGGTAGAAAAGTAAATCTACACCTGAATGTTTTATGTTTTCATGAATTAGGCAGAATATCCTCACACCAGATACACTGACTTTGGTTGAAAGTTTATTGTTATATGTCTCTGAATGTGATATGCTCAACATTTCTCAATCTTTAATCTGTCCTTGCCCTTTGTGCATCTTATTACAGACAGCTTCACTTTAAATCTTTCATTTAGGATCACTGACAAAAAAGTTGTGTGCAAAAATATTGGAACACATAAACATTGTGTCAAAAATATCATAGTCAAAATAATTGTGGTCCTATATGTTTATTGTAAAATAAAAAAATATTGTATTCCATGTCTATCTATCTATCTATCTATCTATCTATCTATCTATCTATCTATCTATCTATCTATCTATCTATCTATATATATATATACACAACCACACACACAAATATATGCATACATATATATTTACATAGCTCCAAAATAGCAGGTTATAATATTTTTAAACACGTTTGTTAATTTAATTTATTGTTAAGACTGTAATAATACTGAATGTGTTTTTTATTGTTGAATTACGTAAAGCCTTATTACGAGGCTGGTGGTCCTGGGGGTGCCAATCCAATGGTGGTGGTTGGACCATAATAGCTGTAGTGGTCTGACTGCCACATTAAAAGATTGGCAGCCGAAACCACCTAAAGAATCAAAGATCCCGACAAGGTGACAGTGGTAACTCAGCACCGCCTGGTTGATTAGAACCCCTCTTTCCACCAGCCTTTTAATAGTGGGGAGCCCACCATGAACAGGCTGGTGTAAAGTCAGTGCTGGGGCCCACAGGGCCACCCCCTCCTTTAAGGGAGCCGAGGGCAATATCCTAACACTGTTCCCGCTGGGAAGCCCGGTGGGATCGCATATTGCATTGTTCCTGCCGGTCAGCCTGGTGGGAACATTATAATACGCTCGAGGGAGTGCCACCGCAATGGCCGTGGCGTCCTCCCCGTGAGTTTGGTATTCATGTGTTTGGCTGTCCTTACACACACTTTCTCTCACACTCCCTCTCTCTCTTTCTCTGTACATATATATGTACAGATCACCTTAATATTCCAAATCACCTTTATTCACAAAGCATGACAGGTTTCGGCTTCCGTGCCTGTTTGAAATGCTGGTTTAAAAAGAAGGACATTCACATATTACTCTTTCAATAGGTGTTAGACCTCTCAGCCTTAGGGTGGTCACCCCTAACTTTTAGCCTGCCTCCCTCCCTCCACTTTTTAGATACTGTTTTTGCTGGTTTTAAGACTGTGCACTTTACCACTGCTAACCAGTGCTAAAGTGCATATGCTCTCTCCCTTTAATTATGATAACATTGGATCATACCCAATTGGATTATTTACTTTACTTATAAGTCCATTGTAAAGTGCACTATATGTGCTCCTGGCCTGTAGATTAAATTTTACTAGTGGGCCTGTAGCACTGATTGTGCCACCCACATAAGTAGCTCCTTAACCTTGTCTCAGGCCTGCCATTGCAAGGCCTGTGTGTGCAGTTTCACTGCCAATTCGACTTGGCATTTAAAAGTACTTGCCAAGCTTAAACCTCCCCTTTGTCTACATATAAGATACCCCTAAGGTATGCCCTAGGTAACCCATAGGGCAGGGTGCTGTGTAGGCAAAAGGCAAGACATGTACCTGTGTAGTTTACATGTCCTGGTAGTGTAAAACTCCTTATTGTGTATTTACACTGCTGTGAGGCCTGCTCCCTTCATAGGCTAACATTGGGGCTACCCTCACATACTGTGTGAGGGGTAGCTGCTGATCTGAAAGGAGTAGAAAGGTCATATTTAGTATGGCCAGAATGGTGAAACAAAACCCTGCTGACTGGTGAAGTTGAATTTAATATTATTATTTTAGAAGTGCCACTTTTAGAAAGTGAGCATTTCTCTGCACTTATATCCTTCTGTGCCTTACAATCAACGTCTGGCTGGGTTCAGTTGACAGCTCCCTGGTGCATTCACTCAGACACACCCCAAACACAGGATACTCACTTCTATACATGTGCATTTTGAATGGATCTTCCTGGGCTGGGAGGGTGGAGGCCCTGACAATTACATGTCAAAGGACAGCAGCCTGCCTACACAAAGGACTGCCACACACCCTACTGGGACCTTGGCAGACAGGATTGCACTGAAAGGGGACCTTGTGCACTTCTTAGCCGCTCTTTGAAGTCTTCCCCACTTCAAAGGTACATTTGGGTATTTAAAGAGGGCCTCTTCCCCTACCAACTTAGACACTCCCTGGAGAAGAGAACCAGAACCAGAACCTGCATCCTGCCAAGAAGAACTGCCTGGCTGCCCAAAGGACTAACCTGACTGCTTTCTGTGAAGGACTTCTGCCTTGCTGTTGCCCTGCTGCCTTGCTGCTCTCTGGCTGTGGTGAGAAGTGCTCTCCAAGGGCTTGGATAGAGCTTGCCTCCTGTTCCCTGAAGTCTCAGGACCAAAAAACTTAGGGGGTCATTACAACCCTGGCGGACCGTGTTAAAGCGGCGGTAAGACCGCAAACAGGCCAGCGGTAAAAAAATAGGAATTATGACCGTGGCGGAAGCCACCAACAAAGACAGCCACTTTAACACTCCGACCGCCACTGCAGTACAAACAAACAGCGCGGCGGTCACCGCCAACAGACAGGCGGAAGACAATGTACCGCCCACAGTATTACAACCTACCAATCCGCCACCTTTTCCGGGGCGGATTCACTGCGGATAAAAACACGGCGGAAACAGCCATTTCAAAGGGAAAACGCTCACCTCTACACACTCCACGAGGAAGGAGGAAACCATGGAGCCGGAACTCCATATACTTCCTGCACTAGTCTTCCTGCTCCTGTACGACGATCATCAACGCCGGCGGTGAAGACAACGGTGAGTACTGCACCTATAACATAGGGGAGGGGGAGGCAAAAGACAGGGACACACACAGGCAACACCCCCACCCTCTCCCACTACAACACACACACCAATGCATATCCAAACGTTACAGTAACAACCCCTAACCCCCCCCAGGAGAATACAAAGACCAAAGGAAATGAGTGGAACCATTGTAATATATCAAAATACAGTAACCAATATATACATATATATATATATATATATATATATATATATACACATTAAAAAAAATATACACCACGAATAGTAGTGCAGGTAATGCACAAGTCATTGGCCGTGGACCACTGGGCCCAAAATGCATGGGCGAGGCCCACACAAGATACATGACCAGAAACGGAAAGAACACTGCTGGGGCATCAGATACAAATACAACAGGCACCTCAGGGGGAAGTAAAGGGGGGGCACCTCAGCCGGATGAGTGCACCACGCCACATCCACGAGGGGGCTCCATGCCCATTGATGTATCCTGGGGAGTGCAAAGCCACAGTCTCTCAAGTCTCTACAGTGGGTGGTTTGCCCACTGTTCAATCCTGGGGAGTGCAAAGCCACAGTCTCTCAAGTCTCTACAGTAGGTGGATTGCCCAATGTTCAATCCTTGGGAGTGCAAAGCCACAGTCTCTCAAGTCTCTACAGTGGGTGGGTTGCCCACTGTTCAATCCTGGGGAGAGCAAAGCCACAGTCTCTCAAGTCTCTACAGTGGGTGGTTTGCCCACTGTTCAATCCTGGGGAGTGCAAAGCCACAGTCTCTCAAGTCTCTACAGTGGGTGGGTTGCCCACTGTTCAATCCTGAGGAGTGCTAAGCCACAGTCTCTCAAGTGGAGAACAGTCTCCACTGGTTCTGGAGGGGGACTGGTGCCCAGAGTGCTTCATCCTGTGCAGGACAGAGTGAGTGGATGCCTTTCTCCACTGGTTCTGGAGGGGGACTGGTGCCCAGAGTGCTTCATCCTGTGCAGGGCAGACTGAGTGGATGGATCTCTTCACTGGTTCTGGAGGGGGATTGGTGCCCAGAGTGCTTCATCCTGTGCAGGACAGACAGAGTGGATGCCTTTCTCCACTGGTTCTGGGGGGTGACTGGTGCCCAGACTGCTTAATCCTGTGCAAGACAGACTGAGTGGATGGATCTCTCCACTGGTTCTGGAGGGGGACTGGTGCCCAGAGTGCTTCATCCTGTGCAGGACAGACTGAGTGGATGCCTTTCTCCACTGGTTTTGGAGGGGGACTGGTGCCCAGAGTGCTTCATCCTGTGCAGGACAGACTGAGTGGATGGATCTCTCCACTGGTTCTGGAGGGGGACTGGTGCCCAGAGTGCATCACTCTCCCCGTGACGGTCCCAGTTGCGTCACTGCCCCAGCCGCTCATGGGCTAGCGGTGCTTGACTTGGCGGTCCTTGCCCTATTCAGCGGTCCTTGCCCTGTTCAGCGGTCTTTGACCTGTTCAGCGGTGCTTGCCCTGTTCAGCGCTGCTTGCCATGGCGGTCTTTGCCCTGTTCAGTGGTGCTTGCCCTGTTCAGCGGTGCTTGAGTTTGAAGTTTCTGACCTGTTCAGCGGTGCTTGCCCTGTTCAGCGGTGCTTGCCATGGCGGTCTTTGCCCTGTTCCGCCGTGCTTGCCCTGTTCAGCGGTGCTTGCCCTATTCAGCGGTGCTTGCCATGGCGGTCTTTGCCCTGTTCAGCGGTGCTTGCATTGGCGGTCCTTCATTGCCCAGCTGGGCTGGGGCTGGCGGTCCTTCATTGGGCAGCTGGGCTGTGGCTGCCGGGGCCCTCCTGGGCAGCTAGGCTGTGGCTGGCAGTGGCCTCCTGGCAACTGACGATTGGGCTGCCCTCCAGGGCACTGACTCTGGCGGTGGCCCCCTGGCCACTGATGATTGGGTTGCCCTCCTGGGCACTGACTCTGGCGGTGGCCTCCTGGCCACTGACGATCGGGCTGCCCTCCTGGGCACTGACTCTGGCGGTGGCCTCCTGGCCAGTGACGATCGGGCTGCCCTCCTGGGCACTGACTCTGGTGGTGGCCTCCTGGCCACTGACGATTGGGCTGGAGGTGGCCTCCTGGGCAGCGGGATGATGGTGGTCTTCTCCGCTGTGCTGCTCCTCCCATACTTTGGCGATTTCTTCTGCCCCTTCCCCACCTTGGAAGGAGTCACAGCTGAGTGGACACTCCCCCCGGGACCCTTGTGAGCGTCTTTGCTGGCTGGAGTCTTCCCCTACTCCCGCCGGGCACTGTTCAACTTCTGGTGCTTCACAGGGGGAAGACTGGCTGTGCTGTGGCTCCGTGTCACACTGGCTGCCCTGGTGCCCGGTGCACTCCACATACCTCTAACAACAGGCACCACTGGTCCCGGTGATTTTTTGGCTGAGGTGCTAGTACTGGACCTATGAATTAGAGGGGGGGGTGGGAAAGAGGTCAAGCTTGGTCAGGAAAAGTTTCTTAGGAACACTGGGACGGGTAGCTGGAGGGGGTCTGGGAGTGGAGGAAGAGGAGGTGGTTCTAGGAGGTGTAACTTTTGTGGCTTTGGGTGCAGGTGCATGCGTTATAGGCTGTTGTGAGGTGGATGTATGTTGGGTGGGTGTGTGCCTGCGTTTGTGCACTTTGGGAGGGGGCATCACAGGCACACTGGGAGAGGACACAGGGGACATGTAAATGGTAGTAGGGGTGGTGAGTGTACGTGAGCGGGGTGTGGTGGTGGGTGTGCTGGTGCGGGACCTAGTGGCTGTAGTGGTAGTGCATGCAGGTAAGAGTGTAGACGAGACTGGGAGGGAGGAGGGAGGAGGGAGACGACGAGGAGGGGGACACAGTGGAGGCAGTGGATGTTGGTGTGTCTGTATGTGTGTGATGCTTGCATGAGTGCCTGTGGGATGTGTGGTGCTTATGTTTGCCTGAGCTTCCCTTGTGTGTTGAGGTGTGTGCATGCTGGTCTGATGGTGTGCTTGGGATAGGCCGGGGTACAGGGGATTGGGTCTGGGTGGAGGAAGTTGGAGGGGGAGGCTAGACACAGGGACAATGGCTGCCATCAGTGCTGAGGCCAGAGTTTGCAGGGTTCAATGAAGGCAGCCTGACCAGAATGAATGCCCTCCAGGAATGCATTAGTGTGTTGCAATTCCCTTTCTACACCCTGGATAGCATTCAAAATGTTAGACTGCCAAACAGTGAGTGACCTGAGGAGGTCAATGGCCTCCTCACTGAGGGCAGCAGAGGTGACAGGGGCAGGGGCTGAGGTGCCTGGGGTGAAGGTGATGCCCACCCTCCTGGGTGAGTGGGCACGGGGCGAAGGCTGAGGGGCTGCTGGGAGGGCGGTGCTGGTAGGGGGGGTGGCGGCTGTACCTGTAGAAGTGGGGGGCACAGATTTTGCCGCCACCACAAGAGAGCTCCCATCGGAGGACGAGTCTGTGTCGCTGGTTGCTGATCCTGTCCCCGCCGTGAAGCTCCCCTCGCCCTCCGTCCCACTGGTGTATTCTGAGTCCGTGGTGTGGCCCTCCATGGCCATGTGGGATGCAGCTCCCTCGTGCTCCGGTGCCACTGTACCTCCGCCTGATGATTCTGATGCACACAAGAACAGGGAGACCACAAAAAGGGGGGGAAGACAGAAGAAAAACAGGTTGAGTGCATGGCTTACCACTACCGTTGGCGGACAATACAGACACAGCAGCCCCCTGCACTACGCCGTGCTGTTGGGCTCTACAGATGCAGTTCCTGGGATATGGCCTACATGGCTATGGTCGACATCTGCACACATAGATGACACAGGGGCATGTATACCTGTACTTGGCACTCTACAGAGGTGGGGTGGAGTGCCACATGGCCTGCAATACGGAGGGGCCTAGCCTACAGAACTCACCCTGGCCTAGGGGAACCCACAGCCCTCCTCCCCCACCCAGACACCTTCACTGCGCGCAAAGTCTGCAGAATGATGTTGTTCTCACCCCCTTGTGTCTGCTGTGATGCCCTCAAGCGCCCATCCAACTCCGGGAAGGCCACCGCCAGGATTCGGAACATCAGGGGGGTCATGGTGCGACAGGCACCCCCCCCAACTTGGGAGGCCATCCCCAGCTGAGCCTCCGCCGTCTTCTTGCTCCAGCGGCGAATGTCCTTCCATCTTTTACGGCAGTGGGTTCTCCGTCTGTGGTGGACCCCCAGGGTCTGGACGTTCTTGGCGATGGCACACCTTCTCCTGGTGGGCGCTGAACTAAATGAAATGTACAGGGGAAGAAGAGAAGTCATTAGCAACTGCACCATCGAAGAGAGTGGCCCACATCCCTACCCTTGCCATGTGGCACATGCATTCACAGTCCATCATGCACGCAGAACTGTGGCCCCTTCCTTGTTACAACCAGCCCTCTCCACTCAGGCATAGCCCATACAACGTGCTCCCTGTGTACTTACTTGTTGGTCTGGAGGACCGTTCTCCAAATCCTGTGCAGTGAAGGCAGGGGCCCTTTCCCCAGATGCACAATCCATTGTCTCTTCCAGACCGAGGTCACAGCATCATTTGCAGTGTAGATCCTCTCCTGTAGAAGATCAAGTATCGAGTGATTGAACGGATAGAAAATGGCGGTCACGTCCGCGGTGGTGACGTCCGCGGCGGTGCATACCATCACCGCCGGCAAACTTCGTCATTGGCTCCTGGGACCCATAGGGTCCCATGTTAACCAATGCAGCATTGCGCCGCGGTCTTCGACCGCCTACCGCGACAGTGTACAACGCCAGCGCAGTTACCTCACATCCTATTGTCCCACTTTAGAGGTCAGGCAGACGCTATTTCAGGGGCCCACATGGCTTCATTTTCAACTGCGTCACACATACCTAGGCCTAGACTCAACACACATACAGGCAACTTTTTGGATTATGTTTCGTGTTCTGTGTAGACTGTGGGTACATACCTCTGAGTTGTTTGACTCTGTGATCGCTGTTGTCCTTCCTAGGCACCGTCCGCTGGGACATGTGAGGAGATGGCGGAATCTTCTGGTGTACCGACCGCTGGTGGACCTGTTGACAATGGAGGAGCGACATTTAATCATCACCTACAGGTTTGACCGTGCCACAATCCAGGAACTGTGTACCCAGTTGGAGCCTGACCTGATGTCAGCAATCCGCCATCTCATAGGAATCCCCCCTCAAGTGCAGGTGCTATCAGTGCTCCATTTCCTTGCAAGTGGGTCATTTCAAACAACAGTGGCCATTGCATCAGGGATGTCCCAGCCCATGTTTTCCAACGTGTTGTCCACAGTGTTGTCTGCCCTTCTGAAACACATGCGGAGCTACATAGTTTTCCCTCAGGTGGAGGATTTGCCTACAGTGAAAGGTGACTTCTATGCCCTTGGACATATCCCTAACATCATAGGTGCCATTGATGGGACCCATGTATCACTGCCCCCCTCCCCAAAGGAGTGAACAGGTGTACAGGAACCGGAAGAGTTATCATTCCATGAATGCACAGATGGTATGTTTGGCAGAACAGTACATCTCCCAGGTAAATGCTATGTTCCCTGGCTCAGTGCATGACGCCTACATCCTGTGGAATAGCAGCATCCCTTATGTGATGGGTCAACTCCAGAGGCACCGGGTGTGGCTATTAGGGGACTCTGGTTACCCTAACCTGTCATGGCTACTGACCCCAGTGAGGAATCCCAGGACCAGGGCAGAGGAACGCTATAATGAGGCCCATGGGCGGACTAGGAGGGTGATCGAACGCACCTTCGGCCTCCTGAAGGCCAGGTTCAGGTGCCTCCATATGACAGGGGGTACCCTATTCTACTCACCAAGGAAAGTGTGCCAGATCATCGTGGCCTGCTGTATGCTTCACAATTTGGCTTTGCAACGCCGGGTGCCTTTTCTGCAGGAGGATGGTCCAGATGACGGTGTTGTGGCAGCTGTGGAGCCTGTGGACAGTGATGAGGAGGAAGCAGAGGACAAAGACATGGACAACAGGGACTCAGTTATCCAGCAATATTTCCAGTGACACACAGGTGAGAATACATTCCTGCCTACTACAAGTACATTCACACTTCTACCTCTATCTTGTCTGTCGATTTCAACCAGTATATGGTAACTGAGTTGTACATTTCCATTACGGTTTCACAGGTGTGGTTTCCAACGTGTGTCATCTGCTTAGATTCCTCATGGACTTGAGATGTGTGACATAGGTATGTTGACAGTACATTTGAGAACGCATTTTGTCACTGTCATTGCTATAATACATTTTCGAAATCACAGACTGACTCCAGGTTGTTTTGTGCTTCAAGGGTGTTTATTTAAGTGCTAAATATTGGAGGGGGGTTGTAAAATGGTGAGGGGTGATGGTGGAGGACTGTCCATGGCAGAGTCCAGTCTATGAGTCTCACAGGTGCATTGTCCATATGGGCATAGGAAGTGGAGCTGGGGCAGTTCCAATCTGGACAGGGTTATAAAGTGGGACAGTAGGTTGACAATCAGGGTGGTATTATTTCTTGGCGGGGGTCTTGCCATCGTGCTCTGTCTTGTTCCTGGTTCTCAGGGACCGCTTGCACGGTGGTTCTCTGCAGGGGGTGAGGTGCTGATGTGGTGGTCCTGTGGCGGTGCCTCCTGTCCACTAGCGCCGGCGGAGGTGGTGGGCAGTTCATCGTCCTGGCTAGTGTCAGGGGCCCCTTGGAGTGCCACAGTGTCCCTCCTGATGTTCAGTATCTCCTTCAGCACCCCTACGATGGTGCCCAGGGCGGTGCTGATGGTTCTGAGTTCCTCCATGAAGCCCATATACTGTTCCTCCTGCAGGCGCTGGGTCTCCTGAAACTTGGCCAGTGCCATTACCATCGTCTCCTGGGAGTGGTGGTATGCTCCCATGATGGAGGAGAGGGCCTCGTGGAGAGTGGGTTCCCTTGGCCTGTCTGCCCCCTGTCGCACGGCAGCCCTCCCAGTTCCCCTGTGTTCCTGTGCCTCCATCCCCTGGACCGTGTGCACACTGCCACTACCCCCAGGTCCCTGTTCTTGTTGGGGTGGTGGGTTATCCTGGGTTCCCTGTAGTGGTGGACACACAGCTGATTGACGTGTCCTGGGGATGGAGGTATGGGCCCGCTGGGTGGGTGCTGTGCTGGTGTTACCAGAGGGGGGAAGGTCTGTGGTGGCCTGTGCCTGTGTGAGGGGAACCGACTGTCCTGAGGCCCACGATGGTCCGGGCTGGTCATCTAGGTCCAGTTGGACAGAGCTGCTGTCATCACTGTGGGCCTCTTCTGTGGGTGGGGTGGAGATGTCTGGACCCTCCTGTCTGGTGACGTTGGGTAGTGGTCCTGCAGGGGTGGAAAGGCATGATTATTACATCTGTGTGTTTCATGGTGTGCAATGGGTGGGCGACCATGTACCCCAGTGCTGGCATTCCTGTGTGTGGGCTTGTGTGATGATGGTTGAGGGGGGTGTTATGGGTATGTGTAGTGGGCATGCTTTAGTGATGGGTGTCCATGCTTTGTTTTTGCTTGCAGGGCTTGGTGTTGGGATGGGTGGTTTGTGATATTGGTACATTTGTGAGGAGTTGGAGTGATAGGGGTGGGGGCGAGGGTGGGGGTCTGTGATAGCATGCAGGTAGGGTGGGGGATATGATAGTTAAGATTTGACTTACCAGAGTCCATTCCTCTACCGACTCCTGCGAGGCCCTCAGGATGCAGAATAGTCAAGACCTGCTCCTCCCATGTTGTTAGTTGTGGGGGAGGAGGTGGGGGTCTGCCGCCAGTCCGCTGTACCACGATGTTGTGTCTGGAGACCACGGAACGCACCTTCCCCCGTAGGTCGTTCCACCGCTTCCTGATGCCGTCCCGATTTCTTGGGTGTTGTCCCACTGCGTTGACACTGTCGACTATTCTTCACCATAGCTCCATCTTCCTTGCAATTGAGGTGTGCTGCACCTGGGATCCAAATAGCTGTGGCTCTACCCGTACGATTTCCTCCACCATGACCCTGAGCTCCTCCTCCGAGAACCTGGGGTGTCTTTGCTGTGCCATGGGGTGGTGTATGTGATGTGTGGGGTGGTATGTGGTGATAAGTGTGGTGATATGTAGTGGTGTGTGGTGTTTTGTGCGTGGAAGTAGTGTGGGTGATGGTGTTGAGTGTCTGTGGCTGCTAGTTTGTGGATGGTGGTGTCTCTCTCTGTGCTTCATTCTCAATTGTTGTTGTGGGGGTTTGTGGGTGATGTGGGTGTGTGTTTTATATAGTATTGAGTTTGTGGGAGTGGTGTGTGTATGTGTATCAGGTGTGTGTCTTTCGAATTGTCCAATGTGGTGGTGTTTTGTATGTGTGTGTATTTTGAGCGCGGCGGTGTGTACCGCCAATGGAATACTGCGGTTGAAAGACCGCCACGTGGATTCGTGGGTCATGATAGCATGGGCGTATTTCTGTTGGCGTGACGGTGGAGGTTTTGTTTTCGCCAGTTTATCACTGAGCTTTGGTGTGGCGGACTTGTGTGGGTGTCTGAATTTTGTCGGATTTCGGGATGTGGGTCATAATAGCTGTGGCGGATTTCCACGGCGGTGTGTTGGCGGTCTTCTGCACAGCGGTAAGTGGCTTTTACCACCAATGTTGTAATGACCCCCTTAATCTCTACAAGAAGGACTCCTTGTGCTGGGAAAATCGGCGCACAGCCTGCCAGAAATGCCGCACAGCCTGCATCGCTGTGAAAAATTCACTGCCGAACCGGAACGACGCAGCCCGACTTCACAACGAGAAGATCGAGTCAGCGCCAGCGTAGTGACCGGAAATTCGATGCACTGCCTACTGGATCCTCACTCTAGTCATGGCAAAGGAGAAACTCATATGGTTAACCCCCTTGGTAGCTTGGCACAAGCAGAAAGGCTTAACCCTGAAGCAATGTGTAAAGTATTTGTATCAACACACACAATAATACAGTGAAAATACTACAAAATGATTCAACACTGGGTTAGAAAAATAGCCAATATTTATCTAAACAAAACAAGACAAGAATGACAAAAATCCATCATACCCAAGTCAAGTAATGATTTTTTAAATATTAAACACAAAAATAGTGCTTAGAAACACAAGTGCTTAAATTAGGTGATATCAAGACTTTGTGACGGAGTCGTTCCCAACAAATCAACACCAATGACGCCAGCCACGGAGTCACACAGACCCCCAGGTACAGTACTTTGTGAAAATGAGGAACCAAGTCGATGAATGAGTCGGGGATCATGGCATCACTGGACCCTAGGCGGCGGTTCCGGTGCTGCGGAGCGGAGGCATCACAAAGAGGTGTTGGATCTTTGCTACAGATGGTGGAGTTGAGGCGGCGACAGTGGGAAACTTTGGATCTGTGCACACTTCCAGTGGTATCAACATGGTGTGGTGACTTCCACAGAGTCATGGACTTCAGTGAGGCTGCAGTGGCATCGGGTCTGCGAGGTCGTCGCAATCCAGGACCACAGCTTTGGTTGCAGGTAGCATCACGGGATTCGGCAGCCGGATTTCTTGAATCTTATTGATGTTCCACCAGCTTCTCCTTTCAAGGGCCCAGCACCACTTGGCAGGGCAGGAGTATCATCAGAGACTCCAGGTGCTGGCAGAGTTATTCTTTGATAGACCTGAGACTTCATAGCAGCGGTAAGGTCAGTCTAAGCCCTTGGAGATTCCTCTCAAGCAGGAATATACTACAAAGTCCAGTCTTTGTCCTCTTTCACAGGCAGAAGCAGCCACTGCAGGATAGCCCAACAAAGCACAGGCACAGGCAGGGGCAGCACTTCTCCTCAGCTCTTCAGCTCTTCTCCTTGGCAGAGGTTCCTCTTGAATCCAGAAGTGATCCAAAGTATGGGGTTTTGGGTCCACTACTTATACCCCTTTCTTCCTTTGGAGTTGCCTAACTTCAAAGAAAAGTCTCTGTTGTTCACAAGTTCCTGCCTTGCCCAGGCCAGGCCCCAGACACAGACCAGGGGGTTGGAGACTGCAATGTGTGAGGGCAGGCACAGCCCATTCAGGTGTAAGTGACTAATCCTCCCTCGATTCCAGCTCAGAGGGCTCATCATGATATGCAGCCTACACCCCAGCTCCCTTTGTGTGACTGTTTAGAGGAGATTCACAAACAGCCCAACTGTCAGTCTGATCCAGACAGGGAATCCACCAACAGGCAGAGTCACAGAATGGTTAAAGCAAGAAAATGCCTACTTTCTAAAAGTGGCATTCTCAAACTAACATTCTAAAAAACAACTTTACTAACAAATGTCATTTTAAATTGTGAGTTCAGAGATCCCAAACTCCAAATTTCTATCTGCTCTCAAAGTGAAGCTACACTTTAAGGATATTTAAAGGCAATCCCCATGGTAACCTATGAGAGATAGGCCTTGCAACAGTGAAAAACAATTTTTTCAGTATTTCACTGTTAGGAATGTAAAACACATCAGTACATGTCCCACCGTTGACATATACTGCACCCTGCCCATGGGGCTACCTAGGGCCTCTCTTAGGGGTGCCTTGCATGTATCAAAAGTGAAGGTTCAGGCCTAGCAAGTAGGTACACTTGCCAGGTTGAAATGGCAGTTTAAAAATGCATACACAGACGCTGCAGTGGCAGGTCTGAGCCATGTTTACAGGGCTACCAAAGGTGGCACAACCGTTGCTGCAGGCCCACTAGTAGCATTTGATTTA
Source organism: Pleurodeles waltl (assembly GCF_031143425.1). Classification (NCBI taxonomy): domain Eukaryota; kingdom Metazoa; phylum Chordata; class Amphibia; order Caudata; family Salamandridae; genus Pleurodeles; species Pleurodeles waltl. The sequence goes on from NC_090442.1 coordinate 116,260,023, forward strand.
CAGGTCTTGAAAACCTCAGGTGCACTTTACTAGGGACTTACTAGTAAATCAAATATGTCAATTATGGAAAAGCCAATTACACATATAGGCCCTCATTCTGACCTTGGCGGGCGGCGGAGGCCGCCCGCCAAAGTCCCGCCGTCAGATTACCGTTCCGCGGTCGAAAGACCGCGGCGGTAATTCTGACTTTCCCGCTGGGCTGGCAGGCGGTCGCCTTCAGACCGCCCGCCAGCCCAGCGGGAAAGAGGCTTCCACGATGAAGCCGGCTCGGAATCGAGCCGGCGGAGTGGAAGCTGTGCGACGGGTGCAGTTGCACCCGTCGCGTATTTCACTGTCTGCACAGCAGACAGTGAAATACATGTAGGGGCCCTCTTACGGGGGCCCCTGCAATGCCCATGCCAGTGGCATGGGCACTGCAGGGGCCCCCAGGGGCCCCGCGACCCCCCCTACCGCCATCCGGATCCCGGCGGTCGGACCGCCGGGATCTGGATGGCGGTAGGGGGGGTCGGAATCCCCGCGGCGGTGCAGCAAGCTGCGCCGCCGTGGAGGATTCAATGGGGCGGCGGTACACTGGCGGGAGCCCGCCAGTGGTGCCGGTCCGACCGCGGCTTTACCGCCGCGGTCGGAATCCCCATTGGAGCACCGCCGGCCTGTCGGCGGTGCTCCCGCGGTCCTCCGCCCTGGCGGTCAAAGACCGCCAGGGTCAGAATGACCACCATAATTTACACAGGAGCCCTTGCACTTTAGCACAGGTCAGCAGGGGTAAAGTGCCCAGAGTACCAAAAACAGCAAAAAAAAAAAGAGTCCAGAACACAGTCAATATATGGGAAGCAGAGGTAAAAAAAAGACAAGGGAGACCACGCCATGGACGCCAGGTCTAACAGCCTTAATAAATACATTTTTCAGACTAAAGACTGCTGCATTCTTTGGCTTCTTTCCCTCTTAGTTTGAAGCTAAGAAGAACACACACATCACATGAATGTGTAAGCTATATCAGGGGGGCAAGCTAAACACCAAACTTTCCCACATTGGACCACACAAAAATAAATACTTATATACCAATTAGTAAACAATGCCATAGCACCACCATTGTATTTGCACACACATACACACATACCCATACACACAATACATGTCCCTCTCTTGGGGGACACCAGCACTGCCCACAAACTCCCATACTGATAACAACAGCACATGGAGCAGCAAGCAGGCTTAAACACATACAAATGGACATCACAAGTCAATCAGGTACAACATCAAGATAGAAAAGGAATTGCAGGACAAATGAATTACTAAAATAAACAACTGTTTGGGATTTATTCAATAGAAAAACATTAAAGTCCGAAGGCGATTGACCAGGCCATATATATGGTTCTAAATGTAGCAAAGTATTGTGCCAAACCTTGACTCTTAACTGCCAGAGAAGGGACATCAAAGGACAGGCAGGCACCTCAGGGATTATCCGGGGGTGCAGGGGGATTGGATTTTGGAGTGGGGGGTTCAGCTTGGGAGGGGTGGTCTTCTTGGAAGGGGTGGGCTTCTTTGGGGGGAGACGTATGGCTACTTGCATGGTGCCAGGGGAGACCTTGGAGGTGGAAAGGACTGCCTCGGAGCTGGGTGGGGGTCCTTCTGGGTCTGCGATGGGGGGGAAGGCCAAAGGTCAAGGTTAGACAAATAAGGTGTTTTGGACACACGGGGTTGGTCATAAGAAGGGGGTTGGGATTTGGAGGTTGAGGGAGTAGTCTGTGTAGGTATAGATGTTTTGGGTGCGTGCTTATGGGAAGTATGCATGTGGGTGATGGGTGTCTGTTGGGTATGTGAGTGTGGGCATTTATGCCTCTTGGTAGGATGGGAGGAGGAGTTGCTGGGGGATGTGGGAGTGGTGTGTGTGTGTCTGTGTCTGTTGGGGTGGTAACTGGGAGTTGGCTGGATGTGGTGGATGTATGTGTGTCTGCAGTTGTGGTGTCTGCAGGTGTGGTGATTGTGGTGGACGTCTGCGGGTCTCTGGGGTGGTGTCTGTAGGTTTGATGGGTATACTGGGTATGCCTGTGACTGTTGGTGTTTTGCCTGTTGGTATGCTTGATGTAGTGCCTGTGATACTGGGGGTGGTGGGAGCGTACAGGGAAATAGGGAGTGTTGTTGTTTTTGTAGGTAGATGTTGTTTGCGTATGTGCTGGTGGGTTTTGCGGTACCTGTGTTTGTGTGATCTACTTTTGGTTGTTGAGATTGATGTCTGCGGATCTGTCTGTGTGCCTTTGGCATGTAAGGGGAGGGGGAATTTGGATTGGGAAGAGGAAGGTGGAGGGGGGACAGAAGGTAAGGGGTGACTGGCTGCCATCAGAGAGGAGGTCAGAGCCGGAAAAGATCTCTGTAGGCCAGCCATAGCACCATGAATACCTTCCAGGAATGCATTTGTTTGTTGGAGCAGACTTGCCAATCCCGGGATGGCGTTCACAAAGGCTGACTGACCACAGAGATACTCCTCAGGAGATCCATAGCCTCCTCACTCAGGGCAGCAGGGGTAACATGGGCTGGGTGAAGGTGCCTGTGGCAAAGGAAATGCCCAACCTCTTAGGTGAGCGGGCACTGCCAACTGGGCACTGCCAACTGGATGTGGAGCAACAGGGAGGGTGGTGATAGAAGAGGGGGGTGGTGGACAAATATGTTACAGGGGTTGCCCTGATGAGTCCACCACCACTAGGGAGTGGCCACAGGAGGAGGAATCTGAGGATGATGAGGATGTAGATCTCCTCTGCTTACTGCTGCTGATGCTGCAAGGACAGAGAGGAATTGGGTCATCACATGTCCATGATAACACTTGACCCACAACTCTGCTTGACAAACATTACCATTATGTCAAGCAGACCCCAATACAAATTAACTTGCACCTAAGTGCCACATGCATGCCATGTGGATTACCAAAAGTTCCCCACAGGAAAATCAGGATCTCAAACAACTTCAATTGCATGGCTGAACTTCTAGAACCACAATAACCATACAACAAATAGGAGACCTCTGTATCTTCAAAGCTGTTCCACATGCAGAAGACCTCAGTCAACTAATGGCAATCAAATGTATCCCATTGTATAGGCCATTCCCACACATCCCTCACAAGGCCATGAACACATCTCTCTGGCACATATATAATGAACCAACAATGAGTAATGATGCCCTTATATCCTGCTATGTTGCTTACAGAATTACAATATCCTGGAGTAGGTGACATGGATATACCTGTGTCACACTGGATAATTATCAATATTGTACACTTCTCCAAGTGACATCTGTCCGAACAGAGTCAAGGAGGAAGTATCAAGACATTCAGATAGTCCGCACACGAGGCATTGAAAGGAACACTATTGAGGTCAGATTCAAATTGTCAGGTAGAGATGTCTCCAGAATACACAAAACAATGATTCAGCAAACCCCAGGATAGACAGCACTAATGTCTGACACCCATTACAATAAAATCCTGTGAGTGGCTCTGTTGAAGCCATATGTCCTTTGCATGTTAGAGAGACACAGTTAATAGAAGCCCCTCAACCTGTTGCCCACGGGGTCATAACAGAGCTGTGTATATGCAACACATTTTTTACATTTTTCCTGCCGGGCTGGGCTGCTCTCTAGGCCTACAGCCAGTCTCTGGGTGCCCATATTCTCGAGTTTAGCCACAACGCTCTCCACTTCTTGAACATGGCGACCATGGTGTCTGTCTGTGGATGAATGACTGTACCCAAACACATGTTATGTCAACATCACTGCAAGTCACTCCATGATGCAGTTAGGGCACAGATATTAACCATTACACATGTACAGTGCACTCTTCTACATGATTCCAAATCAATGGCATAGATATGCGCAACGTGGTTACACGCTCTGGGCCTACCTGTCATGTCCCTCATTGTTGCTGCAGTTCTGCATGACAAATTACATACTATGACATATGAAGTCATTTGCCAGACAAACACAATGGTGACACACGCCTGGCTGTGGTACAAGATGCAATGTAACCCCATTGTAAGTGTGCAATTTCACAAACAGGTTACCATGCACATATCTGTGAGGGAATACATACATCATCCCATCAACATAGGTAGAACATGCATGAAACTGCAGTGTACAAATGTTTCCCAAAGAGAAAGGGACACATGCTGTCATGTAGGCACAAGGAATGTTGGAAGCAGTGATGGCACAAAATCCAGTCAATTGACATTCCACACTTACCAAAGGGAAAGTACTTTGCTACATCAGAAAACAATTACATGTAAGCCATGTCACATGTATGATTAACATACATCACACACTGCAGTGAGGAACTGGCACCCGTCACACACTGAAGCTAAGTTGCTTTTGTATGGTAGATGTCTGCATAAACAAATACACAGACACATGGCAGAGTACAGTTATCCATACCTACTTACCTTTGGGCCTGTAACATATAGGAGTAGTGATATCTTGGATACAAATTACACCCAGTACAACAACAAACAGTACATGAATTGTCACTGTACACAGCCATTTGTGCTCCCTGCAAAGCAAGTAGTTTGTGGATTCACCCCAGTTTTGTCCTAGGTCCCAGGTCCACAAGGCTAGGCACACCAGTTTAAAACACTTGACAATTCAACGCAAACAATCTCCCATCTACTGTGTGACACATGGCTCTTCCCTCATTGTCAGGGGGAGCAGTCGGTACCTCACTCAATCACCTGTCAATGGGACAGGCAGGAATGTGCTGTATAGTCATCCCCTTGTGGCTGCTGTGCCTCCCTCAAACGCACATCAAGCTCAGTGTAGGCCACTGCCAAAATGATGGGAGTATAGTCCCAGCGGAGCCTCCGTGATCTTCTAGGCCCAGGAGGTCCTCCCACCTCTTGCGGCAGTGGGCACTCTGACAGCTGTGGACCCCCAGGGTCTGCACCTTCTTGACAATGGCTCTCCATATCACTTTTTTATGGGTGTTGACCTGCATGGATGCAATAGACAAGACAAGCATTTATGTCCACAGGTCTCACCCAAAATGTCAGAGTCACAAACATGCCAGTACAATAAGCTGAGAATATTCTGTTTTGCCCATACTGCCCAAGTTGGCAAATGCTAGCCATTGAGTGCAGGGACATGACTACAAACACTTCCCAATCTACGAACCAACCCATCACCCTGCTCAGGCCTTGCACTGGCTGACATCATGTGGGACATGATATACAAATCTGACTGAGATCTGATAAACTACGTGATACATCACACCTCTCTGGCATCCGAAAGGAAGACTGATTGGGCATGAATGGATCAAAACCCTCACAATCTGTGAGAACTGTCCTTTTGCATACAGTCCTTACAGGTTACTGCCAGGGTACAAACTCAAACATAACACAAGGGTAACAATAAAGAGACTGGTATGGTGGACACAGAAACAGTCTAGCCTGTCCATGTGTGGACATGTACATCTACAAATGCACTCATTCCACTTCAGTGGGTGAGATTCTGTGTATCTTATCATTAACACATAACATACTTTTGTACATATGTGTCCATAATTCATAGATTGTAGCCAAATTAACAAAGGCATGCATTGTCCATTTCCAGCTATATGACTAGACTACTGAATCACATATCATGGTTTCCCAAGAAACAGCAGCCAGTTTGCACTTTTGAAATGTCAGAAATGCTTTGAGCCTGCACAGAACATAAGTGACCTGTATGAAGGTGACAATAGGGCTGGGGGATTAAGGGACCTGTCAGGGGTCAGAGACACACATTTACAATGATGGCAAGTGCACATTAGTCACAGTTCCTTAACTCTCCCCTAAAACCATTAACATTCTTATTAGAGAAAAGAGCCTCACTAACCTGCAAATTAGCACGTAGCCAAGATATGGTCTCATAACATTATATGCTGGGATACAGGGAGTGAACATAGTTCCACAGTTGAGTAGCAAAACTATTTTGATGCCAGCTTAGACTTGGGCTGTAGGAAGGTACCCCTTTCTTGGCATGATTACCCCATTGTCTACCTGATATCAGTGTGTTTGATTATGCTCTCTCTCCCAACAGCCTGTATTTCACCCACAATTGGCACACTGGTGCCCTACTAAAAGACCCTAGTATATGGTACCCGGGGCATTGGGGTTCCAAGTGATCCCTATGGGCTGCAGCATATATTTTGCCACCCATAGGAAGCCCAAGCAAAGGGTTCTGCAGGACTGCCATTGCAGCCTGTGTGAAAAGGTGGAAGCACCCTTTCACTGCAACTTTTCACTGCACCAGGTCACTTAAGTCACCCCTATGGCAGGTCTTCAGCCTAGAGGGAAGGGTGCAAAGTACCTGTGTGTGAGGGCACACCTGCACTAGCAGAGGTGCCCCCACAAACTCCAGGCCTATTTTCTGGGACTTCATGAGTGCAGGACGCCATTTTACGTGCGTACTGGACATAGGTCACTACCTATGTCCAGCTACATAATGGTAAATCCGAACATGGGCATGTTTGGTATCAAACATGTTGGAATCATACCCCAAGGCTTTTGCAAGCATTGGTTGTATGATTCCATGCACTCTGGGGGGCTCCTAAGAGGACCCCCAGTATTGCCATTACAGCCTTCAGGGGGATTCCAGCCAGCCCAAGCTGCTGCCACCTCCCAGACAGCTTTCTGCCCTCCTGTTGCTTAAGAATCTCAAGCCCAGGAAGGCAGAACAAAGGATTTCCTTTGGGAGGGGGTGTTACACCCTCTCCTTTGGAAATAGGTGTTACAGGCTTGGGAGAGGTAGCCTCTCCAAGCCACTGGAAATGCTTTGAAGTACACATTTGGTGCCCCTGTGCATTAACCAGTCTACACGAGTTCAGGGATCCCCAGTCCCTGCTCTGGTGCAAAACTGGACAAAGGAAAGGGGAGTGGCCACTTCCCTGTCCATCACCACCCCAAAGGTGGTGCTCAGAGCTCCTCCAGAGGGTCCCTGGGTTTTGCCATCTTGGATACAAGGTTGACTGGGAACCCTGGGAGCATCTGAGTGGCCAGTGCCAGCAGGTGATATCAAGAGCCCCCTCCTGATAGGTGGTCACTCAGCTAGGTGACCAATCCCCCTTTCAGGGCTATTGAGGGTCTCTCCTTTGGGTGGTTCCTCAGAATTGGATTGCAAGACTCCAGCAGGAATCCTCTGCATCCTCCACTTTGACTTCTGACAATAGAAATTGCATCTGGACTCTTCAGGACACTACAAGCTGCAACAAAGAAGCAAGACGCCTTCTGCAACATTGTATCTCCGGCTCCATCCAGCAACTACAATATTTTCCTGGTCGTGTATCCTCTAAAGACAGCCCGTCTTCAGCCTGCATAAGAAGAGAAAAGGAATCTCCCTGGGAGTGAAGGAGTCACTCCCCTGCTTCTGCAGGCACCAACTGCGACGACGAACGGCTGCATGGATCCCCTCTCCTGCTGAGCTGCATGGATCCTGCATCACAGGTGGTGGACTGAAGTGGTCATGAAGGTCCTTTCCTCCAACTTTCCAACTTGGGTGGAGGTAAACCCTTGCCTGCACACGCAGGACAGTACCCCCGTGTACTGCATCCTTTGTAGCTGCCAAGGCTTGTTGGCATCCTGAAGCTCCAGCCCCAACACACCTTCCTGCAATGCACAGCTCCCTGAGTGGTTCTCTGGTTGGGTTGGGCTGTGCCCTGTGGGCCTCTTCTGCAACTCTATGGTCTTGTGGGACCTCTATGGGTGCTGCCTGTTGTTCTATGGAGTCTCTGTGTTGCTGAGTGACCGCTGTGACACACCCTCCTAGCTAGAGTCCACCTGGTCCTTCCTGGTCCCCGACAGCTCCACTTCCAGCTAACTGTGAGTTTTACGCGTGCCATGACTTGTTGGCGGAACCTGAAGATGCAACCGAACAGCAATCCTCCTTTCGGCGTGGGACATCTCCTGCATCTTCCAGGAACCCAACTTCATCTTCTTGGATGCAGTGCTGCCTCCTCTTCTTCACCGGTGGTTAACTTCTTGCGCCTTTCTCCTGGTGGGTAGAGACCTCTGCCCTTCCTGGACTCTGCTGTGCTTCTTGGACTTGGTCCTCTTCATCCACCGGTCACCTTGTCCAGAAATCCACTGTTGGTGTCTTGCAGTCTCCTCTGGGTTTTGCATAATTCTTTTTCTCTTCTCTGTGTGTGATCAGGAGAATTTACAGTGATTTACTTCTGCTTTCCTGGTCGCTGGGGTGGGGTGTGAAACTTACCTTTGGTCTTTCCTAGTACTCCCAGCTCCCCTCTATACACTTCACTTGCCTAGGTGGGGAACTGTCTGCATACTCAAAACATATATGCTTGTTGACGCTGGTGAGGAACCCAACTACGCCAGGGGAAGTCTGCTTCAACAATGCCCATGGAAGAACATGGCATGTCATGGAGCAGGCTTTTGGGCTCCTGAAGACAAGATTCAGATGTCTGGACAAGTCAGGTGGAGCCCTCCTCTACGCACCCGAAACAGTGTGTAAGATCATTGTGGCCTGCTGCATGTTCCACAACATTGTCTTGCGGAGGAATATCCCACACATCCCAGATGAGAGGGCCCTAGCAGTGCTACCAGGTAGAAATCTTAAAATATCAAATGTGGATGACAGTGATGAGGGGGAAGGTGAAGACTTGCGGGCAGATTTCATCAGTCACTACTTTACCTGAGTGTAAGTATGTAATGTGATGTGATTACTGTGATTGTATGAGGCACTGTAGTTGTCAGGTTGTGTGGAGTAGGGTGTTTTTCCAATAGAAAGGAGATCTCATGTTTTGCAGTATACAGCCAAGGGTTACTTGATAAGTCAGACATGAACATTTCACTACCTTCATTACCTGCTGTGTTTGTGTCAGTCTCAGTGCAATGTAAGTGTATCAAATGATGTTTGATATGAGCTTTTGGCCATAGGTATGAAATTCCAACCTAAACTCCTTGTATTCATTTTAGCCAGGTACCTGCACCCTGACAGCCTCATGTGGACATTTCAGAGTTTTGGCATTGGCAGGTATCTGATGCTGTTCTGACATAGGAAGTGAACCTGGATTGATCCAGGTAATGTTGTTCTCAGATTTTGAATGTATGAGTCCTGTGCCAAACCTGCTTGAACAGTGGGTGGATGGAAATCAGATGTGCACAATACACAGGTTTGATGTGTTGTAGTGGGCCAATTATCTCATGCGTGGGATCATATGGCTTTGAGATATGCTGTCATCAAGTACATTCTGTGCATTCTCCCTTCATATAGTGTAGACAATGATCTTGTATGATATGTATATAGCTGTAGATGTGTTTCATCATTGCTGGCTACAGTGCTTGTGTGACACTCACATAGGTTTGTGTCATACCATGAGATGCTTGGTCATTGTAATGGAATGGACCTATGATCAGGAGCTATGGTACTGCTATGGCCTATGCTATGTTAGCAGACCTGGTGTAGGTATGCGATAAGGTTCAAGCTGGTGACAACATCCACAATGCTGTTAGCCTTTTCAATGGGATAAGGTATGACAAAGCCCTTTCTTCTGTGGTCTGGGAGACTGTACCTTGGTGTATCTAGCCTGACTCACTATGGTTCATCTATTCTTGGCTATGACAGTCCTGGCATTTGGACAGCCTATGTGTTATACAGTGCAATAAAATGTTTGGTGTGACCAGACACTTGTATCAGTGTGTTGCTAGTAATCCTCAGCATGGCACTATCATGTTGACTCTCATTGTACCAATGAGGCTGCTGGAGTTGGGCGGACGCATCATCTGAATTGTGGGGAACTGAGTCTAATCCCACGCCATGTGAAAACTGTTGGATTAACCCATTTCTGGCCAGCTAGCAGTGCCTCATCTCTGCCCAAGTGCAGGGACGATTTCTGGCAACCAGGCGCATGATTGTGACTTCTCAGGGAAATCATGGTAGATCAGATCTCATCCTTTTTTCTCAGTTACATTAGTCTCACACATGCAAAGGCAAACAGAAGCAGAAAATGGTTCAATAAGATTTATTGAATCAGTCGTGTCTTAGACAAAATAACAATAAATGTAATACTTAGAATGATGAAACATACCAGAAGCAAAATGGTGACAAGAAAAGTGAAACACAGGAAAAGTCCCTCCAAACTGTCACTATGCAAGATATATGTATTCTTACCTAAACTATGTTGGAGCACAGTAGAATAAGCCCTAATCCACCCTTCAGGATTCCCCCCTGGGAAGACATCATCCCCCATACCTGACTATGACAGTAATAGAGAAGACTGTTATCTATAGAGACCGGTGAACTGGTGGCCTCAGTAAGCAGTTGTAACAAAGAAAGCATGCAGTTGTGATCATCTGGCTGGAACTTCCCTTTAATGTGCATGAGGCAGGGAAATATTTTTATAATAAAACACCGGATGTTATGAGAAAGTGTCCCCACATAAAAATATGTGTGTTTCTGTGAATGTTAAAAATGCAGTGTACCAATTGTGCTGACAATCCTATCTTGCTGTAGCCTCGAGGAAAGCACAGAATAAAAGAATGGTGTGCTAATAAATGTAATACTTTCCTAGGCGAAAGGACAACAAGATAAAGGAAAATAAAACACCACCTCGAATGTGGCCAATTCTAGAAGAATAAAATGAAATAAAATGAAAAAAAATGAAGCGTTACTAGGCTAAAGGGCACAAGCAGCAGGCATAGATGCTAAAATAACATGTCCACAGACATCACTAATATGGTTCTACAACACCTTCACCTTGTCGGTTCAGAAGTGGTAAAGCAGCCTAGCTCCTAATTTTAAAGCAACTAAAATGCAATGCTTTCAATTAAAAAAATTAAGTGGTTAATTTCGAAGCTTAGCAGTGGCACCAATGAAGCAGAATTTAAAAGTCAGTGTCAGTTTAAAAATCTCCAATTGTAGCTGGGATAATTGAAAAAAGGAAATCTTTCACTTTGGCAGGTGGTAATGTGACCATATTGGTGCCAAGGAAATCCAAGGGGCACTCACGTTCTAAAGCCTGAGCTCCAGTTGAGGAAGCAGCATTCTATGGTGTGCCCGATGTTGAGTTAAGAGCTGCATGATCCGCGAAGTGCAGCTCTCCAGCTTCCCTTAGCAAACACACCCTCAGCTTGCAAGTCTGGTAATGATCCTTCCGCGAGAACATCAACAGATCAGCATCCAATAAAAGTAAGCGCTCCGCATAGAAAGACAAAATTTTAGTTCACATTCGAAAAGGCACTAGAGGCATCAAAACACGGGCTGCACACAATGAAAAACCAGTCTGAATGACAAAGATCAGATGCACTCCAGTTCTTCCAGGAGTGGTGCTCTGAATTACTGCATCACTCAGTTCATGACAGTTGTGCTGGTGGAAGGGCCATGAGTCATCCTTTTTGTGGTGGGACAGACATTGTGAATAAAAAAAGGCAGCAGCAAGATTCTACCTACTATAGCCAAACTAATTGGAAATCCTACGAAAATACTAAAAAATATTGAGTGTATGTCTGAAGGTATTATCCCAAATATAGAGGAGAAAGTGGTAATGAAACCAGGACCAACAGCCTTAAAGAATTGTACAATCCCAGTACTTGTCCAACGAGTTCATCAAAGTGCCTCTGAAACTTTGTATTTAAAAGGGACAATATTTCTGCAGATGCCCTTGCCACTTGGAGTGCATAGGTCTTGCATGCAGATGTCAGCTCCACATGTTTTTGAAAGATTAAAGCCTTTAGTTTGCTTAATCTGTTGAAATTTACAGTTGAAGTAGCAATCTGGGGCCAAATATCTGCTACTTTTGCCTGTTGCGTAAGGGAATAAAGGACTTTACAGCAATAGGTGATGATTTGGGAGATTGAAACAACCTAAGCAATTCCGGACCCCATTCCACAATAGCTCTCACTGTTAAGAAGCATGCAGCTTCCATTAGAGAGCACCTGGAACACTGGTATAATCAAGGGGACTGGAACTCTCTTCAGCTAGCAGGCTGAATTAGCTGCTGGAGTGTTATACACCCCGTGCAAGGACAGCTGCCTGAAAACCAATGAGTGTCTCACAGAAGTCTTGCATTCATTGCCTCTAAGAAAGACCTCTTTCATGCTATTGAGACACTTGTGCGAAGAGGGGAGCTCCCGCGCCTCATGAATGTAACTGTCTCCTAGCCTTTCATATCTGCCTACTGGAATGTGTCTTAATGAATTGCAGTGTTGAAATAAGCAGATTGATAACCCCATGTATGAATTATTCATCAGATGGTGTGTCAGCCACAGTAAAATGCAACTTTTCTAATTTCTCGATGTTTAACATAACATGTTGCTTCCTTCTTAACCATTATTTGTTTATGTTGTGTCAAATTAAATGCTGAAATAAATACCCCTTTCGATGACATGATGCCAGAGAACGCAGCGAGATTTCTGTGTTTGCAGTGTCCAGCCCGGCTGCATAATGGACCTGAGCTGGCCCTGTCCATGTTGTAAAAATGACATGTCACTTTTCACAACGTCTATCGCAGATAAAACAATGTTGTTTAATGTGTATATGTGGTTGGACAAGGTGTTAATCCCATTATCTACAACAGCCAATGGTTTCTGTTAATTTTCCTGATCTGTTTGCCTTTACCGGGCAGCAGCTTCTTGTTTGGAAAGTTTTCAAATGTCATTAGAAACTGCATATAAGAAGCACTTTTTACGTTGTCTTCTGTGGCCGAACAGGAAATCCTGCAAGTCTGTGTTATTAGACAGGAGTCTGAGGTGTTCTTTAACAACATATAGTGAGGAACGTTTTAACCATTGCTGGCATAATGTCCCTGCACTGTATGTTGTTACCACTACCGAATGTTCAGATGACACATAGCAAGAGTCTGGTCTATTCATTCTAAACTGCTCACCCTTGGGGAGTTTACAAAACATGTATGACACACATTTATGTCCACTGGCAACAATAACCACCCACCAGGACTTGGAAGTAATGTGTTAAACTTTCCATTTTGGACCCACCCATAAAGCTGATCTTCAGTTGCATTAATATATTTTTGCCCTTTATAGAATTTGGCCGGGTGGAGACAGTGGGCTCATTCAATTCCTTAATTTTTGCCAGGCCTAAACAACTTGTCTGTTGTACAATTTCATTTAAGATATCATTTGAACAGGTATCAGTCATGCTCTAAATAAAGCTTCATTCCCCTTATTTGCCAATTGTTAGTTACCCATACACTTTTTAAATCAATCGACTTCAGCCAATAATCGTAGCCTTCTATAGCCAACTGGGACTCAAAGGAATCAGAATAAATAAGTTGTATAGCAGTTAATAAAATATGTGCATTTACTTTATAGGCAATTTGAAATAACACAAATCACAATTTTTAACACTGTGCCCAGAAAAATGTGCAAACTTTTCAGAGTATGTTTCAGAAATCCCCACTGGAGGAGTTCGACAATGTTCCCTTTATGTATAATTAAAAACTGTCTTTGGGGTACTTGCTCTATGAATGTAATGATGCCTGTAATAACTGTAACAGAACATGTCTCCATAATTTTCTTGTGATTGATAAACATCTTTGCTTTCGAATACAGTAAAATACTCTAGTTCACATAACATAGGCTCAACTGTTTTAACATCCCAATCATCGGAAATAACTCCATGTGTTATTACATCATTCATTGAACGTTTAAATATGTATGGAATTTGAATAACCTTGATTGGGCCATATATATCAAAATATACTTTATCCCAAACATTCCCATTAGGAATTGGTATATATGAAATGTTCACCAGGGACAAGTCTCTGCTGATCTCATAGGAGGAAAATTGTGGTTTTAGGACCTCATCCACCAGTTCAACTGTAGAGTATTCAGAAAGGTAATGACCATATATTAATAGGAAAAAAACAATGACAAACCCAGTCCAATGAAGGAAGGCAAGGACAGTTAATAAGAGCCACATATAGTTCCATGGATGAATAAAATAGTTCATTTTGAGTCAAATTATCAGCTTACGTCCTCTTGACAGTCTTGTTGCAGAAGAGGCAGATGAGTCGATGAAAGAGTCATTAACATTGGCAAAATATAAAGAAGCCGTTTGTACAAAAACTGGAGCTGTATTTGGAAAAGGAGAACTGGCAGCAGTCTCCGTTGGTGGTTCATAGTAAACTATTGTAGGAAAGTACCCCCTTTTTTGCATGTTACCCCCACTTTCTGCATGATGTCAATGTGTTTGACTGTGTCCACTGAGATCCTACTAACCAGGACCCCAGTGATTATGCTCTCTCTCTGCTAAATAGTGTCACTACATACTGGTAACCCAGTATTTCGCCAAAAATTGGCATACTGGTCACCCCTTATAAGTCCCTAGTATATGGTACCTAGGTACCCAGGGCATTGGGATTCCAGGGGATCCCTATGGGCTGCAGCATTTCTTTTGTCACCCATAGGGAGCCCATATGAAGGTTTCTACAGGACTGTCATTGCAACCTGTGTGAAATGGTCCATTCACCCCTTCACTGCCATTTACACTGCACCACGTCACTTATACGTCACCCATACGTCAGGCCTTCCAACACTGAAGGCTGGGTGCAGACTACCTGTGTGTGAGGCCATCCCTGCACTAGCAGAGGTGCTCCCACATCACCCAGGACCATTTTCTGGGACCTCATGAGTGCGGGGATGCCATTGTATGCCAGCACTGGACATAGGTCACTACCTATGTACAGCTTCACAATGGAAACTCAGAATATCGCAATGTTTGGTATCAAACATGTTGGAATCATACCCCAATGCTTTTTCAAGCATTTGTCGTATGATACCATGCCATAACAGCCTTCTAAGGTTTTCCAGACAGCCCAAGCAGCTGCCACCTCACAGGCAGGTTTCCACCCTCCTGTGCACCCTCTCCCTTTCGAAAGAGGTGTTACAGGTATGGGAAGGATAGCCTCCCAGAACCTCTGGAAATGCTTTGAAGGGCACAGATGGTGCCATCCTTGCATAATCTAGTCTAAACCGGTTCAGGGACCCACAGTCCCTACTCTGGTGTGAAACTGGACAAAGGAAAGGGGAGTGACCACTCCCCTGTCTATCACCACCCCAGGGGTGGTGCTCGGAGCGCCTCCACAGTGTCCCTGGGTTTTGCTATCTTGGATTCCAGGTTGACAGGCACTCTGGGATCATCTGAGTGACCCGTGCCAGCAGGTGACATTGTCGCGTAGGCTCTCATTACTCTCATGAAACTACTGGATTTTGAGCAGCAAGATCGTCCATGGTGTGGGAGACTGAGTCTGACCCACTGTGGATAACACCGGCCGTGGGTAACACCGGCCGCCCTAACTCTGGGTTTTTCTCTGGCTAACTTGCAGTGCCTCATCTCTACCAGAGGATCGGGATGATTGGGCAGCCGAGCCCATGACATATTAGGCTGTCAGGGAAATCATGGTCACTCAGGTTGCACCCGGTTCTCTCATTCACACTTCGGTCTCATATATAAATGACAATAAGAAACAGTATAAGTTTTAATGACTGGTTTAATAAAACGACTGCATTTTAGATAGCAAAGCGTGAGCTGCAATAACCAGGACGACACAACATGACAATATTAAAATGGTGACGAGGAGAGTGAAGCATAAGAATAACGCTATCATATTGTCACTAGGAGTTATGGACTAGTTCCTATCTAAGTCATAATCTGAGCACAGCATGTTAAGCTCTAATTCTGCCTTTCAGGTTCCCCCGAGAGGAGGACATCAACCCTCATACCTAAGCAAAGGCTGTAGTCTGCGTTAGCATCTGCAGCAAAGCATTCAGCGATCAGCATACAGTTGTGGTTCCCTGGCTGGAATCTCCCTCTTAATGTGTCACAGGACTAGGAAGTGTTTTTATAATACCACAGCTGATGTTCTAAGAAAATGTCCCTACGTAAGGATGTGTATTTTCTATGAATTTTGGAGACTAAACGTCTACCACGTTCACTGGCAATGTACCAAACTGTAGCCTTGACTGAAGCACAAAGTGACAAGAATGTCTTGTTTGAGAACACAGTGCTGGGCCAAGCAAAAACAGTTAGATCAATGAAAATAAAATAAGACCGTAAAGCTGGTTATTGTGAAAATAACAATGCGAAGCCAAATAAATATGTCTAGGTCAAAGTGCACAGCGGCCTAGTGTGTTAAACTAACGGGCATCGAGCTATAAATAAAATGACTACACAACACATTCCCCTTGTCGGTTGAAAGTGGTTCAAAGCCAAAACTAAATGTAATTGCTAAAAGCTCAACCTAAGATATATATAGGACACACATGCATACTACATGGCAATTTAAAACATGAACACGTGACTTATAACCGAATTCAAAAGACATGCCAATTTAGAAAAGTTCCAAACTAAGTAGGGGCCATGGAGAACAGGAGATCTTCCACTTCGGCAGGTGCCAGAACCGGAAAGTCCGTGCCAAAAATTATCAAGGAGCAAGTGTGCTCCATAGCCCCAGTGTTAACCAAGGCGGCATCCCGTGGAGTGCCCATTGATGAGTCGTCGGCAACTTCGTCCAGGAAAGGTAACTCATAATTAGCTTCACGTGGCAAACGCAACCTCAGTGCGCATGTCTGGTAATGATCCCTCAACTAGAACATCAACAGATCAGCATCTAATGCTGGGGGGTGCTGCTGTGAAAGACAAACTTTCAGTGTATGTTTGAAAGAGCACCAGAGGCACCAAAACACTGGCTGCACACAATTCAGAACCGGTCTGAATGACAAAGACCAGTCACACTCCAATTGCTCCAGGAGTGTTGCTCCAAAATGCTGTATCATACGTTCAGGACACAGCTGCGCTGATGGGAGCGCCGTCATTTCTCCTCGTTGCGGCGTGACAGCCATTGTGCATAAACAACAGCAACAGCAGAATGCCAGTTAATAAAGCCAAAGTTATCAGAAATCCCCCAAAAATACTACAGAAAATTGAGTGGATAGCTGAAAGTATCAAACCGAATATGGAGGAGAAGGTGTGAACGAAACCAGAACCAACAGCTTTAAAAAAATGTGCGATTCCAGTCATGCTGGATGCATTAAATATTCGTCCCACGAGTTCACCAGAGTGTCTCAGAAAGTTCGTATTTAACAGGGACTGTATTTCTGATGATGACCTTGCCACTTGAAGTGCGTAGGTCTCACGCACAAATGTAAGGGCCACATGCTTTTGAAACAGTGAAGCCTTGAGTCTACTCAACATGTCAAAATTCACATTTGAAGTAGCAATGTAAGGCCAAATATCAGCTACCTCCTTAAATTTAGTGGGGGGAAACAGTACGTTCCCGCAGCATGTAACGACCTTAGAGACCGAAACAATGTAAACTATTCCGGCCCGCATGCCACAACAGCCTTCACTATTGAGAAGGACGTAGCTGCCGTTTGAAAGCACCTGGAACGTTGGTCTAATCAAAGGGACTGGGACTCCCTTAAGATAACAAGCCAAGTTTGCAGCCGAGCCGTTACACACCCCATGCAAGGACAGCTGTCTACAAATCATAGAATGGCTGACTTTGCATTCACTACCGTTAAGAAAGACATCTTTCATTCCATTGCAGCATTTGTACGAGAAGGGAAGCTCCCACACCTCATGGATGTAACTATCTCCCAGCTTTTCATATCTGCCTACGGGAATGTGTTTTAAACAGGAGGTGAATTATAGTGTAGAAATAGGCAGATTAATAACCCCATGTATTAACCACTCAGCAGATGGTATTTCGGCCACGGTAAAAGGCAACTTTTCTAATGTCTCAATGTTAAGCATGACATGAGTCGCTTCCTTCTTAGCCATTAGTTGTTGTTGTCGCGTCAGATTAAAAGGGGAAAATATCTCCCTTGCACCGACGTGCTGCCATGGAACGCGACCCATCTTCAATGTTTGAAGCGTCCAACCCAACTGCATAATGGACCTGATCTAACTCTGTCCAGGGTGTAAGGAAGACATATCAGTTTATATAATGTCTATAGCAGAAGAGACAATATTATTAATGGTATATATCCGGTCGGACAAAGCGTTAATCCCATTATCCACAACAGCTATTGCCTTTTTGAAATTTTCCTGGTCTATTTGCCTTAACTGGGCAACAGCCTCTTGTTGGAAAAGTTTCCAAATCTCATTGTATACGCTTCTTACGTGGTGTTCTAGGGCCTGACAAGAAATCTTGTAAGTCAGTGGAGTTAGACAGGAGATTGAGGTGTTCTCTAACCACGTTCAGTGAGGATGATTTTAGCCACTGTTGGCATAATTTTCCCACACTATATGTTGTAATTATATCTGCATGCTCTGGTGATATATAGTGAGGGTCTGGCCTACTCGTCCTAAAACCCCCCAAGGAGTTAATAAAACATTGATGACACCCATTGATATCTATTGGCCACAATAACCACCCACCTGGACGTGTTAATGAAGCATAAAACATACCATTCTGGACCCACTAATGGAGCTCATCTTCCGTTAGATTCGTATACTTTTGCCATTTGTAAAATTTTGTAGGGGCAGGTATACTGGGCATGTTTAATTCCCTGATTGTTGCTAAGCCTTAACAACTTGTTTGTAACACTGTTTCATTTAAAAAGATCATTTGTACCGGAATGGGGCATGCTCTAAACAATGTTTCTATTCCCTTAATTTGCCAATTTTTTGTTTCCCAGACACTTTTCAGATCAATTGATTTGGACCAATATTCATAGCCGTCTATCGATAACCGGGAAACAAAGGATTCCGAATATCTACATTTCGTATTGGTCAATAACATGTGTATATCCTTAGTAGATGGTACTTTAAAATATTATGAGACAGCATTCTTTTGATTGTGCCCAGAAAAATATGCAAACTTTTCAGAATATGTTTTGGAACTCCCTTGCGTCAGAGTCGGGTACTGTTCCCATTGCGTGTAATTAAAAACAGTTTTGGGACTGCTAGCTCTATGTATGAAATGGTGCCCATAATAATTATAGCAAAACATATCACCATAATTTTCTTTAAATTGGTAAACGTCTTTGTTTTCAAAGACAGTATAATATTTCAATTCAGTCATCATAGAATCAACTGTTTCACATCCCAATCATCAGAAACAATGCCTGGTATCCCTACATCATTCATTGATAATTTGAACACATACTATATATATCAAACATTACTTTGTCCCAAACAATCCAATCAGGAATTGGCACTGCCGAAATGTTCACAAAGGATAAGTTTCTCCGGACTTTATGTGAAGTAAAATGCGGTTTCAAAACCTCTTCCACCAGTTCAACTGTCGATCGTTCAGGTAATAAATGACCATGTATTAACAACAAAATGGTAATGACAAAACCAATCCAAAGTAGAAATGCTAGGACTGTCAAAGAGAGCCATAGATAATTCATTGGAAAAATAAAATACGTTTCTTTGTGCCAGTTTGTTAGCTTACGTGTACTTGACAAATCAGCTGTCGAAGAGGCGTATAAGTCTGAGAAATCATCGCTGAAGTCTACAAAATAACCAGAGTCAGTTCATGCAAATGGTGGGGCCGTTGTCAGTGGTGGAGTTGGTGTTTCCTGCGGTGGCACACTATAGACAGCACCATCCATTTGGCTTGAAGTCGAGTTGACTTGGTCAAATGTTTCTAAATTAGTTGACGTAAGTGGAACTAATGCAAGATCATCGTCCACCCTCCCCATGCTCGGAGAGGTGTCGGTGTTGGTGTAAACAACTTGTAGAGGAACTTCTTCGCCAGTAGTGAGAGGGATTCGGGAACTACTGGATGTTCCTCTTGGTCGGCTGTAAAGGATCGGCCACATTGTGTAGCTTGACATTGTCAACAGTGACGAAACTATTTTCTTTGGCCCCTGCCAAAGGTGGTAGAACAACAGTTCTGGTACCGTGTATCTCTAGTACAGGGACTGGTGCTTGATAAGAAGGGCCAAATTCCTTTTTCACTACAACTTTTTCATGTACAAGATCTCCAACTCTGGGAATCCAGCTGGTAGATGTTACACTCACATCATTAATTCCTGTGGAGGGGGCACTATTGGAAGAATTATCACCACAGAACTGTTGCAATTCCTGTAAGACAGTGACACTTTCATTTACGTCAAAAGTTATTTCTGCTGCCTCCACTCCAGGACCATCAAGATCCGGAACATTCATTTGAGTTCCGAACAGGCACTCATATGAAGTACGACCCCCCCAGGGACCTTGTAGGCAGATTATGTAGTGCTCTCTGGACTCCATACTGGTGGTTAAGCCAACCTACCTAAGACTGTACCTAAGACTCTCGCTGTTAAGGATTGCTTTAAATCACAGCTTAATCGCTCCCCGACACTATTTCCCTCGGGATGAAATGGAGAAGAGTACTGGAGTTGGACCCCCAACTAAGCCATGGTGTCCCTGAATGCCCTTGAGGCGAAAGCAGTGCCCTAATCCAAATGGAAGGCCGCAACTACATATGTACCGATAAAGATTTGCAAATCTTTAATAACAGTCCGAGCGTCAGCCGAGCCTTGTGGCCACACCCATACAAATCTGGAGCATGAATCAACAGTGACTAAAATATATTTGTATGCACTATCAGGTGATAAGGGACGACAGTGGTCCAAGTACACATATTGTAATGGTTTGTTTGAAATTAAGAGGGGTGTCTGCGGCAAGCGCTTGGCAGTGGAAGCTTTTATTTGTTGACAGATGTCACAACAAAGGACATACTGCTTAGTCTCTTTGTAGAGACCTGGCCACCAATAACAGGCTTGCAAGATTGAAATTGTAGCAGCCACACCTGCATGGGTAGATGCCACCCCTTCATGCGCTGCTTTAATCAATTGTGGTCTTATAACTTTGTTGGGGACATCTCGTACACCCACGCCTGGTATCTTAACTTCAGCATTCAGCATACTTCCCATACGATAATGATATTTGTTAGGAAATCCTTTAGGATGGGGCGTACCATCAGCCGTAGCTGTCACGGCAGCCCAAATGTCTGCATCCTGTTTGGAACTCGAACGAGTCACTGCAGCTACAGTGGCTACTGCCACTGCTGACTTTGCGGCTTCATCAGCCAATTCATTTCCAGCAACATATATTCCAACCCGCTGGTGTCCAGGTGTATGTACAACATGGAAATTCGGTAGTGTCTCTTTCAGGTCAGCTACTTTCCCCCACAGTAGTCTGTGTTTAATGGTGTTGCCTTTGGAATCTCTGAACCTATTCTGGTGCCAATAATACAAGTATTCATTAAAGGACTGGACACAGTAATATGAATTACAAACAATCAGCGTAGGCTGTGCCGGATCCGTGTGTTCCAGTGCCATCAGCAGAGCTTTTAGCTTAGCCAATTGTGCTGTACAATCCCCTAGGGTCTGTGTAAAGGTATGTAGAGGGCAACATTTATCGCCCTCCATATAGCCACCTACGACTGCGCAAGCAGCAGAATATTGATGTTTAGTTCCAATTGCAGGTTGTGCTGAGCCATGGGTGTACATGACTCTGTGATAATGATCAATAGGCAAAGTATTTGCTGGAACCGGATATTCTATTTCATGTTGTAGAAATTCCTGAGTTTGTAACTTTGGGTCAAAAATGTAGTCTACATCAGTGGCTGTCAGAGACGTAGCCTATTGTATCCAACGTGGATGTAATGCTTTTGCGTTTGGAATGCTAGCTTTTTTAACTGCCTCTAGGGCTGGGATTGAAGAAACGACAATAATGCATTTTCCTTGGGCAAGAGGTCTTTCTTTAATGACAGCCATCTGTACAGCAGTGAGAATTTTCTCTGTGGGAGCAAAGCGTTGTTCTGCTGCTGAGTACAAATGCGATTTATATGCAATCCGCACTCTCACCTTCATTAAACGTCACATAGGTGAAACCGATGGCCCCAGCTATTACTCTGATGACCAAATGTGTTTTGTTGTCCCTTGTGTGTAAATGTTGAGCCGCAAGCATGTCTGTCTGCAACTCTCGAAGAATGCGCGTATGTTTGATTGTCCAGAATTTACTTGAAAAATAGGGACAGATTAAGTCAAATAAAGGTTTTATGTGTGCAGCATAATCTGAAATGTAGGTTCTGCCAAAATTTAAGAAACTCAATAATGATTGGAGTTTTTTGATCGTATTCAGTGGTTGTAACTGTGTGCACTTCTCTAAGAATTGTGGCGCTAGGCTCTTCCCTTCACTTGACAGCTCATATCCTAGGAACAGGACGCTGAGGAAGGCTATTTTTGTTTTTTTAAAGTTAAATTTGTAGCCAAATTTGGCAAACCCTACAACAATGCGGGCTACCCGTCTTAAGTGTTGTAGTAATTCATCATCTGTCAGGTATATATCATCTACATAGGACAATGCTTCTGGGTCAATCTCGTGAAATATAGCAGTGACACGAGCTGCGAACAGCCCTGGGCTGTTCTTATCCCCTTCGCTGAAAAGGCCTCTTCCCCCTCCTGTTGCGAGCCTTTTTTTGGCTATTTGGGGAAGTTCACACTTAGGCCCTCATAACATTTTGTTCACATAAGCTACGCAAGCTAAATTTGTGTCCTTTTTTTCCAACATCCCAGGGATTCTAGAGGTACCCAGACTTTGTGGGTTCCCCTGAAGGAGACCAAGAAATTAGCCAAAATACAGTGAACATTTTGTTTTTTTCAAACAAATGGGAAAAAAGGGCTGCAGAAGGCAGCTCGTGGTTTTTTCCCTGAATATGGAATCAACAAAGGGTTTGCGGAGGCAAGATCACCATCTTCCCAGCTTTCAGGAACATGCAGACTTGAATTGGAAAACCCAATTTTTCAATACAATTTTGAAATTTTATTGGGACATAGCTGGCTAAACATTTCTGGAAAGTAGACAAAATTCTGCAATCAGCAAGGGGTCATTTGTGTAGATCCTGCAAGTGTTTCCTACAGAAAATAACAGCTGAAATAAAGAAAATTTGAAATTGAGGTAAAAAAAACAGCCATTTTTCTCCACGTTTTACTCTGTAACTATTTTCTGTAATATCAGATTTTTTAAAGCAATATACCGTTACGTCAGCTGGACTCATCTGGTTGCGGGGATATATAGGGCTTGTAGGTTCATCAGCTGCACCTTGCAATTGGTTTTTATTCTATACTGGGTATACAGCAATTCATTTGCTGAAATATTAAAAGTGAAAAAGAGGTATCAAGAAAACCTTTGTATTTCCAAAATGGCCACAAGATAAGGTGTTGAGAAGCAGTGGTTATTTGCACATCTCTGAATTCCGGGGTTCCCATACTAGCATGTGAATTACAGGGCATTTCTCAAATAGACATCTTTTTTACACACTGCCTTACATATGGAAGAAAGAAAAAATAGAGAAAAACAAAGGGCAATAACACTTGTTTTGCAATTCTGTGTTCCCCCAAGTCTCCCGATAAAAATGGTACCTCACTTGTGTGGGTAGGCCTAGCGCCCACAAAAGGAAATGGCCCAAAACACAACGTGAACACATCACATTTTTTCACAGAAAACAGAGGTGTTTTTTGCAAAGTGCCTACCTGTGGATTTTGGCCTCTAGCTCAGTTGGCACCTGGGGAAACCTAGCAAACCAGCGCATTTTTTAAAACTAGACACCTAGGGAAATAGAATATGGGGTGACTTGTGGGGATCTGACAAGGTTCTGTTACCCAGAATCCTTTGCAAACCTCAAAATTTGACCAAAAAAACACCTTTTCCTCTGATTTCGGTGACAGAAAGTTCTGGAATCTGAGAGGAGCCACAAATTTCCTTCCACCCAGTGTCCCCCAAGTCACCCGATAAAAATGGTACCTCACTTGTGTGGGTAGGCCTAGCGGCCACGAAAGGAAGTGGCCCAAAACACAACGTGGACACATCACATTTTTTCACAGAAAACAGAGGTGTTTTTTACAAAGTGCCTACCTGTGGATTTTGGCCTCTAGATCAGCCGGCACCTGGGGAAACCTAGCAAACCAGCACATTTCTGAAAACTAGACACCTAGGGGAATCCAAGATGGGATGACTTGTGGGGATCTGACCAGGTTCTGTTATCCAGAATCCTTTGCAAACCTCAAAATGTGGCCAAAAAAATACTTTTTCCTCTAATTTTGGTGACAGAAAGTTCTGGAATCTGAGAGGAGCCACAAATTTCCTTCCACCCAGTGTCCCCCAAGTCACCCGATAAAAATGGTACCTCACTTGTGTGGGTAGGCCTAGCGGCCACGAAAGGAAGTGGCCCAAAACACAACGTGGACACATCACATTTTTTCACAGAAAACAGAGGTGTTTTTTACAAAGTGCCTACCTGTGGATTTTGGCCTCTAGCTCAGCCGGCACCTGGGGAAACCTAGCAAACCAGTGCATTTATAAAAACGAGGCACCTAGGGGAATCCAAGATGGATTGACTTGTGGGGCTCTGACCAGGTTCTGTTACCCAGAATCCTTTGCAAACCTCAAAATCTGGCCAAAAAAGCACTTTTTCAGTTCATTTCGATGACAGAAAGTTCTGGAATCTGAGAGGAACCACAAATTTCCTTACACCCAGCGTTCCCCCAAATCTCCCGATAGAAAATGGTTCCTCACTTGTGTGGGTAGGCCTAGCGCCCATGAAAATAAATGCCCCACAACACTATCTGGACACATCAAAATGATCAAATACAAAACCCCTTGTTTTTGCAGGGGGGCACCTGCGTTTTTGTTCCTGGGCTCAGCAGCCTTCTATTTTTCCCACATTTCTGTGTGAGATCACCGCACTGGGACACATTTCATACCACACAATGTTCCCCTCAGTCTCCCGGTAAAAATGATACCTCATTTGTGTAGGTGGGCCAAGTGCTTGTGAAAGGGAAGAGCCAAAAACATGTTGAAATTGAGGGGGAACAAAGGGGGTGCAAAAGGGCAGTTTGCAAAAAAGCATTTTTAAGCTGACAAGTGCAGGAGAATTTTAACGGTATAGATGAGACAATGCTGGGTGGTAGGAATTTTGTGGATTCCTGCAGATTCCGGAAGGTTCCATCACAAAAACGTGGGAAAAATGTGTGATTTCCAGCAAAGTTGGAGATTTGCAGGGGATTGTGGGTACAAAAATGGTGTGGGTGCATGTGAAACACACCACCCTGGAATCACCCATATGTTTAGTTTTCAGATGTGTCTAGTCTTGTGGATTTTTCTACATGGCAGCGTCCCAAAGTCCATAAAGTGCAGCCAAGTGGGAGGATTTTAAGAGTAAGCCAAGTTCTCATGGCCCAAATGTAAAACTAAAACCCAAAATAATCAAATGTCTTCTTGCTTGCTGTAGGATAAGATGTTTTAGAGTGCGGGGGAAAGCTGAAAGAGTGTTACCCCCTTCAGTTGAGGTGGGGGCGTAACCAGGCCCATACTGGTTGGTAGCCACCACCCCGATATTTTTTGTTTTTTTTCAATTCCCTGGCATCTAGTAGGCTCTATGCGCCCCCCCGGGTGTGGATCAGGGGTAATTGCCCCATCTGCCCACTGGTGGGCAGAACAACTTTGGCCCCATTTATGTGGGGTGCAGGAATGGCTGCAACCCCACCCTCTTATTTTTGAAAAAAAAAACTTCCCTGGCCCCTGGTGGGCTTTCTGCCCCCTGCCCCTTGGGGGCAGATGGGCCTTCCAAAAATAGGCCCATCGACATGTCCAACAGTAATGTGCCCCCATGGGGAGCGACCATTACCCAAGGGGCTGCTCCCCTAAAGAAAACACATGCATACACACACACCAATCCCTGGTGCCTAAGTGGTTTCTGTCCCCCTTGGGAGCAGATTGGCCTCATAAAAATAGGCCAATCTGCCCCCAGAGGGGCAGAAATGGCCTAAATATAATTTGCCCCCTAGGGGAGCGACCCTTGCCTAAGGTGTTGCTCCCCACCTCTAAAAAACAAAACAAAAACAAACAAAAAATGATCCCTGGTGCCTAGAGGCTTCCCCAGGGGGGGCAGAAAAGGCATTAAATAAAAATGACCCCTGGGAGACCCTTGCCCAAGGGGTCGCTCCCTCATGCCAATTTCCTAAAGAAAAAAAATCCCTGGTGTCTAGTGGGCGTTTTAGCAGCCGGATTGCTTCCAATCCGGCTGCTAAAACGCTCCGTCAAGACTTCTAAAGGGAAGGAAATTCATTTCCTTCCCTTTGAAGCCTCTCCGGCCTCCTCCACGTGATCAGAAGAGAAATGCTTTGCATTTCTTTTCCGATTGCGCTGGAAGCTCAGGAGGAGGCCTCTGTGATAGTCAGCGCACGATCGCGCACTGACGTCACAGGGGGAGGTGGGGGGGTCGGGGTGGAAGGGGAAGGGCTTCCCCTTCAATCCCTGCCTTGGTGGGGTGGGGGGAAACCCCACAGAGGGATCGCTAGCGCTCCCAATGGGCTCTGTACCCAGGACGTAATGGTTATGTCCTGGGCACACGAGCACTGTGCCTCAGGACGTAACCATTACGTCCTGGGCACAGAAGAGGTTATAACCCTGAGGTAAACAACAGAATTTTTTCTAGGAGCCTAGTGCACTGAAACTTGTTAAGTCTCTACTCTCAGGGGCTATATTCTGGCAGAAAAACCCATTGGAAATGTCTAGTGTTGTTTTGTATTTTTAACGCACTATGTTGCTCATTAGTGCTGTGCTATGTGAATTTTGGATAGCATAGGTACGTGTATGACAGTTTAAATGTCTGTAGTATAAAACTATTCTGTATGAATGGTCTGGTTTAGCTACCGGGAATAATGGGTTATTCATTGGTGAGACACAGGGTTCAATCACACCCTGGTACTCTAATTGCGTTAATATTTCTCTCACTGGTGCTTTTGTTCATGTTTTATAGGATACTGCGGTTGTGGTTGAAGTTCATTTTTAATTGGGATTACATGGTAGGGGGATTCTTTATCCCATCCCACGTGATTTCTGTATAATGCAGGTGCTTGTGCCAAAGCCCATTCAATGGAATAGGAATCAGCAAGTTCCTCTGGAACAAGGGGCGAGAAAGAAGGCTTAATGACATCTTCTCCATATGGCAGGTACGGACAAAGTCAGGCGGCCAATCTTGTTCGGCCAACAAGACATCATATACTTTTACTATTGATTCCAAAAGATGGCGTCTATTGTGCGTTCAATGTGTCCTTCTAACTGTAGCGTTACTTTGTACCCTATCAGGCATGGAGACACGCATGTCTGCAGTTTATACTTGTATAAAGTCATCAGTTGCTTTCACCTGCAGATACTCTAGAAGATTCCAGTGAACTATTGTGACCTCTGCCGCGCTGTCTAGCAAGGCTAGAGCCCAATTCTTGTTCTTCAAGAGGACCCTCTTCCTCTGTGGCATGTCGGACTGTGACTGCTGCCACTTTTTTTTTTTTAATTATTGTTTTTGTTGGGTGGGTTTCTCTTCCTTTTTAACAGAAACCTCTGAAGAGCGTTGTGATTCCTGTCTCGATTTCACGTACTCTGTTCTTCGCTCTGATAACCCACCTCTCTCATTTCTTTTTTTTCAATGAGTCCTGAAAGGAACGAGATTGGCGTGTATCAGTATATTGATATCTGTCAGGTGTTTTGATATTATCTCTATTTCTGAGATTATACCTATTCTGTGGGGTCTCCATATGCGGAGATTCTCTCATCTCTTTCTTAGGAGTTTGCTGCTTTTTATCCCAGCGTTTCTTATTACCCTTAGGTGCTTGCTTGGGGGTATCTTTGTTGATTTACCCTGAAATTTAGGTTTTTGTCATCTGGCCCCTAAGCTATCTCGACCAATACTTGAATAGTTCTCTGCTAATATTTTAGGCAGCTCTCGTTCTTGATCCTGTTGTGGAATGTCACAAAGCCGCATGCGCACTGCAAGTGTGACTGCTTCCCCTTTAAGGTTACTTAAAATAATTGAGGATACTGTGGCAAAATTGCCCATCCATTGCATCCCCAAATCTAAGGCTGGGGCAGCCCCATATTCATCTTGAATTTTTTTCAGCACTTCCGGTAAATTGGCAAGTGTTGGTGTACCGTGTGCAGTTGTGTAGAGAGCGGCAAATACTGTGCCCCAAGTATTACAGTTTTCTACTGTAGGGACCATCCCTAAGGGCAAGCACATCGTTAATATTCTATGTTTATCCTGAGGTCCCATATGGGGAAAGACTCCAGCGTATTCATTTTCTGTGCTAACCAAAATGAGTTTCCTCGCATTTTGCGGGTACTTTACCCATAATCGAATGTACAGTTGCAGGATTTATACCTGGAGTTACTGCATGTGGATGTGCTGGAGCAGCACATGCTGGGTTTGTATTTAGTGTTTGCATCACAAATTGTACTAATCATCTATATATTGCTATTATTCAGTATATAAGCGACGAACCTCAGCTACTGCTAAATTTGCAACCGCAGGATGTGGTGTATAGGTTTGCCAATAAAGGCCAGGTAGGACTGTCATAACTTAGTGGACCTAACCTTACTGGTAATATTGTGTACGGTATGGTGCCATCAAGCCAATTATTATGTTCTTGATAAGATAGAGGTATCTCTAAATATGCGTATGCTCTGTATTGGCCAGGCGCATTCGCAGGTGTATATTGGTGAAATGTTTTTGTGTTCCCATCAACTGCTGGAAATGTGACCCAAGAGTAAAAACGTTCTGTTCTATACGCTGCATGGGCGTCCACCACAAATGTGATTGGACCTCCCTGGGCCGTTAGGCCATTTGCTAATAAGTGTGTTGTTAGAGGTTGTCTCATATTAACAGCTATTTGTATCTGTTGGGGATTTGCCATGATAGTAACACTATGAGCTCAGAGAAGGCACACCAAAATGGGGTTTCCTTTTAAAGTTCAAGCTTGAACAACTGTCAGTTGCAGTAGGATTACCTACACAGCTGTGGTGAAAATCCTCAGCACCACGGACGTCTCTGCATACGACATTGAGGTGTCATTATATATAATGAGACAGAGATACTCCGGAGGACCCGAAAATTAGAGCCTGACCAAACGTTGGCGGCGCCATGTCAAGTAGGCTCTCATTACTCTAATGAGACTACCACTGCGGGTGACACTTGGCGCCCTAAATCCGGGTTTTTCTCCGGCTAACTAGCAGTGCCTCATCTCTACCAGAGGATAGGGATGATTGGCCAGCAGAGCGCATGACATATTAGGCTTCTCAGGGAAGACGTGGTCACTCAGGTCGCATCAGGTTCTCTCATTCACACTTCAGTCTCATATATAAATGACAATAGGAAACACTATAAGTTTTAATGACTGGTTTAATAAAACAACTGCATTTTAGATAGCAAAGCGTGAGCTGCAATAACCAGGACGACACAATATGACAATGTCAAAATGGTGACGAGGAGAGTGAAGCATAAGAATAATGCTATGATATTGTCACTAGGAGTTATGGACTAGTTCCTATCTAAGTCATAATCTGAGCACAGCATGTTAAGCTCTAATTCTGCCTTTCAGGTTCCCCCGGGAGGACATCAACCCTCATACCTGAGCAAAGGCTCGTAGTCTGCGTTAGCATCTGCAGCGAAGCATTCAGCGATCAGCATACAGTCGTGGTCCCCTGGCTGGAATCTCCCTCTTAACGTGTAACGGGACTAGGAATTGTTTTTATAATAACACAGCTGATGTTCTAAGAAAATGTCCCTACGTAAGAATGTGTATTTTCTACGAATGTTGGAGACTAAACTTCTACCACGTTCACCGGCAATGTACCAAACTGTAGCCTTGACTGAAGCACAAAGTGATCAAGAATGTCTTGTTTGAGAACACAGTGTTGGGCTAAGCAAAAACAGTTAGAGAGATGAAAATAAGACAAGACCGTAAAACTGGTTATTGTAAAGATAACAATGCGAAGCCGAATAAAATATATCTAGGTCAAAGTGCACAGCGGCCTAGTGTGTTAAACTAACAGACTGGGAGCTATAACTAAAATGGCTACAACAACATTAGAACCCTCCCCTGGTAGGTGCTTACCTGTGTAGCCGACCAGTCCCCCTTTCAGGGCTATTCAGGGTCTCTCTCTTGGGTGGTTCTTCAGAGTCAGATTGCAAGACTCCAGCAGGAATCCTCTGCATCCTTTACTTCACCTTATTACCAAAGGGACTGCATCTGGACCCTCCTGGAGCTCTATAAACTGCAACAAAGAAGCAAATAAAACTTCTGCAACATTGTATCTTCAGCTCCTGTCAGCAACTGCAACTGTTTCCAGGTCGTGCACCCTCTGAGGACTGCCTGTTTTCAGCCTACACCAGTAGAATGAATGAATCTCCCTTTAAGTGAATGAGTCAGTTCCCTGCTTCAGCAGGCACCCCTCTGCAGCAAAGACCAGTGGTGTGTGTCCCCAGTTCCTGAAGAAGTGCATAGATCCAGCAACACGAGTGGTGGACTGAAGTGGTCCTGATGGTCCTAAAGTCCAACTGTCTATCTTTTTGTGGAGGTACGCCATATTGTTTGCACTTTACAAGGCTTGTTGGCATCTTTCCATGAAGTTCTTCATTCTCCGTCCCCCAGCACTCTATCCTGTGATGCACAGCTTCGTGAGTGGCTCTCCGGTGGATTGGGATCCCTTTGTGTAGTGCTGAATGGTCCTCTTTTTGCACCTTCCGTGTCCCCATGCTGTGGGACTCCTGTGCACACTGTCTGGTCTTCTGAGGGTTCTCTGAGTTGCTGAGGCCCCCCTCTGACTCCTCCTGCTCTGTAGAGTCCACCAGGTCCCTCCTGGTTCCAGACAGCGCCATTTTATGCTAACCATGTGCTTAGCCGGTGCCAAGGCTTGTTGGCGGAATCCAGCAACACAAACCAGACTGCATTCATCCATCCAGCGAAGGACATCTTCTGCACCTACCAGGATCCCACATCTGTCTTCTCAGGTGCAATCCTTACTGTTGTTCTTCACCAGTGGTTCTTCTTTTGCACCTTCATCCGGGTTAGCAGGGGCTCCTGTTCTCCTTGGACTCTTCAGTGCTTCTCAAACTAAGTCCCCTTCTTCCACAGGTCTTGAGGTCCAGGAATCCATCGTTGGTGTCTTGCAGTCTCTTCTGGTCCTTGCATAATTGTTTTTCTCATGTTCGTGTGTGTTCTAGGAAAGTTCCTCTGAATTACTCCTGCTTTCCTCGGCTCTGGGGTGAGTTCTATTACTTACCTTTGGTGTTTTCTAATACTCCCAGGGCCCCTCTACACACTACACTTGTCTAGGTGGGAAACCTACTTTTGCATTCCACTATTTTAGTATATGGTTTGTGTTCCTCCTTAGCCCATTTTTAACTATTGTGATTTTCAATATTTGTACTATTTCTAATTGTTTTTTCAGCTATTTCTGCATACTAGTCTATATAATTTGTGTATTACTTACCTCCTAAGGGAGTATAGTCTCTATGGTATTTTTGGCATTTGTGTCACCAAAATAAAGACTTCTTTCATGTTTGTGAGTACTGTGTGACTACAGTGGTATTGCATGAGGTTTGCATGTCTCCAATTGAGGCCTTTGCTCCTCATCCAAACTACCCCTAAAGAGCCTGGCTTCTAGACACTGCCTACATTTCACTAATAAGGGATAACTAAATCAGGTATAAGCTGTAAGTACCTTTGGAACCCACTACAAACCGGGCCAGCCTCCTTCAACTATTCCATTTGTTTGAGTTGAATTTGAGTAAAATCACTAAATATTCTTGACATTGCTTGATGCAGAAGATGTTAGCGACTAAAGAAAGTCATTTTCCACCCTCCCCAAGCTCAGAGAGGTGTCAGCATTGTTGGTAAAAACCTGTAGAGGAGCATCCTGGTATGTAGTGAGAGGGAATCAGGTACTACCCAGGAGTCCTCTAAGGCTGCTGTGCAGGATCGGCCATAAGTGTAGCTTAACATTGTCGATGGAGACAAGGCGATTTTCATTAGAACCAGGCAGTGGTGGTATATTAACAGTTCTGGTACCGTGAATTCCCAGGACTGGAACCGGTGCACGATAAGAAGGACCAAACTCCTTTTTTACAGTAATCTTTTCACAAACTAGATCCCCAAATTTTGGAATCCAGCTGGTAGATGTTATTGGTGCATCCCTTATTCACAAGCAGGCGGCATTGGCAGATGCATTGTCATCACAGGGCTGTTGTAAGCCCTGCAAGGCAATGATACGTTTATTTATGTCAAAAAGTGTATCTGCCGCATCTGAGCAAGGACCATCAAGATCTAGAACATACATTTGTGTTCCAAACAAGAAAATGGGCATTCATATGGGGTGCGCCCTCCCAGGAACCTTCTGCACAGAATATTAAGTGCTCTCTGGGCTCCATAGAGGTGATTCAGCCAACTACGACTTCTGCCTAATACTCTAGCTGTTAAGGATTGCTTTATGTCCCAGTTTCTTCACTCCGCAACACTGTTTCCCTCGGGATGATATGGAGACAAATAATACAGTTGGACACCTAATGAAGCCATGGTATCCCTGAATGCCCTTGAGGTAAAATCAGGGCCCTGGTCCTAGTAGAAAGCTGGACCTACATATGAGCCTATGAAGACTGGCAAATCTTTAATAACACTATCATAAAGTGTCAGCTGAGCACTGTGACCATACTCATAGAAATCTGGAGCATGAGTCAATAGTGACTAGGATATATTTATGTGCACCATCAGGTGTCAAGGAACGACAATGGTCCAGGTACACGCATTGTAAAGGTTTGTTGGAAATTAGGAGGGGTGTCTGCATTGGGCATTTGATGGTGGACCCTTTTATTTGCTGACATATGTCACAGCAAAGGACATACTGCTTGGCCTGTTTGTATAGACCTGGCCAGTAGTTACATGCTTGTAATAGTCAAATAATAGCCACCACACCAGCATGGGTAGAAGCAACTCCCTCATGCACTGCTTCAACCACCTCAGGTCTATGTTCTTGGTTAGGGATCATGCAATCACCCACCCTTGGTATTGGTACTCAGGCAGTATTTAGGCTAGATATGCGGAAGGAATACTTGGAAGGATATGCCTTTGGCAAGGGATTGCTTTCAGCTGAAGCTTTCGTAGCAGCCACTGCATGAGTCATTGCAGTAACAGAAGACGTAGCTATTGCTGACTATCTGCCAAGGTTTTCCCTCTAACGTGTATTCCAACACGTTGATGTCCCAATGTATTAACTACATGGACATTAGGTAGCATTTCTTTCAGATCCGCGACTTTCCCCCACAGTACTCTCTGTTTGATGGTTTTACCTTTTAAATCTCTGAAGCCACTCGGGTACCAGTAATGCACGTATTCATTGAAGGACTGGATACAGTAGTACGAATCAG